>NC_088214.1:30297632-30606695 GCF_036934945.1 Oncorhynchus masou masou | reverse complement strand
AATGGAGAATGGAGGTTAAATAAGTGGGGGAAAAAAACGTGTATATCTTTTCTGAGCTTTCTTATATTTCATGATTTTTTATAGTTAATATTTCTTTTTTTGAATTTGGCGCTCTGGAATTTCAGTGTATGTTGGCCAGGCTAGCATCCCACGCCCCCTAGTGAGGTTAAAGGACAGACACTTCATTTTTTTGCCATTTATGAATGTGTTATTAAAAATCCGTCTTGGTAGTATAGGGCAAATTCTATATTTTATCAAATCATCTTGTTATATACTTTATACCTAAAGGTGTTCTAAAATTCCAAATCAAATAGCTGAATGATCCATTCAGTATGTCCTGAGAAGAGATAGTTATGAAGAAGGGAGAAATATTGATGAGCTTAAGAAGAGGTTTGATTCCAGGCTGAATTTCACTTCTAGCTCTGTCCCCTTGACTATCCAGAGGTCACAGTTGTCTGACTCTGCTGTGTACAACTCTGCTCTGAGGCTCACTGTGACAACAAGATGAACAGCCCCCCTACAAAAATGAGTGTATCCTTGGCACCAGTGTAGAAAAAAATGCAAACCTTACATCTGTGGTGGGTGTGACATGAGCAGGGCTGTACACCTCACACAGTGACACACAGAAGGACATTTCAGAGGAGAGTGAATGAATGCAAACATCAGTCTGAAGATGGAGAAATCAATCAGTGCATTGATCATTCTGATTACGACTATAGGTAAGCAATACCTAAACATTTTAACTCCTTGCATGCTTATAATCAGATTATTACATTACGGTATTGTTTGTAAAACATATTTTGTTGGAGTAAAGTCATTTAAATGTGAATAACTTAGTTGATTTCTAAAAAGTCTTAAAAATAAGCATGTGTTTCAATCACTTTAATTATTTTATTTCCTCGACAGGAATGGTATGTGGAGACAGTGTGACTCCTGACAAGGAGGAGTACACCCCCACTGAGGGATCATCAGTATCTCTGAGATGTACATATGAAACAAGCAGTGAATATGTTTTCCTTTACTGGTACCGGCATTATCCTAACCAGGCTCCTCAGTTTCTACTGTATAAAGGTGCCAGATCATGGAGCGATGGAGAACATATCCCTGATAAGAGATATAAATCCACAACATCCCAGACATCAACTGAATTGGTCATAACAAGCCTAACCCTGGTAGACACAGCTCTCTACTACTGTGCTCTCAGGGAATATACACAGTGATACAAAGTGTATAATACACCATACAAAAACCTGCAGACCAAAATGCTTTGTTGAAGTGGAACCACATTTGATGTCATGATGGCAGAAGTTAAGATCAGAGAACTGTGGCCACACCTGTGCTGTGTGAAATCACCAGGTGGTCTAGTAGGTGTGTACTCACTTTTGTTGCCAGCGGTTTAGACATTAATGGCTGTGTGTTGTGTTATTTTGAGATGACAGAAAATGTACGCTGTTATACAAGTTGTACACTCACTACTTTACATTGTAGCAAAGTGTAATTTCTTCAGTGTTGTCACATGAAAAGATATACTCAAATATTTACAAAAATGTGAGGGGTGCCTAAAATGGCACACCCAAATCTAACTGCCTGTAGCTCAGGACCTGAAGGAAGGATATGCATATTAGTGATACCATTTGAAAGGAAACACTTCGAAATAGTGGAAATACGAAGTGAATGTAGGACAACATAACAAATTATATCTGGTAAAAGCTAATACAAACAGAAAACTTTTGTTCCATCACCTTTGAAATTAAAGAGAAAGAAACTCAGCAAAAAAAGAAATGTCCATTCACGGTCAGCTGAGTTTATTTTCAGCAAAATGAACATGTGTAAATATTTGTATGAACATAACAAGATTCAACAACAGACACAAACTAAACAAGTTCCACAGACATGTGACTAACAAAAATGTAATATTGTGTCCCTGAACAAGGGGGTGGGTGGTCAAAATCAAAAGTAAGAGTCAGTATCTGGTGTGGCCACCAGCTGCATAAAGTACTGCAGTGCATCTCCTCCTCATGGACTGCACCAGATTTGCCAGTTCTTGCTGTGAGATGTTACCCCACTCTTCCACCAATGCACCTGCCAGTTCCCGGGTATTTCTGGGGAGAATGACCGTAGCCGTAGGGATTGATATCTGGGCTCTTCGCTGGCCATTGCAGAACACTGACATTCCTGTCTTGCAGGAAATCAGGCATAGAACGAGCAGTATGGCGGAGGATGGATGTCTTCCCTGTAAAGCACAGAGTTGAGATTGTTAGCAATGACAACAAGCTCAGTCCGATGATGCTGTGACACACCACCCCAGACCATGACTGACCCTCCACCTCCAAATCGATCCCGTTCCAGAGTACAGGCCTCAGTGTAACGTTCATTCCTTCGAAGATAAATTTGAGTCCGACCGAAACCCCTAGTGAGACAAAATCGCAACTCGTCAGTGAAGATCACTTTTTGCCAGTCCTGTCTGGTCCAGCGATGTTGGGTTTGGCCCATAGGCAACTTTGTTGTCGGTGATGTCTGGCCTTACAATAGGCCTACAAGCCCTCAGTCCAGCCTCTCTCAGCCTATTGCAGATAGTCTGAGCACTGATGCAGGGATTGTGCGTTCCTGGTGTAACTCGGGCAGTTGTTGTTGCCACCCTGTAACTGTCCCGCAGGTGTGATGTTCGGATGTACCGATCAAGTGCAGGTGTTGTTACACGTGGTCTGCCACTGTGAGGACGATCAGCTGTCCATCCTGTCTCCATGTAGCACTGACTTAGGCATCTCACAGTTACGGAAAATGTATTGCCCTGGCCACATCTGCAGTCCTCATGCCTCCTTGCAGCATGCTTACGGCACGTTTACGCAGATGAGCAGGGACCCTGGGCATCTTTCTTTTGGTGTTTTTCAAATTCAGTAGAAAGGCCTCTGGTGTCCTAAGTTTTCATAACTGTGATCTTAATTGCCTACCATCTATAAGCTGTTAGTGTCTTAACGACTGTTCCACAGGTGCATTCTTTGTTTACGTCCCTTTTATGTGTTTCTGGGGGCTGCATGCTATCAGATAATATCTTCTCATGCTTTCGCCGAAAAGCATTATACAAATCTGACATGTTGGCTATATTCACAACAAGTGTGGCTTGAATGGAGTACCCTGCATGTGAATTTTAATGAAAGTTTGAGTTAACCTCTTACACTTATGGTGGCGCTATTTCATTTTTGGAAGAAAAACGTTCCCGTTTTAAACAAGATATTTTGTCACAAAAAGATGCTCGACTATGCATATAATTGCTACTGTTCGAAAGAAAACACTCTGACGTGTCCAGAAATACAAATATCTTCTCTGTGCGTGCCCTTTAACGTGAGCTTCAGGCAAAACCAAGATGACTTGGCATCCAGGAAATGACAAGGATTTTTGAGGCTCTGTCTTTCATGATCTCCTTATATGGCTGTGAACGCAAGAGGAATGAGTCTGCCCTTTCTGTCGTTTCCCCAAGGTGTCTGCAGCATTGTGACGTATTTGTAGGCAGATCGTTGGAAGATTGACCATAAGAGACCACATTTACCACGTGTCCGCCCGGTGTCCTGCGCCGAAATTGGTGCGCAAAAGTCACCTGCCAGTATTTTTCCATGGGGCACAGAGAGAGAAGCAAGCTTCCACGAACTGCATGTCAATGAAGAGATATGTGAAAAAACACCTTGAGGATTGATTCCAAACAACGTTTGCCATGTTTCGGTCGATATTATGTAGTTAATCCGGAAAAAGTTTCACGTTGTAGGTGACTGCATTTTCGGTTCGTTTCGGTAGCCAGGCGCAATGTAGAAAACGGAACGATTTCTCCTACACACAGACGCTTTCAGGAAACACTGCGCATCTGGTATGTGGCTGGGAGTCTCCTCATTGAAAACATCAGAAGCTCTTCAAAGGTAAATGATTTTATTTATTTGGTTATCTGGCTTTTGTGAAAATGTTGCGTGCTACATGCTACACAAACTGCTATGCTAGCTTTGCATACTCTTACACAAATTAGTCAATTTCTATGGTTCAAAAGCATATTTTGAAAATCTGAGATGACAGTGTTGTTAAGAAAAGGCTAAGCTTGAGAGCAAACGCATTATTTTAATTTTATTTGCGATTTTCAGAAATCGTTAACGTTGCGTTATGCTAATGAGCCTGAGGCTTAGTCACAATCCCGGATCCGGGATGGGGAGTTTCAAGAGGTTAACGAGTACAATTAGTTGGCGCTCTGGAATTTCCGCTGATTTGGTTCCTGTACAGGTACATAATCCTGAAGAAGTTAAAAGTTATGTCATACGGCGGCACACCTTGCCTGCTGCCGCAGCATTCTGCGGCATGTCATTTAATTCAATTTTTTATGTTACTGCAAGTTATTGCTAGTTTGGCCACCAGAGGGCATGTTTGAGAAGCATTTGATCGTATTCCGTCCGTATTGGCATTACCAGAGAATTTTAAATCCTTTTTTGTAATCACATAGTATATGAGATTGATTTTAAGAAACTTGTCTTAATTCATTTGATTAATATTATGGGGTTTCTATTCAGAGAGAAAAAAAAAACGATTAGGATGGAATGGAAAATATGGCGATGTACAACATGATGGTCGGGAGTAGGCTACAGGATTGAAGGATTCTAAATTGGTTGCCTTCATCAGACAACTTTGCTCTAATATTTCTGTAAATCAGTGATAATTATTCCCATAGTAATTCATTACAATCCTTAACTAAAACAACATCTGCATTTTGAAAGAGTATTTTTTATCATTATTTTATTAACAAAATGTTTTTATTTGTTTATTAGGCTACTGTGCAGTCTACAATGCATACTAGAGGTCAACCGATTAAGTAGGGCAGATTTCAAGTTTTCATAACAATCAGAAATCTGTATTTTTGGACACCAATTTGGCCGATTTAAATTATTTATTTTTTTACACCTTTATTTAATCTTTATTTAACGAGGCAAGTCAGTTAAGAACACATTCTTATTTTCAATGATGGCCTAGAAACGGTGGGTTAACTGCTTCGTTCAGGGGCAGAATGACAGATTTTCACCTTGTCAGCTCGGGGATCCAATCTTGCAACCTTACAGTTAACTAGTCCAACGCACTAACCACCCCCTCTCGTTGCACTCCACAAGGATAATTACGCAAATGCAGTAAGCCAAGGTAAGTTGCTAGCTAGCATTAAACTTATCTTATAAAAAACAATCAATCATAATCACTAGTTAACCTTTGACTATTGGATGTTCTTATAGGCACTTTAGTATTGCCAGTGTAACAGTATAGCTTTTGTCCCTCTCCTCACTCCTCCCTGAGCTCAAACCAGGAACACAACAGTAACAGCCACCCTCGAAGCAGCGTTACCCATGCAGAGCAAGGGGAACAACCACTCCAAGTCTCAGAGCGAGTGACGTTTGAAACGCTATTAGCACGCACCCCGCTAACTAGATTGCCATTTCACATCTGTTACACCAGCCTCATCTCGGGAGTTGATAGACTTGAAGTCATAAACAGTGCAATGCTTGACGCACAACGAAGAGCTGCTGGCAAAACGCACGGAAGTGCTGTTTGAATGAATGCTTACTGTAATGGTTTTCCTCCTCTTCGTCTGAATCGGAACAAGATGTGGTGTGGTAAGTGTTCATGATGTTTATTTTAAAGACAAACTGAACAACAAAATACGGAAACAACCACCCACAAACCCCAACACAAAACAAGCTACCTAAATATGGTTCCCAATCAGAGACAATGACTAACACCTGCCTCTGATTGAGAACCATATCAGGCCATACATAGAAACGGACAAACTAGACACACAACATAGAATGCCCACCCAGCTCACGTCCTGACCAACACTAAAACAATGAAAACACAAAAGAACTATGGTCAGAACGTGACACTTACAAGCCTGCTGCTGCCTACAACCGCTCAGTCACATACTTGTATGCTTTTTATGCTCAGTCACATTATATGCAACGCAGGCTAAATAAACTAGTAATATCGTCAACCATGTGTAGTTAACCTTTTGAGTGTAGGGGGCAGTATTTTCATTTTTGGCTAAAAAACATACCCATTTGAAACTGCCTATTTCTCAGCCCCAGAAACTAGAATATGCATATAATTGTTAGATTAGGATAGAAAACACTCTAAAGTTTCCAAAACTGTAAAAATATTGTCTGTGAGTATAACAGAACTATTTTGAAACCTCTCTGTTCCTATGCATGCCTATCCTCCATTTCAAGGGATATCAACCAGATTCCTTTTTCTATGGCTTCCCTAAGGTGTCAGTCTTCAGACATAGTTTCAGGCTTTTATATTTAAAAATGAGAGTGAAAGATCACATTGCCTAAGTGGATGGGTGGGGGCTCTCAGAGTGAGTTTTGCGCTACAGAGTAAAGCGGCCATTGTTCCTCCCGGTCCTTTTGAAAAACCTACATACCAGGTTGATATATTATCGAATAGATATTTTAAAAAATAACCTGAGGGTTGATTATAAAAAACGTTTGACATGTTTCTGTGGAAATTATGGATATTATTTGGAACTTTTGTCTGCATGGTCGTGAACACTCTTTCCTGTAGATTTCGGAGGTATTTTGGGTATAAAAATAATCTTTATGGAACAAAAGGAACATTTGTTGTGTAACTGAGTCTCGTGAGTGAAAACATCCAAAGATCATCAAAAGTAAACGATTAATTTGATTGCTTTTCTAATTTTCATGACCAAGCTTCCTGATGCTCAGTGTACATGATGTTATGCTATGCTATCGATAAATTTACACAAACGCTTGGATTTTTTTCGCTGTGAAGCATAAGAGACGACAGGTGGATTAACAAAAGGCTAAACTGTGTTTTGCAATATTGCACTTGTGATTTCATGAATATGAATATGTTTTAGTAATATTATTTGACTGTTGCGCTATGCTATTCAATGGTCGCTGACGAAAATGATCCCGCTAACGTGATGGTAGCGCCAAGAAGTTAAGCATCGAATACATTGCAAATTGAGGGATTTTCACAACAGTAGCCGGACTATAAAAAGTCTTGTCCTGCCAATAAAAATAATTTGCATGTTGGACTACATATATTATTGTAACCACAATGTCACAAATAATTTGTATCTACCTTTTCAATTACTTTTAGAGTTTGGGAATTAAAATGTGTGCTTTCTTTTTAGTTACATTATTTTAGTTCGAACGTTTTTAGCTAGCACCCTTATGTAGACCTAGACACACCCTCATCCGATCCACACATCAAAAGGAGTTGGAGGCGAAGGAAAAACAAATAAGTGCTACTAAATATAACAATATGCATTTCATAAATATTAAAATAAAGTGTGTACATAAAACGTCTTAACTTCTTACAGCTGGGGGCGCTATTTTCACGTTCGGATGAAAAGCGTGCCCAGAGTAAACTGCCTGCTACTCAGGCCCAGAAGCTAAGATATGCATAGTATATTAGATTTGGATGGACAACACTCTGAAGTTTCTAAAACTGTTTGAATGATGTCTGTGAGTATAACAGAACTCATATGGTGGGCAAACACATGAGAAGAAATCCAACCAGGAAGTGGGAAATCTGAGGTTTGTAGATTTTCAATTATATAGAGCGAGCTGCGTTCACGTCCGGTTGGAATGTTATTGGACATTTATGATAAAAATATCCTAAAGATTGATTCTATACATCGTCTGACATGTTTCTACAAACTGTAAAGGAAATGTTTTGAATTTTCGTCTGGACTAAGTGCCTGCACCTTGTGAATTTAGATTTGTGAACTAAACGGGTGAACAAAATGGAGGTATTTGGACATAAATTATGGACTTTATCGAACAAAAGAAACATTTATTGTGGAACTGGGATTCCTGGGAGTGCATTCCGATGAAGATCATCAAAGGTAAGTGAACAAGTGAATATTTATAATGCTATTTCTGACTTCTGTTGACTACAAAACATGGCGGGTATTTGTATGGCTTGTTTTGGTGGCTGAGCGCTGTACATACATTTTGGTTAGGTCAGGGTGTAACTAGGGTGGGTACTCTAGTTTTTTGTATGTCTAGCGTTTTGTAGGTCTAGGGTTTTATGTATTTCTATATTGGCCTGATATGGTTACCAATCAGAGACAGCTGTTTATCGTTGTCTCTGATTGGGGATCATATTTAGGCAGCCCTGTTTCCCACTTTCTGGTGTGGGATTTTGTCTATGTGTAGTTGCCTGTTCAGCACTAGTTTGTATATCTTCATGTTTCATTTTGTTCTTTTTTTGGTTTATTCGGTGTTCATTCTGTTAATAAAAAGAATGTACGCATACAACGCTGCGCATTGGTCCGATCATTATAACGAATGTGACGCACAGCGGTTGCATTATCTTCTTATGGCTGGGAGGCAGTATTGAGTAGCTTGGAGGAATAAGTTGCCCAAAGTAAACGGCGTGCTCCTCAGTCTCAGTTGCTAATATATGCATATTATTATTAGTATTGGATAGAAAACACTAACGGTTCTAAAAAAGGTTTGAATGATGTCTGTGCGTATAACAGAACTCATATGGCAATCAAAATCCTGATGAGAAATCAAAACAGGAAGTGAGAAATCTGAGCTTTGTATGTATTCACCAGAGTCCCCAATGAAATCCCCTTGACGCGTATTCCCCATGGTAACCACTTGCCTTCCATTGCTCATGAAGACAAGAAGGAATACTCGGGTTGGAATGATTGATTCTGTACTTAGTTTGAAATGTTTCTTCGACCTGTAACTTTTTGAAGTTTTTGTCCGATGTAACGCTGACCAGAATGAGCATTTGAATATGTATACCAATGCGCTAACAGAAGAAGGTATTTGCACATAAATAACGGACATTTAACGGACATTCATTTATTGTGGACCTGGGATTCCTGGAGTGCTTTCTGATGTAGATCATCAAAGGTAAGGGAATATTTATCATGTAATTTTTGTTTATGTTGATGTCAATATGGCAACTAATTCTGACAAACTTTTCTGAGCGCCGTCTCAGATTATTGCAAATAATGAAATCAGATAATTGCAAATAATGAAATCTGACACAGCAGTTACATTAAGGAGAGGTATATATATAATACCATGTGTATAACTTGTATTATCATCTACATTTATGATGAGTATTTCTGTTGAATGATGTGGCTATGTAAAATCACTGGATGTTTTTGGAACTTGTGAATGTAACTCGCCAATGTAAACTCATATTTTGATAAATACGAACCTTATCAAACAAAACATACATGTATTGTGTAACATGAAGTCATTCTAGTGTCATCTGATGAAGATCATCAAAGGTTAGTGATTAATTTTATCTCTATTTCTGTTTTTTTCTGGTTCACTGGCTGTTGTCATATCGCTCCTGTTACTGGGATTGCAGGCATAAGAGGTTAAGGAGAAGTATATTTTTAATTCCATGCATAACACTTGTATTTTCATCAACATTTAGGATGAGTATTTCTGGCTCTCTGTGGCTCCCTGCAAAATCACCGTTTTTTTGGAAGCAAAACATTACTGAACATAACGCGCCAATGTAAACTGAGATTTTGGGATGTAAATATGAACTTTTTTGAACAAAACATACATGTATTGTGTAACATGAAGTCCTATGAGTGCCATCTGGTGACGATCATCAAAGGTTAGTGATTAATTTTATCTCTAATTCTGCATTTGTGACTCTATCTTTGGCTGGGAAAAATGGCTGTGTTTTTCTGTGACTAGCCACTGACCTAACATAATTGCATGGTATGCTTTCATAGTAAATCTTTTTTGAATTCGGACACTGTGGTGGGATTAACAACAAGTTTATCTTTAAAATGGTGTATAATACTTGTATGTTTGAGGAATTTTAATCATGAGATTTCTGTTTGAATTTGGCGCCCTGAACTTTCACTGGCTGTTGTCAAATAGATCCCATTAATGGGATTTCAGCCATAATGTAACGGCGTTCTTCTTTTGTTGAATGAAAGTCGGACCGAAATGCAGCGTGTAAGTTACTCATGTTCATTTAGTGAAGACAAACGAACGAACTATACACGAATAACTAATAAATACAAAAATAACAAACAGAACGTGAAACCTATTACAGCCTGACTGGTGCACACTACACAGAGACAGGAACAATCACCCACGAAATGCAAAGCGAAAACCAGGCTACCTAAATACGGTTCCCAATCAGCAACGAGAATCACCTGACTCTGATTGAGAACCGCCTCAGGCAGCCAACCTATTTAACACACACACCCCTAATCAGCTACAATCCCAAACACTACAAACCCCAATACGAAAATACAATACAATAATAAACCCATGTCACACCCTGGTCTGACTAACTAATAAACTAAAACACAAAATACTAAGACCAAGGCGTGACAGAACCCCCCCCCCCCAAGGTGCGGACTCCCGAACGCACCTCAAAACCATAGGGAGGGTCCGGGTGGGCGTCTGTCCATGGTGGCGGTTCCGGCTCCGGACGTGGACCCCACTTCATAAATGTCATTGTTCCTCCCCTTCGCGTCCATGGATAATCCACCCTAACCGCCGACCATGGCCGAATAGTCCTCACCCAGAACCCTACATAACAGAGGAGCAGCTCGTGACTGAGGGGCAGCTCGGGACTGAGGGGCAGCTCGGGACTGAGGAGAAGCCCAGTACTGAGAAGAAGCCCAGCACTGAGAAAAAGCCCAGTACTGAGAAAAAGCCCAGTACTGAGAAGAAGCCCAGCCAGGCAGTTGAATCCGGCGGATCCTGGCTGACTGGCGGATCCTGGCCGACTGGCGGATCCTGGCCGACTGGCGGATCCTGGCCGACTGGTGGATCCTGGCCGACTGGCGGATCCTGGCCGACTGGCGGATCCTGGCTGACTAGCAGATCTGGCAGATCCTGGCTGACTGGTGGATCCTGGCCGACTGGCGGATCCTGGCTGACTGGCGGATCCTGGCTGACTAGCAGATCTGGCAGATCCTGGCTGACTGGCGGATCCTGGCTGACTAGCAGATCTGGAAGAGTCTGGTTGACTGGCAGATCTGGAAGAGTCTGGTTGACTGGCAGATCTGGAAGAGTCTGGTTGACTGGCAGATCTGGAAGAGTCTGGTTGACTGGCAGATCTGGAAGAGTCTGGTTGACTGGCAGATCTGGAAGAATCTGGCTGTCTGGCGGATCTGGAAGAGTCTGGCTGACTGGCAGATCTGGAAGAGTCTGGCTGACTGGCAGATCTGGAAGAGTCTGGCTGACTGGCAGATCTGGCTGCTTAATGCTGGCTGACGGCTCTGGCTGCTCCATGCTGACTATCGGCTCCGGCTGCTCCATACTGACTGTCGGCTCTGGCTGCTCCATGCTGACTGGCAACTCCATGCAGACTGGCAGCTCTGGCTGCTCCATGTAGACTGGCAGCTCAGGCTGCTCTATACAAACTGACAGCTCTGGCTGCTCCATGTAGACTGGCAGCTCAGGCTGCTCTATACAGGCAGGAGGCTCCGGCAGCGCTGTAGAGGAGGAAGGCTCTAGAACCGCTGAACAGGCGGGAGACTCCGACAGCGCAGGAGAGGGAGAAAGCGCTGGCTGCGCTGAACAGGCGAGGCGCACTGTAGGCCTGATACGTGGTGCTGGCACTGGTGGTATTGGGCCGAGGACACGCACAGGAAGCCTAGTGCGGGGAGCTGCTACCGGAGGACTGGTATGTGAAGGTGGCACAGGATGGACTGGACCGTGAAGGTGTACTGGAGAGCCTGAATGCAGGACTGGCACAGGACGTGCAAGGCTAGGTAGGTACACAGGAGGCTTAGTGCGTGAGGCTGGCACACTTTCCACCAGCCGACTAACACGCACCTCAGGACTAGTATGGAGTGCTGACCCAGGTGCCATTAAATCCCCGACACGCTCCGTCGGCCGAATATTATACCTAAAGCACCAAACTAGCAACTCCCTCATTAAACTCTCCTCCAATTTCCCCATTAACTCCTTCACAGTCTCTGCTTCGCTCACCTCCAACACTGGTTCTGACCTCCTCCTTGGCTCTTCACAATAAACAGGGAGAGTTGACTCAGGTCTGTCTCCTGACTCAGCCACTCCCCCTGATAGCCCCCCCCAAAAAATATTTTGGGGCTGCTTTTCGGGCTTCCATCCACGTCGCCGTGCCGCCTCCTCATACTTGCGCCTCTCCGCTTTAGCCGCTTCTAATTCCTCCTTGGGGCGGCGATATTCACCAGGCTGAGCCCAGGGTCCTTTTCCGTCCAGTTCCTCCTCCCATGTCCAATTCTCCAAATGGTGTAGCCTCTCCCACTGAAGCTGCTTCTGTTGCCTTTCGTGTAGCTCCTGTTTCCTCTTCGCCTGCTGCACTTTAGGGCGGCTACACTCCTCTGGTTTAGCCCAGGGTCCTCTTCCGTCAAGGATTTCCTCCCATGTCCAGAAATCATTAATACGCGGCTCCTCTTTGCGCTGCTCCTGCCTGTTGACACGCTGCTCGGTCCGTGTTTGGTGGGTGATTCTGTAACGGGTTCTTCTTTTCTTGAATGAAAGTCGGACCGAAATGCAGCGTGTAAGTTACTCATGTTTATTTAGTGAAGACAAACGAACGAACTATACACGAATAACTAATAAATACAAAAATAACAAACAGAACGTGAAACCTATTACAGCCTGACTGGTGCACACTACACAGAGACAGGAACAATCACCCACGAAATGCAAAGTGAAAACCAGGCTACCTAAATACGGTTCCCAATCAGCGACAACGAGAATCACCTGACTCTGATTGAGAACCGCCTCAGGCAGCCAACCTATTTAACACACACACCCCTAATCAGCTACAATCCCAAACACTACAAATTCCAATACGAAAATACAATACAATAATAAACCCATGTCACACCCTGGTCTGACTAACTAATAAACTAAAACACAAAATACTAAGACCAAGGCGTGAAACATAATAAGTTTAAACACGTTTGTAAATCATCATCAGATGACACTCATATGACATCATGTTACACAATACATTTATGTTTTGTTCGATAATATGCATATTTACAGTGGGGCAAAAAAGTATTTAGTTAGCCACCAATTGTGCAAGTTCTCCCACTTAAAAAGATGAGAGGGGCCTGTCATTTTCATCATAGGTACACTTCAACTATGACAGACAAAATTAGAGGAAAAAAATCCAGAAAATCACATTGTAGGATTTTTTAGGAATTTATTTGGAAATTATGGTGGAAAATAAGTATTTGGTCAATAACAAAGTTTTATCTCAATACTTTGTTATGTACCCTTTGTTGGCAATGACAGAGGTCAAACATTTTCTGTAAGTCTTCACAAGGTTTTCACACACTGTTGCTGGTATTTTGGCCCATTCCTCCATGCAGATCTCCTCGAAAGCAGTGATGTTTTCTATGGGGTTGGTCCAGGCGAACTCGGACCAAAACTTCAAAAAGTTATATTCCAGGTCGAATAAACTGGTCAAACTAAGTAGAGAATCAATCTTCAGGATGTTATTTTCATATATTTCCAATACCGTTCCAACCCGAGCATTCTTTTTTGTTTACAGAGTAATGGGACGCAGGCGATATAATGACTACTGCAGATAACCAGGAACTGGCATTCTGCCAGACCAGTGACTCATTCCCATCCGATCCAGTCCCAAATCACACTAGAGGCTTCATTCCATGTTCTACTGATTGTTGACATCTAGTGGAAGGCGTAGGAAGTGCGAACAGATCCATATCTTATTTGGATGTGAATAGGCGATGAGATGAAAATCAACCAGCCGTAGAATTTCCACTACCTGTTTGGAAGTTTGCCTGCCCTATGAGTTCTGTTTTCCTCAGGCATAATTCAAACAGTTTTAGAAACTTCAGAGTGTTTTCTATCCAATAGTAATAATAATATGCATATATTAGCATCTAGGACATAGTAGGAGGCAGTTCACTATAGGCACGCAATTCATCAAAAGTGAAAATGCTGCCCCCTATTCATAAAAGGTTAAGAGCTTCATCCACACATTGTGGAGAATAGCCTCTAATTAGAAACCTGTTGTGCATCTCCGCTGCTTATTCCAGATAGTCCTGAAAATGATTTGTTGCAAGGTTGGGAGGAGGAGGAGGGGGGGGTTCATACCTAGCTCAAGTTGGGGAGGGGAGGGTGTATTCACACCTAGCTCAGCTATTAGACAATTATTTAGAAAAGGTTGAAAAGTCTATTGTTCAGAAAATAGCCCATCCTGCTACGCTTGTGAAAAATTAGTAATTGTACTTTTTCCCCCTTCCAAATGTTAAAGATTCCAGTGTATAAAGTGCTGTTAGCCACAATTGGCCCCAACCCCAATTAATACATTTGGGTACAGTCCATAGCGTGCTGGACTTCAGGCTAGAATGTTGAGGGTTCAAAAACCTGCTCCCTGCTTGCTATAATGAATGATTTTGATTCACCTGGTATTGGATATGGCATAAAAAAACTTGCTAAATAGCAATTTTTGTCAATTACCTTTATGACAAAAAATATGCACAATCGCTTGTCTCTACATTAACTAACATATTCCTCTCAATTCTAACGTTTTGCTTGATTCATTATGACATTATAACTACATACATTTCCTTCACAGTAATTTTTTGTCAGCCATATTTGCTGAAGAACGTCACTAGGGACGGGGGGCCCGTGTCAAATTCATCATTGGAACCACTTGATATGATTGGTCAAACAAAAACCTTGGGACCCAAATGCATAATGAGTGCTCTAACTCCCCCTTGTGGTGGTCTGAAGCAATGAAGCCGTGACGCTGGGTATCTCTAAGTCCCGCGGTGCAAGCTCACAACTTTTAAAGGAGGAACCCCTGTACACTGCATATCACATATCACCTTTACACTGCATATCAGACAGTTGAGTTAACCCCGGTGCTGTAGCTGCATTTTCTGTCTCACAATCTTACTGTTTTCAGTCCTGGTTGGTAAGTAAGGTTTTGTGTAACGTCATTTCCACACTGTCTGGCATTGTTTCATTGGTACTTATTGGGCTGCTTTACATGTTAAGAGGCTTTCATGTTAATCTTGAAACTCCCCATCCCGGATCCGGGTTTGTGACTAAAGCCTCAGGCTCATTAGCATAACGCAACGTTAACGATTTCTGAAAATCGCAAATAAAATGAAAATAATGCATCTGCTCTCAAGCTTAGCCTTTTCTTAACAACACTGTCATCTCAGATTTTCAAAATATGCTTTTGAACCATAGAAATTGACTAATTTGTGTAAGAGTATGCAAAGCTAGCATAGCATTTTGAGTAGCATGTAGCACGCAACATTTTCACAAAAACCAGATAACCAAATAAATAAAATAATTTACCTTTGAAGAGCTTCTGATGTTTTCAATGAGGAGACTCTCAGTTACATACCAAATGCGCAGTGTTTCCTGAAAGCGTCTGTGTGTAGGAGAAATCGTTCCGTTTTCTACATTGCGTCTGGCTACCGACAACGTAAAACTTTATCCGGATTAACTACATAATATCGACCGAAACATGGCAAACGTTGTTTGGAATCAGTCCTCAAGGTGTTTTTTCACATATCTCTTCATTGACATGCAGTTCGTGGAAGCTTGCTTTCCTCTCTGTATCCCAAGGAAAAATACTGGCAGGTGACTTTTGCGCACCAATTTCGGCGCAGGACACCGGGCGGACACTTGGTAAATGTGGTGTCTTATGGTCAATCTTCCAATGATCTGCCTACAAATATGTCACAATGCTGCAGACACCTTGGGGAAACGACAGAAAGGGCAGTCTCATTCCTCTCGCATTCACAGCCATATAAGGAGACAAGGGAAAACAGAGCCTCAAAAATCCTGTTCATTTCCTGGATGCCGTCTCATCTTGGTTTTGCCTGAAGCTCACGTTCTAGGGCACGCACAGAAAATATCTTTGTATTTCTGGACACGTCAGAGTGTTTTCTTTCGAATGGTAACAATTATATGCATAGTCGAGTATCTTTTTGTGACAAAACATCTTGTTAAAAACGGGAACGTTTTTCATCCAAAAATGAAATTGCGCCCCTAGAGTTTCAACAGTTATGTCTCATGCTTATTTTCTTCTCCTTCACAGGTGATACTTTAGAGGATGATATTACTCCAACCAGTCCTGAGGAGTATTATTTAGAGGGTAGCAGAGTTAAGATCTCCTGTAACTATACAGTAAAATCAGATAGTCTGCTGTGGTGCAGACAGTACCCTGGATTAGGTGTCCAGTTCCTTTATATAGTATATAATCCATATAAGGTGAGAGGTGATCCACAAGACATTCGACTGTCTGTAAATCTGAATTAAGAGCGAAACCGTCTAGATCCCCTCTGCTGAAGTGACAGACTCTGCTCTGTACTACTGTGCACTGATGGCCACAGTGACAGGAAACCCAGAAACATGGTAAAAAGACCTTTCAAATGTATCTCACACAATTAAATGGAGAGAATCTACCTCCAACACCACCTAGTGGAGGGAATGAGAGATTCAGTATCACTGAAAAGAGGACAAATGAGAGGAGAGGAGAGGGAAGGAGAGGAGAGGCCAGGAGAGGTGAGGAGAGGAGATATTGAGAATCTTTATAGCAACTGTACTTTGGGGTGGAGTTTGTATGTGAACTAAACAGAAATTATCAACTGAAAACCTTGCAGATGAAGTTAGTTTGGAGTATTCAGCTTCTGTTGTACTATTAGTCAGTTTGACTTCCAACCCCAGCCATGTTGTTCATCTGGTCATTTATTATGTTCTCAGTAATAGGTAAGTTATGGCTTTCAAAGTAGTGTCATGTTTTCTGTTTTGAAAATTACAACAATACATGTTTATTTCAATAAAAAATGACTCAATCTTAATTTTTTCAAAAATGCAGGTGACACCTATGAGCAGAATATCGAGCCAAACCAACATGGATCTGGAGATCTCCTCTGCTGAAGTGACAGACTCTGGTCTGTACTACTGTGCCCTGAGGCCCACAGCGACAGGAAACCCAGACACACTGTACAAAATTCTAAACTGAAAACACTGACATCCCCTAAGATAAACATTTTCATTTTTGGGTTTCCTTCAGTAGACAAAGAATATACATGCAGGCTGGAAATGTACAGTGAAATATTTTCAATAAACAATAATAAATTGTTGTAACAAATGAAAAAGTGACAGAAACTCATTCGGTATTCTGAATATGTTGCAGGTGTATACTGTAGATTCTAGATATAAAGATGAAAACAAAAAGACCTGTGAATGAATGAATTGCCTCATGTTGAATAGATTAATTATTTTACAGATATGCCCTTCAAGCAATGTTTCTCACTATGACATCACAGTAGACAGGTCAGGTCCTTCTGCCAACTCTGTGCCCTAAAATCAAGAAAATAAATGGAGATAAATAACACAGTTGTATCTAATAACCAGTAGAGGCAGACTAAGGTAATCATATTTCAGTGCAGCCCTGCATTTTGAGGATGTGACAGAGGTATCAAGCAGCAACAAGAAGTCGGTTGTTACTTCAGCTCATCTGACAACTCTCTGCATTTTGGGATGGGGCTTCAAAGGTTTGAGAAGATACACTTTTTTTGTATACACAAATATTGCTGTGCTGTGTGTTATCATTTTAACTTCCAGTTTCAGCTACAATGTCAATCCCCACATTTATTTTGCTTTTAGTAGTTGCATGTAAGTAATCTACAATTATTGGTGTTATGTTGAATCTAAACTGTAAGTTGATGTGTTGAAAATAGATCTATAACAGAGTAATAATAGAAGAATAACATATGTTGCATCTCTTGCATATGACAGTAATGGTCAGACCATTGAGCCAATCAGAGAGGAGGTGTATGCTCCAGCAGGTAGAAATATTACACTTTCATGCACCTACACATCTGCAGTCTCTCTTCAATGGTATGTCCAGAACCCTGGATCAGCTCCTCAGTATATTCTGCTTATCCTGTATGGTGTTGGGTCTCTGTTCCCTGCAGCAGTAGGGAACAGAGCAAGGGATCATACAAATATAGGGGAAGAAATGAACAGGAGATAAATGAATCCAGGTGAGTCCAATAACGCTGATGTGAGTGACGAGGGAAGGCAGGTGTGCGTGATGGATGGCAGGAGTGCGTGATGGATGGCAGGAGTGCATGATGCAGGGTAATCTGGCGCCCTCAAGCGCCAGGGGAAGGGAAGAGTGGGAGCAAAAGTGACAGTACCCCTCCCTCTTGGGACGCCACCCGGCATTGCACCTGGGCGAACCGGCCGAGACATGGGCGCTGGGCAAGCCCGACGATCCGGCTGAGGAAGGCGAAGGGAAGCTCGAAGATCAAGCGGGGAGTGACGTGGGATGGGCACCCTCCGAGCCAACCGAGGCAACGAAACCTCTCAAGCCAGCCAGGGCGTGGAAGCCCGACGAGCTGGCTAGGCATCCCCGGTTCCATCGGTGGCGACCCAGAGCCGCTGCCAACTTTCCAACTGGAACGCCAGTGCTCCCCGATGCTTTGTGTGTGTAGCTGCTGCATTCATGCTAAGATGAGAGGTGGAGAGATGATTCTCCTCTAACTGACTGGAACAGTGGGATGTCTTCAGTTCTGCCTCCTGATAACACACTGTTACACCCATCACCATGTTTCTCTACCCAGTGTTTCTCCTCTCTGCACTTGTTGGTGAGTATTAGTCTGACATTACATACCTTTTGTTTATTCAAGGTAACTGTCAAGTGTCATTTGAAAATAGCACTTCTTAGAATAAATGTAAATTACTGATTCTGACTTTTCACTTTTCACACATAATATGTAATTTCCCATGAACAGATAATGTTTATCTAAACATAACTTCATTACAGGTGGCAGTTATGAGAATAACATAAAACCAACTTCAGAGACAGAACATGGCATGGAGCGAAGCAGTGTTACTCTGTCTCTCAACTACTCTGTCTCAGTAGACTATCTTCAATGGTATCGTCAATATCCCAGATCAGCACCCTAATTCCTACACACATTTTGCTGTGCTGTGTGTTATCATTTTAACTTCCAGTTTCAGCTACTACTCTAAACTACAGTCTCCTCAAAGCCCTCTGTATTTAGAGCTAAACCTGAAGACCATCGACTGTCTGTTAATCTGAATAAAGAGAGACCCATGTGGACCTGGATATCTCCTCTGCTGAAGTGACAGACACCCTACAGCCCAGAGTGACAGGAATCTGAGAAACACTGTATACAAACCTTTCATATGTGATTCATACAACATGCAAAGAGAGATGCAGTATCACAAAAGAGAGGACAAATGAGAGGAGGAGAGATTGAGAAGCTTTATTGCAACTGTACATTGGGGTGGAGCTTGTATGTAAACTAAGCAGAAATGATCAACTGAAAACCTTGCAGATGAAGTCCGGGTTATGTTGTGCTATTAGTCAGTTTGACTTCCAACCCCAGCCATGTTGTTCATCTGGTCACTTATTATGTTCTCAGTAATATGTAAGTTATGGCTGTCAAAGTAGTGTCGTGTTTTCTGTTTGGAAAATTACAACAATAGGTGTTTTGTTTTTT
Source organism: Oncorhynchus masou masou (assembly GCF_036934945.1). Classification (NCBI taxonomy): domain Eukaryota; kingdom Metazoa; phylum Chordata; class Actinopteri; order Salmoniformes; family Salmonidae; genus Oncorhynchus; species Oncorhynchus masou. Next base: position 30,587,176 of record NC_088214.1, on the reverse strand, counting down.
TAATGACTCAATGTTCATCTCTTCAAATTTGCAGATGACACCTATGAGCAGACTATAGAGCCAAACCAACATGAAGTGTATGCAGAAGTGGGTAGTAATGTTCTTCTTTCCTGCAACTACTTCTCAGCAGACAGTCTACTATGGTATAAACAGTCTCCAGGATCAGCTCCCCAATACCTTCTGCTCCTCCAGCACTACACTGGGACTGAACAGAGAGCTGATTCTCTTGACTCTCGCTTCTCTGGTAAACTGAACAAAGAGAAAACCCGTGTGGATCTGGAGATTTCCTCTGCTGAAGTGACAGACTCTGCTCTGTACTACTGCGCCTTGCAGCCCACAGTGACAGGAAATTGAGAAACACTGTACAAAAACCTGACAGCTCATGATAAACTCCTCTTATTCATATTTTAGGGCAGGGGTGTGGCTAACTACAGTAGGTTAAAAAAAAATCTCCAGCAACACAATTATTTTCCTTTGTGTACCGACATATAAGTAAATAACTGTATTCTTGTAATTCAATTAATTACATTTTTTAGGCTATTGTATAGTTTATCTGTATTATTGGATTTTAGAGTAAATACCAAGATCTTTCCTCATTTCAAATAATTCTACCTTGTGATTTATCCAACACCTCTTCACATGTGTAAGTGCCAGTGTTCAACAGACCATCAGCCAAACCAAGTGTATAGAGAAGAGGCAAGTAATGTTCAACTTTCCTGCAACTACCCCTCAGCATACAGTGTACTGTGGTAAAAACAGTATCCAGGATCAATTCCCTATTCCTCCTCTTCATCCTTCATGCCTCTAGGACTGTATTAAGAGCTAAACCTCCACACTCTCACCTCACTGTTAAACTGAACAAAGAAAATACCTGTGTTGATCTGGAGGTCTCCTCTGCCGAAATGAAATACTCTGCTCTGTACTACTGTGTTGTGACATCCACAGTGACAAATTATTTATTGACTTAGCAGTGAGCGGAAATGTATGGATTTACAAGCATCTGCTGTCTCCTGTTACACCACAGTGTTATCAAGTGGAGTCTCTAGTGAATAAATCAAATGTACATGTAAAACGTCTTTGTTTCTACTCTACATTGTCAGCAGGAGGAGCTAGAGTATACAACTCAGGATTAGATTATGAATCCTCAAGATAAAACATGATCATAGCCAGTTGATGCTGTGCTTTTCATCAGCAGCTGGTGCTTATTCTACACATCAAGTCAAAGAGTCAAAATGTCAAAAAGTTAACAGAACAACACTGTAGAGTAGATATGAAGATCTTTCCTAATTTCAAATACATCTCTCTTGTTATTGATCTGTTACCTCTTCACATGTGAAGGTGTCACTTTGCAGCAGACCATCCAGCCAAACCAACATGAAGTGTATGGAGAGGAGGGCAGTAATGTTCAGCTTTCCTGCAACTACTCCTCAAAATACAGTGTACTGTGGTATAAGTATCCAGGATACTTATAGTATCCAGGATCAGCTCCCCATTTCCTCCTCTTCATCCTCCATGCCTCAAGGACTGTAGTGAGAGCTAAACCTTCATACTCTCACCTCACTGTTAAACTGAACAGAAAAGACCCGTGGAGATCTCCTCTGCTGAAGTGAGACTGCTCTGTATGACTGTGGTGTAGAACCTACATTGACAGGAAACTGAGTAACACTGTAAAAAAAACATACAACACTCTGCACTGTACTGCTGTGCTGTGACGTCCACAGTGCCGCAAAAGATATTGACTCAGCGGTGAGCTGAATTTGATGGATTTTCAAGCATCTGCATTCTTCTGTTAGACCATAGCGCCATCAAATAGATTCTTAAGTGAATAAATCAAATGTATCTGAAACGTCTTTAATTCTACATTGTCAGTAGGAGGAGCTAGAGTATGAAACTCAGGATTAGATTATGAATCCTCAGGATAAAACATGATACTACCATGAAGATCATAGCCAGTTGATGCTTTGCTTTTCATCAGCAGCTGGTGCTTCTTCTACACATCCTGCCATCTACAGTGTTGTTCTGTTCACTTTTTGACGTTTTGACTCTTTGACTTGACAGGTAAGTAATAACTTTTTCATCGAAACTGAGTGTGATTATGTTAAATAACATTTTCCAGCATGTTACTAGAATAAATGTCAATATTTACACTTGTGCATGATTTTCATACTATTCTTCATATCCAATCACATATCCAACGTAGTTTCTTGAGCCTGGAGGATCTTTTGTGCATTTTTAATACACAAAAAAATAGTCGAATTTTATGATAATGTCCTGCTAACAATTCCTGTTTTCATAAATGTTTTCCAGGTGGCAGTCATGGGAATGACATTACTCCAACATCAGATAAGGTGTTCATTTTTGTTCATTGTTTTCACCTGTGTTATTTTCTGACCTGGTCTCATCAGCTCCTTATTTAGTTCTGTTCATTCTGTTGCCTTTGTGAGGTATTGTTCAATTTGACTCTACTAAGCCTTTTCCTAGCTCGTTTGTGAAAACCTGTTAATACCTTCAGTCCTAGTTTTGATTCACCTGCCTGTTTGCATACCTGTGTATGACCATTTGCCTGCCTGTGACCACGATTCCTGCCTTTTGCGAAGGTGAAATAAATACCTGCCGCACTCTGCGCGTGAATCTACACCTTTTTCTCCCTGAGTAATCATTACAACTTGTTTTCACTCTTTTCACTGTGTCAAATAACACGAACCAGCATGTTACCAGGATACATATTAATATTTGCACTCGTGGGTGAATTTGATTCTATTCTTCATATCCAATGTAATTACTGGCGACTTGAGTAATATTTCTGTGAATGATCTTTTATCAATTTTTAATACACTTCACTCAATAAAGATTTGAATTGTATAATAATTTCCTGATTATAATTCCTGTTTTCAGGTGGAAGTCATGGGAATGATATTACTCCAACATCAGATAAGGTGTTTGGTTTGGAGGGTGACGTCATAAAGCTGTCCTGTAACTACTCCTCTGCTAGTAGTTAAAATGTTCAGCCTACCACTGTTTTCAATGGCTGTCACTTTTATTATTAAGGCAAAATCCTCCCAGATTGCAGTTCCTATGGCTTCCACTAGATGTCAACTAGATAGTTTTTGGGAAAATGAGCCAGAAATTGTAGTTTTTCGAGGTGGCTCCCATTTTGGCTGTAGTGTTTCCAAGAGTGTGGAAGAGAGCACGTTCTTTGGTATTTTTCTCCGTTATAGACAATAATGAATCTCCGTCTTAAAAGGTATCATTAATTTACATATTAGGGTACCTAAGGTTTGATTATAAACATTGTTTGACTTGTTTGGAAAAGTTTATTAGTAACGTTTGGGATTAATTTTGTATGCATTTTGATGGGTGGATTATTGACTGAAGCGTGCCAGCTGAGTTTTTATAGATATAAAGAAGGACATTATCGAACAAAGTGACCATTTGTGATGTATCTGGGACCTTTTGGAGTGCCAACAGAAGAAGATCATTGTCAGGACTTCTATAGAAGTCGGCTCCTCTCCTTGTTCGGGCGGCAGTCGACGTCACCGGCTTTCTAGCCATCGCCGCTCCAATTTTCATTGATCCATTTGTTTTGTCTTGTTCCCTGCACACCTGGTTTTCATTACCCAATCACACTGCATGTATTTATTCCTCTGTTCCCCCTCATGTCTTTGTGTGGAATTGTTTGTGTTACATGTTTATTGTTGTCGCGCTATACTGGTTTGCTTATACCGTGTTGTTCACGAAGATGTTAAACATAAATTATTGTGATAGTTTTTCACTTTTGCCTATGGGCTGGAGATTTGACGCAGTTGCGTCCATCTGCTGGATTCTCCTGCCTCAATAATGTTTGCTCCTGTTCACAACTCTGCTCTCCTGAACCTGACTTCGCTACCAGTACGCACAAACCTGACAATCATCAAAGGTCAGGCATTTATTATATTGCTATTTCTGACTTTCGTGGCGCACCTGCCTGGTTGAAATATGCTTTTCATGCATTTGAATGCAGGGTGCTGTCCTCAGATAATCGCATGGTGTGCTTTCGCCGTAAAGCCTGTTTGAAATCTGACAGTGGCTGGATTAACAAAAAGTTAAGCTTTATTTTAATGTATTACACTTGTGATTTTATGAAAGTTAAATATTTATAATTCTCTAGTTTGAATTTCGCACTCTGCAATTTCACGGGATGTTGGCCAGGTGGGACGCAACTGCCCATAAGAAGTTAAACTGAAAAAAGAGAGAATCCATGTGGAGCTGGAGATCTCCTCTGAAGAAGTGAGATACTTTGCTCTGTATGACTGTGCTGTAGAGACAATATTTTTTTTTTACAGGTACAAGTGTTGAAGACATAATTACTCCAGACAGAGATGTAGTGGATGCTATGGAGGGTAGTAGTGTTCGACTCTCCTGTAGATATAACAGCTCATTAACCGACAATCTGTTATGGCACCTCCAGCACTCTTGATCTTCTCCACAGTTCCTCATAGTGGACTACTCTGGGATCATAGCCAACACTGATAGTACAAAATGGACCCTCACAAATGAAAAAGAGGACAACCATGTGGGTCTGGAGGTCTCCTCAGCTGAAGTGACAGACTCTGCTCTGTACTACAAAGTAGCAGTTCTGAAGGTGACAAACCCCTTAGTTCTATGGTGGGTGGTGTGGAGGGTGAAACCATCACACCATCCTGCAGCTACACTGGCTCTGTAAACAATCAACAGTGGTGTAGTCAGTATCCCAGGTCTAAACCAGAATTCCTGATTCTCATCACGAAATCAGGTTTTGTCCAGAAACTTTTCAATCCTCGCCTTCCAGCTCAGGTTCATACAGACCACATGGATCTGGAGATCTCCTCTACTGAAGTGACAGATTATGTTCTGTAAACCTGTGCCATGGAGCACACAGTGACAGGAAACACTTCCTCAAACATAAAGCTGACAGTCTTACGCAAATGTGCATATGGAATATATAGTATAGCATAGCATAGTATTGTGAATCTATTGAAAAAACAAACCAAGACAACAGCAAGAACTAGACATTTTCAGATAGAAATTAAGTCTAAAATAATCTAAGGAGGAGGCCAATAGGAACTGAAAACCCTTAACCACAAACCACAGAAGAAGAGTTACATATCCAGTTATCAGAGGAGGGGCCTCATAGTCAAACACTGGTATAGGCTGGGTATACCTGCAACCATGAGGATGTCTCTGTAGAGGATCTACTCAGCTCTCTCACTGTCTTGTCTCTACAGTTGGTTTATCTAGTCTGTATCAGGATGTCACTCATATTACTGTTGCTCCTCTCAGAGTTTGTAGGTGAGTGCTGAATACTCAGTTTAAACCAACTAACATTTTGAATACAGTGACATTGCTTTGTTCAATGAATGATTGCATTAAAAACTAAGTGGTATTTTACTGGAAAGTTTAAATTCTTTCTCTAGTCATACTTTATGGGCACCTAATCCATGTATTGTTTCTCATTTGGAATAAACATTAACACAATGACAATACTTATGTTGTTGCAGCTGATAGTATGGAGCAGGAAACAATAACTCCAGTGAAACCTGAAGTCAATGCTCTCCAAGGAACAGACATCACTCTCTCCTGCAACTTCAAGGGCGACATTAGAAATCTACAATGGTACCGTCAATACCCCGGATCCAGACCAGAATGTCTTCTTTGGATCATTCCAACCAACATATATGTACAGAATACATCCATTACGACTCCACGACACACTGGTAGACTGAATGAAGAGAAGACCCGTGTTGACTTGATGATCTCCTCTGTTGAATTGGAAGACACTGCTCTGTACCACTGCGCCTTGCAGCCCACAGTGAAAGGAAACCCAGAAACACTGTACAAAAACCTGTCAAGTCCCTTGGGGGTGAACAGTGCATTGTGTTCTAAACAATCAGGTATTATTAAAAAACATTTTTTAGAGTACATTAATGCATATATATTTTTAAACACATTTAATATAAATATTATTCAGAAAAAAATAATTAATATTGTCTGCATATTCCTGTTCTGATATTACATGATCAAAGATTCCAGTCTGAATAAATATTGAAAGAAGAACATTTGTGGTGTTGTTTCGCTTCCTTTTAGCAAAGGTTCCCAAACTTTTTCACTCGGTGACCCCATTCCAGCATTGTGGAACATGTGACAAAAAAAATAACAATATCTATGGGCTAAAAAACATAATTAAAAAACTTTAGCTGACATGTGCGAGTTGATCTGGACATTGCTGACAAGTTATAAATAGCTCTCTAAGGTATGCAATGAATAACATGACAAGAAGAACTGATGACGCACTACCCATTTTCCACATTGCACCTTGTGCATTCTACTATTACAACTTTAAAGAATAACTTTAAAGCCAGACTGGCCGACCCCTCGCCCCACAGTTTGGGAACCACTGTTTAGAGGATTCAGGGCAGTAATTGTCATATTCTTCTTATTTTGGTTAACAGCATACATTTTGAGACAATATCAATAGAGGGCAGTTATGAGCTGAAATATCTCATTACAGTATGTAGTCTACAATATGTTTGAGGAGAGGATAGTGATACACTCTTACTTCTGCTGATGTGACAGACTCTGCTCTGTACTACTGTGCTATGAAAACTACAGTGACAGGAAATAATGACACTGTACAAAAACCTGTCAAGAACCATGGGAGGAAACAGACATCCTGTATGACATCCTGTAACATACCTACTGTATGTTAAGTTATGTGACAGATCTTCTGTGACTGTTATCCTCCTATAGACTGCCCTCCCAGTTATGCAGTCCAGTGGCAAGGATTTTCTATGTATAATAATGATACAATAGTTCCATCCAGTGTTCAACATTCTGCCCAACAAGGTGAAACCTTGACATTGCTTGTATTTTCAAGGGCAAGTTACGAGTGAGAGTCAATATGTGTCAGTAGAGTCTCATAAGTTGCTTCTATTCCTTTCAGCTGGAGATAAAAGGTTTTTCATGGGCTGTGTCTCAATCCACCACATAAGCTAATGGTGGTCTTCTGCATCTCTGCGGTGGAAGGTGGCCGAGCTGCAGCGTTGTTTGTCAGACCATGAGACGTCCCGAAAAACGTTCTTCTCACAAATATGTCTGTAGCGTCCAAACGGTTTGGCCTTAAAATGTGTATGACCACTCTATGGAAAGATGAGACTCTCTCTCTGTTTCTATGGGATTTTGGTATTATAGTGCAAATTCTATATATTCTTATTCTCTTATTATATACGTTTTATACCTAAAGTATAGTACCCTACCATAGTACCCTCCAAGCTCGTCATCAAGCTCGAGACCCTGGGTCTCGACCCCGCCCTGTGCAACTGGGTACTGGACTTCCTGACGGGCCGCCCCCAGGTGGTGAGGGTAGGCAACATCTCCACCCTGCTGATCCTCAACACTGGGGCCCCACAAGGGTGCGTTCTGAGCCCTCTCCTGTACTCCCTGTTCACCCACGACTGCGTGGCCACGCACGCCTCCAACTCAATCATCAAGTTTGCGGACGACACAACAGTGGTAGGCTTGATTACCAACAACGACGAGACGGCCTACAGGGAGGAGGTGAGGGCCCTCGGAGTGTGGTTTCAGGAAAATAACCTCACACTCAACGTCAATAAAACTAAGGAGATGATTGTGGACTTCAGGATACAGCAGAGGGAACACCCCCCTATCCACATCGATGGAACAGTAGTGGAGAGGGTAGTAAGTTTTAAGTTCCTCGGCATACACATCACAGACAAACTGAATTGGTCCACTCACACAGACAGCATCGTGAAGAAGGCGCAGCAGCGCCTCTTCAACCTCAGGAGGCTGAAGAAATTTGGCTTGTCACCAAAAGCACTCACAAACTTCTACAGATGCACAATCGAGAGCATCCTGGTGGGCTGTATCACCGCCTGGTACGGCAACTGCTCCACCCACAACCGTAAGGCTCTCCAGAAGGTAGTGAAGTCTGCACAACGCATAACCGGGGGCAAACTACCTGCCCTCCAGGACACCTATACCACCTGATGTTACAGGAAGGCCATAAAGATCATCAAGGACAACAACCACCCGAGCCACTGCCTGTTCACCCAGGCTATCATCCAGAAGGCGAGGTCAGTACAGGTGCATCAAAGCTGGGACAAAGAGACTGAAAAACAGCTTCTATCTCAAGGCCATCAGGCTGTTAAACAGCCACCACTAACATTGAGTGGCTGCTGCCAACACACTGACTCAACTCCAGCCACTTTAATAATGGGAATTGATGGGAAATTATGAAAAATATATCACTAGCCACTTTAAACAATGCTACCTAAAATAATGTTTACATACCCTACATTATTCATCTCATATGTATACGTATATACTGCACTCTATATCATCTACTGCATCTTTATGTAATACATGTATCACAAGCCACTTTAACTATGCCACTTTGTTTACATACTCATCTCATATGTATAAACTGTACTCGATACCATCTACTGTATCTTGACAAAGCTGCTCTGTACCATCACTCATTCATATATCTTTATGTACATGTTCTTTATCCCCTTACACATGTGTGTATAAGACAGTAGTTTTGGAATTGTTAGTTAGATTACTTGTTGGTTATTACTGCATTGTCGGAACTAGAAGCACAAGCATTTCGCTACACTCGCATTAACATCTGCAAACCATGTGTATGTGACAAATAAAATTTGATTTGATTTAAAGGTGTTCTAAAATTCCAAATCAAATAGCTGAATGATCCATTCAGTATGTCCTGAGAAGAGATAGGTATGCAGAAGGGAGTAATAGTGATGAGCTCAAGAAGAGGTTTGATTCCAGGCTGAATTTCACTTCTAGCTCTGTCCCTTTGACTATCCAGATGTCGCAGTTGTCTGACTCTGCTGTGTACTAATGTGCTCTGAAGCTCACTGTGACAACAAGATGAACTGCCCCCATACAAAAATGAGTGTATCCTTGGCACTAGTGTAGAAAAAATGCAAGACTTACATCTGTGGTGGGTGTGACGTTAGCAGGGCTGTACACCTCACACAGTGACACACAGAAGGATATTTCAGAGGAGAGTGAATGCAAGCAAACATCAGTCTGAAGATGGAGAACTCAATCAGTGTATTGATCATTTTGATTATGACTACAGGTAAACATCACCACAACATTTGAACTCCTTGCTTCCTTATAATCAGATTATTACATTACGGTATTGTTAGTAAAACATGTTTTGTTGGAGTAAAGTAATTTAAATGTGAATAACTTAGTTGATTTCTAAAAAGTCTTAAAAATATGCATGTGTTTCAATCACTTTAATTATTTTATTTCCTCTGCAGGAATGGTATGTGGAGACAGTGTGACTCCTGACAAGGAGGAGTACACCCCCACTGAGGGATCATCAGTATCTCTGAGATGTACATATGAAACAAGCAGGAAATATGTTTACCTTTACTGGTACCGGCATTATCCTAACCAGGCTCCTCAGTTTCTACTGTATAAAGGTGCCAGATCATGGAGCGATGAAGAACATATCCCTGATAAGAGATATAACTCCACAACATCCCGGACATCAACTGAACTGGTCATAACAAGCCTAACCCTGGCAGACACAGCTCTCTACTACTGTGCTCTCGGGGAATATACACAGTGATACAAGGTGTATAATACACCATACAAAAACCTGCAGACCAAAATGCTTTGATGAAGTGGAAATCATAATTAAACAGCAACCACATTTGATGTCATGATGGCAGAAGTTGAGATCAGAGAACTGTGGTCACACCTGTGCTGTGTACAATCATCAGGTGGTCTAGTTTTTCTCTGTCTTCATATTCAATGCACTGTGAGATATATGTATTCTTCACTCTTCAATCGGTTGTCCTCAATTTCACTTACCGTAGGCATTTTTTTATATATTGGTTGGATAATTACTTGGGAATATGACAAAGTGCATAAAATATTATTATTTATTTTTGGCCCTATTCACAATTCACACAGCTTGGTGGTGTAGTATGGAAGTCTACCTGAAGGGGGCAACCTCACAAAGCACACACACCCCTGAATCAGAGGATGCCATACAGGCAGACACCTCCCCATGGTCTCCTACTGCATGTAATACAGAACAACATGAGGCATCAACAGTAGAACACCAGTTGGTGTTTCTTCTACACATCCTGACATCTACAATGTTGTTCTGTTCACTATTACTATTAATTGACTTGATAGGTAAGTAATGACATTTTCATTCAAACTGAGTGTGATTATGTTGAGAGGTATGTATTATTCAAATCAAAGACCATGAAGGTAACACATGACATGAGGACACATGTTTTTTTACTTTGAAAACTCTTTATCTTTACACTGCATTTGGAATTAATTAATTATTCCATGTGGGTTTAAAGTAATATATATATAATATGTTTTTACAGGTCTCAGTTCTGAACAGGTAATAACACCCTACACTGATGTAGAAGTGGCTTCAGAAAGAGATAGAGTTACTCTCTCTTGTAACTACACCGCTTCTGTAAGCATTCTTCTATGGTATCGACAATATCCCAAATCAGCACCACAGTTACTGGTTATGGAGTATGCGGATATTACACCAGGATTCACTCTAAATCATGACAAAAATTCCAAACGTACGGATCTGAAGATCTCCTCTGCTGAAGTGACAGACTCTGCTATGTACTTCTGTGCTCTGAAGCCCACAGTGACAGGAAACCCAGAAACACTGTACAAAAACCTAACATCCCCTGAGAGAGTATTTAAACTCTGTAGTTCCAGGTTTTATTTGACAATAATGCCATCAAGTGGAGTCAACATGCACCCATTATACTATGTCAAGGGGAGGAGCGCAGTGTTATTCATAACATATAATGAGTGGAACTGATTCACCCAGAGTGAATGTTCCAAGAGAAGATCATTAGAGAAGTCTCTGTCTAACACCCAGTGGCTATGATGCTGCTCTATGCAGTCTTGTTTATGTGCACTTCAAATCAAATCAAAATCAAATCAAATCAAATGTTATTTGTCACATACACATGGTTAGCAGATGTTAATGCGAGTGTAGCGAAATGCTTGTGCTTCTAGTTCCGACAATGCAGTAATAACCAACAAGTAATCTAACTAACAATTCCTAAACTACTGTCTTATACACAGTGTAAGGGGATAAAGAATATGTACATAAGGATATATGAATGAGTGATGGTACAGAGCAGCATAGGCACGATACAGTAGATGGTATCGAGTACAGTATATACATATGAGATGAGTATGTAAACAAAGTGGCATAGTTAAAGTGGCTAGTGATACATGTATTACATAAGGATGCAGTCGATGATATAGAGTACAGTATATACGTATGCATATGAGAAGAAGAATAATGTAGGGTAAGTAACATTATATAAGGTAGCATTGTTTAAAGTGGCTAGTGATATATTTACATCATTTTCCATCAATTCCCATTATTAAAGTGGCTGGAGTTGAGTCAGTGTCAGTGTGTTGGCAGCAGCCACTCAATGTTAGTGGTGGCTGTTTAACAGCCTGATGGCCTTGAGATAGAAGCTGTTTTTCAGTCTCTTTGTCCCAGCTTTGATGCACCTGTACTGACCTCGCCTTCTGGATGATAGCGGGGTGAACAGGCAGTGGCTCGGGTGGTTGATGTCCTTGATGATCTTTATGGCCTTCCTGTAACATTGGGTGGTGTAGGTGTCCTGGAGGGCAGGTAGTTTGCCCCCGGTGATGCGTTGTGCAGACCTCACTACCCTCTGGAGAGCCTTACGGTTGAGGGCGGAGCAGTTGCCGTACCAGGCGGTGATACAGCCCGACAGGATGCTCTCGATTGTGCATCTGTAGAAGTTTGTGAGTGCTTTTGGTGACAAGCCAAATTTCTTCAGCCTCCTGAGGTTGAAGAGGCTTGTAGGTAAGGATTCACTCTCCATTGACTGAATGTGTACTAACAGAATGTACACTGTTCAGTATTCATTACAATATGGTATTATCAATATCAAGAGGTAATACACTTTGAAACACCAAGTGTGAATATACTGTACACTGTCTACATTGACTCAGTAATACATGTTATTTTTTACAGGTGCAAGTGCTGAAGACATAATTACTCCAGACAGAGATGTTGTGTATGATATGGATGGTTGTAGTGTTCAACTCTCCTGTATATACAACAGCTCATTAACCAACAGTCTGTTATGGTACCTCCAGCACCCTGGATCCTCTCCACAGTACCTCATACTGGACTACTCTGGGGTCATAACCAACACTGATAGTACAAAATGGACCCTCATACATGAAGAAGAGGACAACCGTGTGGTTCTGAAGATCTCCTCTGCTGAAGTGACAGACTCTGCTCTGTACTACTGTTCCCTGCAGCCCACAGTGACAGGAAACTCAGAGACACTACAAAGACCTAGAACATCTGATTACTGGGAGAAAGTTCTCAACAGGCAGCTTAATGAATATTAACTAAACACTAAACACCTCTATTCTAGCCCTAACTCTAACCCTAACTTCATGTCTAGTACTATTTTCTTCATAATTAAATATGATATGAATGAAGTACCACTGTATCAAATACCCTATTTTCATACTCCTAATTATCCTTACACCTCTGAAGACTCTAGTCACTTCCATGCCAGTCAGAAGAACTACAGTCTTTTATCTCTGAACACTCAAAAGCAGCTTTATAAAAAGAAGAGTAAAAGATAACATAAGACATTATTAAGTCAAAAATAGTCCCAAACCTCCTTTCAATAAATAATAAGTAACAGAAAGTATAAGAAATGTATGTACCAAAATAACAAAGTTAAATTAAATAAAAAACAAAAAATAACAATTGATTTGTATTGTTTAATGTTTTTTTAACTTGTGTTTTATGTAATGTTATACTCTTCTTTTTATAATTTTATTTCATTTGAGACTTGGTATTGTTGTATTTTATGTTTGACATTCAATAGAACACTTTGTGTTAGGTATATGGTAAATTAAATTCAATTCAAAAAACAGCACGATTTCACTGTATTCATTTCAAACTTTTTTCTTCATAATGCAGTGTAATATGAATGGAATAGCGTTATTAAAAATAAATGAATGCATCAATAGAAATATTAAACAAGGATTGCATGGCACACACATAAACAGCACATTTGGTTTTTCAACAGCCCCTGTCTTTGGAGGTAGGTGGAGCTACAACATTTTCTCAAATCAGCGAGACTGAACAATTATTTCAGAGAGAGATATTCAACTCTGCCTATGTTGTGTCAGAGTATGGTTTTATACTGTGTCTATTAGCTGTGTTGCTGCTTTAATAATTTCTCATCCTGCTAGTCCCTGTTGGTGAGTGCTGTATTCAACTTGACATTTTTAATTTAAAACCTAGAATGTACTTCAAAGTTGTCAAAAATACAATTATACTTAAGATTTGAGTATCACTAAATTGTATTACGATAATGAGAAGGGGAAAGGCATCATCAACAGACCAAAATGTCAAAAACAGCAGCATGTTTTTCCTTTCTTGACAAGTAGCAGATCTGAAGATGACAAACCCACTAGGCGTATGGTGGGTGGTGTGGAGGGTGATACTATCACACTATCCTGCAGCTACACTGGCTCTGTAAACAATCTACAGTGGTATCGTCAGTATCTCAGGTCTAAACCAGAGTTCCTGATTCTCAGCACGAAATCAGGATATGTCCAGAAGCTTGTCACTCCTCACCTTCCAGCTCAGGTTCATACAGACCGTGTGGAAAAACAAACAAAGACTAAAGCAAAAACCTAGACATTTTCGGATAGAAATTAAGTCTTTAATAATCTGAGTAGGAGGCCAATAGGAACTGAAAACCCTTAACCACAAACCACAGAAGAAGAGTTACATATCCAGTTATCAGAGGAGGGGCCTCATAGTCAAACACTGGTATAGGCTGGATATACCTGCAACCATGAGGATGTCTCTGTAGAGGATCTTACTCATCTCTCTCACTGTCTTGTCTCTCAGTTGGTTTATCTAGTCTGTGTCAGGATGTCACTCATATTACTGTTGCTCCTCTCAGTGTTTATAGGTGAGTGCTGAATACTCAGTTTAAACCAAATAACATTTTGAATACAGTGACACTGCTTTTATCAATTAATAATTGCATTATGTTTTAATTCTTTCTCTGTCATACTTTATGGGCACCTAACCCATGTATTGTTTCTCATTTGGAATAAACATTAACACAATGACAATACTTATGTTGCTGCAGATGATAGTATGGAGCAAGAAACAATAACTCCAGTGAAGCCTGAAGTCAATGCTCTCCAAGGAACAGACATCACTCTCTCCTGCAACTACAAGGGCAACGTTAACAATCTACAATGGTACCGTCAATACCCCGGATCCAGACCAGAATATCTTCTTTGGATCCTACAAAGCGGCATGTATATTCAGAATACATCCATTACGACTCCACGACACACTGGTAGACTGAATGAAGATAAGACACGTGTTGACTTGATGATCTCCTCTGTTGAATTGGAAGACTCTGCTCTGTACCACTGCGCCTTGCAGCCCACAGTGACAGGAAACCCAGACACACTGTACAAAAACCTGTCAAGACCCTTGGGGGTGAACAGTGCATTGTGTTCTGATCAATCAGTTATTATTTAGAGTACATTAATACATACCTTTTTTTCCTGAATATCCACATTAATTGAAAGAGAAGCAAGAAAACACATTTCATGTAAATATTATTGAGGAGATAATACTTTATATTGTCTGCATTTTCCTATTCTGATATAACATGATCAAAGATACCAGTCTGAATAAATACAGAATGAAGAACATTTGTGGTGTTGTTTTGCTTCCTATTAGCAGGGGTTCCCAAACATTTTCACTCAGTGACCCCATTCCAGCATAGTGGAACGTCATACAATGTTTATTCATGTGATGTTTGAGTGACAAAAAAATAACAATATCTACGGGCTAAAAAACATAATAAAAAAACTTGATCTGTACATTGCTGACAAGTTATAAATAGCTCTCTAAGGTATGAAATGAATAACACGACAAGAGGAACTGATGATGCAATACCCAATTTCAAAATTGTGCCTTGTGCATTCTACTATTACAACTTTTAAGAATAAGTTTAAAGCTGCACTGGCTGACCCCTCGCCACACAGATTAGGAACCTCTGTTTAGAGGATACAGGGCAGTAATTGTCTTTTATTTCTTCTTTTTGTGAACATCATACATTTGGAGACAATACCAATAGAGGGCAGTCATGAACTGAAATATCTCTACTCAGAACTCCAGAGAAATCATGAAGATGACATTTAGCAGAATTACAACCCAGAAAGACAGTTGAACTGAAATACCCGACTCTCTTTAGTGTAGAGAGGTGGAGCTACAAAGTCAATGAGTGCTTTAACATTACAGTATGTAATCTACAAGATGTTTGAGGAGATAATAGTGATACACTCTTACCTGACAGCACATGAAGCCAGTCATTCAGACACCATGGAGATGTTTTATGCAATTCTACTTTTTTCAATGTTCTTTGGTAAATACCTTTTGAAGGATGGTTAAAGACACATAATGAATTGACCCACAATCAAATGTCTGTTAAACTCAATGAAGATAAGACCCATCTGGATCGGGATGATCTCTTCTGCTGAGGTGAAAGACTCTGCTCTGTATTTCTGTGCCCTGCAGCCAACAGTGACAGGAAACCCATAAAAACTGTAGAAAGAAAGCCGTAACAGAAAACATTTCAAGTTGGTGTCAAGAGGAGGCGCTGTATAATCAAAGATCCACATGTAGCTTATGGGATGTTATTGTTCAGGAAGTAGCTAGTTTGTCAGGTCTCTCAGTGCTGTCTATTGGTTTCTCAAAGGTCTAGCAAGATGATTTTCTTTTCATTTGTTCCGTTTTTATCTTTCTTAGGCAAGTTATTATACAGATTTAAATCTTTTAATTTAATCTTATTGTGAATGAACAGCAATAATCATAATAATTCCACATTCATAATTGTTTTACGTCACAACTGCGCAGTTGTACAGTTACAGTTACAGAAATTATTTGACCAAATAGTTTTGCAGGAAACAGTTTTGGGGATTCAATAAACCCTGTGACTACAGAAGAGCTTGTTCAGGAGGGAAGGAATGTCCATCTCTTCTGCAAATATGATGGCACTGTTTACAATCTACAGTGGTTCCGCCAACATCCCAGATCCAAAATATGATTCCTATTGTAAGTAACACCAGAGGGGTCTATATTTAAAGCTACTCCCCCATCTCCTCGTCTGACAGTTACCATTGACAAAGTGGACAAACATGTGGATCTGAAGATCTTTTTTGCTGATGTGACAGACTCTGCTCTGTACTACCATGCCATGAAGACCACAGTGACAGGAAACTGTGACACTGTACAAAAACCTGTCAAGAACCATGGGAGGAAAACAGACATCCTGTATGACATACTTAAGCGAGAGACACACATGTTTGCATGGGCTGCGTCTCAATCCACCACATCAGCCTATGGTTGTCTTCTGCCTCCGCAGTGCAAGGTGGCCGAGTTTCAGGGGTGTTTGTCTGACCATGAGACATCCCGTAAATTGATATTCTCACAAATATGTCTGTAGCGTCCGAACCGTTTTGCATAAAAAATGTATATGGCCACTCTACGGAAGGATGAGACTCTCGCTGTCGATGTGCCAACTTCTGTTTGTAGCGTACCGTTTGGGCTATCAAATCATCTTGTTAATTTTTTGTGTACCTAAAGGGGTCCTAAAATTCCAAATCAGACAGCTTGAAACTTGTTTGGGCTAGGGGGCAGCATTTTCACTTTTGGATGAAAAGCGTGCCCAGAGTAAACTGCATGCTACTCAGTCCCAGATGCTAATATATGCAGGTTATTAGTAGTATTTGGATAGAAAACACTCTGAAGTTTCTAAAACCGTTTGAATGATGTCTGTGAGTATAACAGAACTGGTTTGATTTTTCTCAGGGTTTCGCCTGCAATATCAGTTCTGTTACACTCACAGACAATTTTTTGACAGTTTTGGAAACTTTAGACTGTTTCATATCCCAATCTGTCAATTATATGCATATTCTCGCATCTGGTCCTGAGAAATAAGCCGTTTACTTTGGGAATGTTATTTTTCCAAAACATAAAAATAGTGCCCCCTAGCTTCAAGAGGTTATTAATCCATTTTGCCACAACTTTGGAAGTATGCTTGGTGTCATTGTCCATTTGGAAGACCCATTTGCAACTAAGCTTTAACTTCCTGACTGATATCTTGAGATGTTGCTTTAATATATCCACATAATTTTCCTTCCTCATGACGTCATCTATTTTTTGAAGTACACCGGTGCCTCCTGCAGCAAAGCACACCCACAACATGATGCTGCCACCCCACGCTTCACGGTTGGAATGGTGTGCTTCGGCTTGCAAGCCTCCCCCTTTTTCCTCCAAACATAACGATGGTCATTATCTTTTTCTTGTTTCATCAGACCAGAGGACAGTTCTCCAAAATGTACGATCTTTGTCCCCAGGTCCTTTGCTGTTGTTCTGAGATTGATTTGCACTTTTCACACCAAAGTGCGTTAAGCTCTCGGAGACAGAACGCGTCTCGTTCCTGAGCGGTATGCCGGCTGTGTGGTCCCATGGTGTTTATACTTGTGTACAATTGTTTGTACAGATGAACGTGATACCTTTAGGCATTTGGAAATTGCTTCCAAGGATGAACCTGACTTCACTACAATGTTTTTTCTGAGGTCTTGGCAGATTTATTTTGATTTTCCCATGATGTCAAGCAAAGAGGCACCGAGTTTGAAAGTAGGCCTTGAAATACATCCACAGGTACATCTCCAATTGACTCAAATTATGTCAATTAGCCTATCAGAAGATTTTAAAGCCATGACATAATTTTCTTCAATTTTCTAAGCTGTTTAAAGGCGCAGTCAACTTAGTGTATGTAATCTTCTGACAAACTGGAATTGTGATACAATGAATTATAAGTGAAATAATCTGTCTGTAAACAATTGTTGGAAAAATGACTTGTGTCATGCACAAAATAGATGTCCTAACAACTTGTCAGAACTATAGTTTGTTAACAAGAATTTTGTGTAGTGGTTGAAAAAAAGAGTTTTAATGACTCCAACCTAAGTGTATGTAAACTTCCGACTTCAACTGTAAATCACAATAGCACTGGCTTAGGAACACGTGACTTATCCAGGCTGCATGATATTTGGGTACAGAACACTGCGTCTCCTTCCTATTCTCTTTGTCAGAATTTGATTTCATCTCCTTTATTTAGCCCTCTGTTGTCATCCATCCTTAAGTGTTATTGGTTTTTCTCTCACGTTCAGTATGCTTCCCATGTTTGTTCTTTTGTATCTGTTCAGTCTTAAAACATATAACCCTGGCAGACACAGCTCTCTACTACTGTGCTTTTGGGAAAACATGCGCATTGCTTACATTTTTCTTTTCTTGCATTTCAGGTTTCTAGAATATGTTTTCAGGCTACCAGAGTGATTTTGGTCACACCTGTTAATGTCCTCTCTCCTTTCAAGAGTGATTAGTACAGCAGCCTATCAACGGCAGCACTAGTGTAGAGACAACAAAAAAACTATTTAACCTCTGTAGTGGATGTGAACACACAAGTCAGACAACGATAACTTTTATGTCACGTCAGTTTTCTATAGGGGATGAACTTTTCTCCAATAGTCTTGAGGAGGATGTGATACATGGTGGAAGTGTCAAGCTTTCCTGCAACTACACAGTATCTGGAGGCAGTGCCTTATGGTATCACCAAAACAGCACATCTGCTCCACAATTCCTCCTCCTCCTCTCAGTGTATTCAGCATCTGCTGAAACAATAGTTACTGCAGATCCACCGTATCCTCAAATGTCCGTTAATGTTGACAAAGTGACTGTGTGGATCTGGAGATCTCCTCTGCTGAAGTAACAGACTCTGATCTGTACTGCTATGCACTGAGGCCCACAGGGACAGGAAACCCAGACATACTGTACAACTGTACAGAACCAAGGAATAACAATCCTTATTGTGAACAGTTTAAAATGTTTATTCTCTGACTGTTCCAACGCAGGATGTAAATGTAATGAAATTTAAATTGATAAGATTTATTAAACTCAATTTCTGTAGAGGGCCTCACTCCAGCACTACACAAAACTATATTTCTCTGAGCAGGTGGCTCCTCCTCCTGACAGTGGAGGTAGTTGCAGGGCTGACAGGTAGCAGCCATACATTACATATCACATATCACATCCTGCAGATCAAAGCACACTGAATATCACATATCACAGAACACGGCATATCACATATAAGTGTGTTAATTAAACCCTCTTTCCTAGCTGCCTTCTGTCATATTCACAATGATGTTGATGTTGCTCACTTCAATCTTACTGTTTTCAGCACTTGTTGGTAAGTAAGGTTTTATGTAAAGTCATTCCCACACTGTCTGTCATTATTTAGTTGGTAAATATTGGGCTGATTATAATATAAAATAAGAGGTTTTCATGTTTAGTCTCATGCTTATTTTCTTCTCCTTCACAGGTGATACTTTAGAGGATGATATTACTCCAACCAGTCCTGAGGAGTATTATTTAGAGGGTAGCAGAGTTAAGATCTCCTGTAACTATACAGTAAAATCAGATATTCTGCTGTGGTACAGACAGTACTCTGGATCAGGTCTCCAATTCCTTTACCTCGTAACAACTACCAATAATCCATATGAAGTGAGAGGTGATCCACAAGACTCAACTGTCTGTTACACAGAACAAAGAGAGAACCTGTGTGGATCTGGAGATCTCCTCTGTTGAAGTAAGTGACAGACTGCTCTGTATTACTGTGCTCTGAGGCTCACATTGACAGGAAACCCAGAAACACTACAATAATCTGACTGTAATAAATTCATACTAGTAAACATCTGCATACAAATGATCAGAGATCATGTTCATGGTTATGCATCAATTAAGTCATATTTGTTCATCACAGATTAGAATGTTGATGTAATGTGGGTCCATTTACTGAGTAGAAGGAGCTAAGATGAGAGAGTGAATGTTCCAATAGAAGATCATTTTAGAGAGAAGCCTCTGTCTAATGCCCAGAGGGTATGATGCTGCTCTATCCAGTCTTGTTTTTGTGTGCACTTGTAGGTAAGGATTCACTCTCCATTGACTGAATGTGTACTAACAGAATGTATACTTTTCAGTATTCATTACAATATGGTATTATCAATATCAAGAGGTAATTCACTTTGAAACACCAACTTTACACTGTCTACATTGACTCAGTAATACATGTTGTTATTTTTTACAGGTACAAGTCTTGAAGACATAATTCGTCCAGACAGAGATGTAGTGGATGTTATAGAGGGTAGTAGTGTTCAACTCTCCTGTAGATACAACAACTCATTAACCAACAGTCTGTTATGGTACCTCCAGCACCCTGGATCCTCTCCACAGTTCCTCATACTGGACTACTCTGGGATCATAACCAACACTGATAGTACAAAATGGACCCTCATACATGAAAAAGAGGATGACATTGTGGATCTGGAGATCTCCTCTGCTGAACTGACAGACTCTGCTCTGTACTACTGTTCTCTGAGGCCCACAGTGACAGGAAATCCAGAACCACAATACTGATCCTGACAATACACACAGACAACCTGAATCTGAGACCCCTAGAACCCCTAGAACCGGAGTCTGAATATATATTATCTACCATCTATTATATTCCCTTCTTAATTTGAAAGGTTTTTTGAATGTTTGACTACCTGTGACCGGATTTTATATTTGTCATGAATATCAGAATAATTTAATCTGATTTAACATTCTAAACATTCTCTAATTTTAATTCCATTGAATACATCTTTACTGTCATTTAGGAAACCAAACCTTCATCACCATCATCACCATTCTTCATTTTGAGCCATTATTAAATGTGTATTATGTCATATACTGAGCGGTAGGTTGCCAGTTCTAATCCCCGTATCTGGTAACGGGTTCAGATCCTGACTACAATTCCTTACCTTTGGGCCCTTGAGCAAGGCCCTTAACCCCACAACATGCTCTCCATCCAGTGGCACTGCACTGCCACGACCCTATGTTTCCTCTCAATTTTGTGTGTGTGACATGTGCTATCTGGGGGAGTGTAATGTGACAGGTTAAAGGAAATATTCATAGCCTGTTGTACATTAAAAAGTATTAGTAAATTCATAGTATGTGAGGATCTTAAAACATCTAAGGTGAAAAAGATGCATTCAGTGTTAGTTGATAGAGATTGATAACATTCATATAATTGTGTTAAAGTTCAAATCTGTCAAAGTGTACGAATTGTGAGAGTAATGTGTAAACGTTATATTGATTACTTTATTTTGTAGTGCCTAAAAGTGTTAACCTGTCATCTACGAAATGCTCTTAATCTATGAGCCGGAGATCGATTGCTCTGGTCTCCACCCATATTCCTGGGGAAAATCGCGGTCTTTTCTCATTACACTAAATGTTGAATTGAGAATACAACACCGTATCACTCTCGTGATTATTTCTCCCCTGTTTTCAGGTACTTTATTGATGATAAAAATAGTAATTTAAATGTTATAACTCGCTAACATGTCAAGAGTGTTTAAGGTGTGTCTTAGTAACGTCTTGAGGAAGTTAGAGTTAAGTTTGAAGAGAGTAATATTAGCCCTGCTCGGTTGAAGTGAAGAATAGCATCGTACTGAGAGTAGCTGTCATCTTATGTCGATTGTGAATGAACATGTGCATTGTTAATAAGATATTTTGCTGTGTTATTTGTATAATGGGTTTTCTGTTGTTTTGTAATGTGTTACTTTTGTGAAATGATAACACTAAATGTTGAATTGAGAATACAACACCGTATCACTCTCGTGATTATTTCTCCCCTGTTTTCAGGGGCGTAACGGTAACATGGACAATACAGTTGTATAGGGAGGAGCCACGAAGACCCTGTTCAAACTATACATAAGATTACAGGATACATATTTTAGTTAGTTAGTTGGTCAACATACAGTAGATTCATGATGATGTTACTTGGTTTGATCTGGATGTTCTCTACATTTTGTACAGGTGAGAATTACAAAATGTTTTAAGTGAGCCCGTATTGGTAATGGAAATTAAGATTGACACACAATTGATTATGTTTCTATATTTTCTTTACAGAATTAATTGCTGGGGAGCACATTACTGCTGTACAACATGAAGTCATCAGTACAGAGGGAAAACCTGTGATTCTGAGATGCTCATATGATGCAAGCTGGAATTATCCTCTGCTTTACTGGTACAGGCATACTGATTACCAGGCTCCTCACTTTCTACTGTATAAAGGTGCCAGATCAAGCACGAGCGAACATATCCCTGATAAGAGATATACATCCAAAACATCTCAGACTACAACTGAACTGATCATAACACATCTAACCCTGGCAGACACAGCTCTCTACTACTGTGCTCTCAGAGACTGTTATTATGATTGTTATACCCAGTGATAGAATGTGTATAAGACGCTGTACAAAACCTGCAGATCAAAAATGCTTTGATGAACCGAGGATCAAATTTGAACATCAAACCACAATTTGATATTATAATGGTAGAGGTTGAGATCAGAGAACTGTGGTCACACCTGTGCTTTGTGCAATCACAAGGTGGTCTGGTGTTTCTCTGTCTTTCTAATCAATGCACTGTGAGAAATATGAATTCTTCACTCTTCAATCAGTAGTCTTCAATTACAATTTTTTAAGTGGTTGGAAAAGCACTTGGGAATTTGACAGTGTAACAATGTTGTTTCTTATTGTTGGCTCTCCTCACAATTCACACAGGGTAGCAGAGTTAAGCTCTCCGGTAACTATACAGTAAAGGTGAATTATCTCCAGAAAGTACCCTGGGTGAGCATCCCAATTCCTCCTCCTCACAGACACTGCAAATCTACGTGTAGTGGAAGCTACTCATCCATACCCAAGAATGACTGCTAAACTGATCAATGAGAGAATCTGTGTGGATCTGGAGCTCCATACAGGTTGCTGTAGTGACAGTCACCACTGTGCCCTGGAGTCCACAGTGACAGGAAACCTGCCAACACTGCTCAAAAAATTGCTATCTATTCAAGAGGAGGAGCTAAGCTAAGCAGACCACATGGGGATATCATTTAGTCTGTCACAGGGGAGTGGTATCTCAGTGTTACTGAGAGAGCTGCTGAACTTCAACCATCATATTCCCCTATCCACTTTTATTAATTTCTGCACTTGTTGGTGAGTTCTCGCAACATTCATTATAGCCACTGTTTAATCAAGGTTCAAAGTTAAAGAGTAACACTATGGGGCGGCAGGTAGCTTAGTGCTTAGAGCGTTGGGCCAGTAACTGAAAGGTTGCTGGATCGAGTCCCTGAGCTGACAAGGTAAAAATCTGTTGTTCTGCCTCTGGTCAAGGCAGTTAACCCACTGTTCCCCGGGAGGCTGTTATTGTAAATAAGAATTTGTTCTTGACAAGAAAAAGGTCCAATTCACACACATCCCTGATCATGCCTCTGATCTGGCAGACTCACCCAACACAAATGCTTTGTTTGTACATTACATTGGAGTGTGCCCCTGGCTAACTGTAATTTATAATAATTGTGCTGTTTGCTTAATATAAGTAATCTGAAATTATGTATATATTTTTTTACTTTTGATACTTAAAGTATATATTACAAATAAATACTTTTTGACTTTTACTCAAGCAGTATTTTACTGGGAGACTTTCACTTGAGTCATGTTCTATTAATTTTCTATTTCTTTGCTTTTACTCAAGAATGACGTTTGGGTACTTTTTCCACCACTGTCACCATGTAGACAATGATGCAGGGGCTGTCTCTTGATTTGGTTCATAAAATAAACCTCTCATTCCTGCCTGGAGTTAATCAAGTAGAAAACGGTCTGCCTCATAATCCTGCTTCTCCTAATGTGCTTCATTATTTGTGCCAACTGAAGCTAGGGTTAGGGTTAATACCAGGGTTATGGTCAATTCAGTAAATGGACATGAAGCTAGGGTTAGGGTTAATACCAGGGTTATGGTCAATTCAGTAAATGGACATGAAGCTAGGGTTAGGGTTAATACCAGGGTTATGGTCAATTCAGTAAATGGACATGAAGCTAGGGTTAGGGTTAATACCAGGGTTATGGTCAATTCAGTAAATGGACATGAAGCTAGGGTTAGGGTTAATACCAGGGTTATGGTCAATTCAGTAGGTAGACAAGTATCCCGGTTTCAACTGACTGATTTCCTTATATGAACTGTGACTTAGTAAAAGCTTTTAAATTGTTGTATGTTGCATTTATCATTTTGTTCAGCGTATAAAATAATTACAAATTGTGAATACAAGAAGCACAAACATAATATGCAATTGTTACAAGAAGGGTTTAAACATAATGAATGTATATTCTGTTTGGTGGGGTAAATTATTCTACAACACAGTCACCTGTCGTGTTGACATGCTGAATTCATCATTTAAAAGAATAGGAGCAAATTGATGTTTCTTTACTGACACCTACTTTTTTGTTACATTTATTTAACTAGGCAAGTCAGTTAACCTCTTACACTTATGGTGGCGCTATTTCATTTTTGGAAGAAAAACGTTCCCGTTTTAAACAAGATATTTTGTCACAAAAAGATGCTCGACTATGCATATAATTGCTACTGTTCGAAAGAAAACACTCTGACGTGTCCAGAAATACAAATATCTTCTCTGTGCGTGCCCTTTAACGTGAGCTTCAGGCAAAACCAAGATGACTTGGCATCCAGGAAATGACAAGGATTTTTGAGGCTCTGTCTTTCATGATCTCCTTATATGGCTGTGAACGCAAGAGGAATGAGTCTGCCCTTTCTGTCGTTTCCCCAAGGTGTCTGCAGCATTGTGACGTATTTGTAGGCAGATCGTTGGAAGATTGACCATAAGAGACCACATTTACCACGTGTCCGCCCGGTGTCCTACGCCGAAATTGGTGCGCAAAAGTCACCTGCCAGTATTTTTCCATGGGGCACAGAGAGAAAGCAAGCTTCCACGAACTGCATGTCAATGAAGAGATATGTGAAAAAACACCTTGAGGATTGATTCCAAACAACGTTTGCCATGTTTCGATCGATATTATGTAGTTAATCCGGAAAAAGTTTCACGTTGTAGGTGACTGCATTTTCGGTTCGTTTCGGTAGCCAGGTGCAATGTAGAAAACGGAACGATTTCTCCTACACACAGACGCTTTCAGGAAACACTGCGCATTTGGTATGTGGCTGGGAGTCTCCTCATTGAAAACATCAGAAGCTCTTCAAAGGTAAATGATTTTATTTATTTGGTTATCTGGCTTTTGTGAAAATGTTGCGTGCTACATGCTACACAAAATGCTATGCTAGCTTTGCATACTCTTACACAAATTAGTCAATTTCTATGGTTCAAAAGCATATTTTGAAAATCTGAGATGACAGTGTTGTTAAGAAAAGGCTAAGCTTGAGAGCAAACGCATTATTTTAATTTTATTTGCGATTTTCAGAAATCGTTAACGTTGCGTTATGCTAATGAGCCTGAGGCTTAGTCACAATCCCGGATCCGGGATGGGGAGTTTCAAGAGGTTTTAACAACAAATTCTTATTTTTCAATGACAGCCTAGGAACAGTGGGTTAACTGCCTTGTTCAGGGGCAGAACAAAAGATTTATACCTTGTCAACTAAGGGACTCGATCTTACAACCTTTCGGTTACTAGTCCAACGCTCTAACCACTAGGCTATCCTGCCGCCTCTATTGACTCTCACTAGTAAAAAATGTGAATAAAGATTACACCCTCAATCTAGGAAAGTTTACATTCTGAACATGTCACGTTCGTTGAAATGAGCGGACGAAGGAGCAGCGTGCATAGTGTTTATTAAAATGAAACTCAACAACAAAAACAACAAAAAGCAAATGAGACGTAAAGACAAGAGTGCTCACAGGCACTACACAAAAACAAGATCCCACAACCTAAGGTGGAAAAAACGCTGCCTAAGTATGATGCCCAAACAGAGACAATGATAGACTCTGATTGGGAACCATACCAGACCAACAAAGAAATAGAAAAACTAGATTGCCCACCCTAGTCACACCCTGACCTAACCAAATAGAGAATTAAAGGGATCTCTAAGGTCAGAGAGTGACATAACAAGCCTTATCGAAATAATTAGTTAAGGGATCTGTGGTCCGTAATGCGCAAGGCTGAGTAAATATTTTTACAGTGTTAAGATAGGAATACAAGAGAACAGTGTAAGAAGGAATTTTAAAAAACAGCATGTGTTTGTGTTAAGGGAATTTTTATCAATGATGACTAATTATGTATACATTTCAAATCAGGACTGACTAGTCCAAATGCTATTATGTACTGTACATATATGAATTTTCCCTCTTGCTCCCCTTCCCAATTGTATATAATATTGTC
This sequence comes from Oncorhynchus masou masou, assembly GCF_036934945.1. NCBI lineage: Eukaryota > Metazoa > Chordata > Actinopteri > Salmoniformes > Salmonidae > Oncorhynchus > Oncorhynchus masou. Next base: position 30,560,719 of record NC_088214.1, on the reverse strand, counting down.
AGGAGTCTAGTAACAATGACAGTCTGTTCCTTTGTACAATTGAATGAACTATCTCCAGATGGCAGGGACAGACAATCTCCAGACTGTCTAGAATGCTGATTTACAATGACTGACCTTGGCTTTAGGCGATTAGGGAAGGCTCGAGAACTATAGGGCCTCTCTACCGGTGTCATGAAGAGATAGATCATTTAGAAAACGCTGACGTCATTTTCAGTTTATAACCTGTGGAAAAATGTGTATGTACCAGTACTCTTCAAGAATAAATGCTGAACTTGTTTTTAAGACTGGTCTCGATCTATTTCATGTAAAAATGATAAACTTACAACTTATCATGAAATAGATAGAGTGTGATTTTGGTATTGGCTACAAAACATATAGGAATTTAGAATTCCTCTAACAGTTTGTTAAAAGACTGCCTATTTAAACGGAGATATCAGAGAGGGCAGTTATTACACCTTGAGGAGATACAGACAAGAAATCCTCAACAGTTTTGGAGCCAAATAAACGAGTTAGGTCCAAAACGACATAAGAAAATTCCAATATAAGTCAGGGAAGATCGGGGGGGGGGGGCTGAACTCTGATATTACACAGATATTTAAGGAGTGGGAGAAGGGGTTTGCTTGTTTGTTTTTAGTTAACGAAAATGTGGCATATTTTGAGGAATAATTTTATAAAGACATCTGCTCCTTGAGAGCTAAAATGGAAAATACAATGTTAGAAACCTTTTACATATTTAACCCATATTTAAATGAGGAGTTGTCTGTGGCAGAAGTTAAAAAGGTGATTGACGCTGCAAAAAATGGGAAAGCGTTTGGCATTGTTGAAGTGCCTAATGAGGTTTTAAAATCCCCCAAATTAATTGACATCCTATATGATTTGCTCCAGATTTGTTTTGAGTATAGTATACTGCCATCCACTCGGTATAAGTTTATAGTGAATCCCATTCCCAAATTTTCAAAAAATTACCTGAGAGTGACAGTGAACTATAAAGGCACAATCCCCAATCTCCACCTGTGCTGGAGAACGCCAGGCTCCCCAGCAATGCACACTCCTGCCACCATCATTACGCACACCTACCTTCCACCCATCAGGCGCATCAGCAATTATTGGACTTACCTGGAATCAATCATCTCTGTCATTACCTTCCCTATATACGTTTGGTTCCCCGCTCTGTTCCCTACTTCAACATTGATTGTCGTATGTCCTTGTTTACCCGTGTGCCGACGCTGTGCCTGTCTTGTTACCTGTCTGTTCCCGATTAAATGTTGACTCACAGTACCTGCTTTTCATTTTCGGTGTCGGTCTTTACACTCGGTCTCTTTTAGCATACAGTTTGTTAAAGACAGGGATTGATGGGAAATTTGATCAGGCAATCCAGTCTCTTTACAAAGTACCAATTGCTTGTGTGCATGTTAATGAATATCGTACAGATTGGTTTCCCACACCCTTGGGTGTAAAACAAGGAGATGCCTTATCACTGACTTTGTTTGCTTTCTTTATACATGATTTGGCAAAAGAAATGAAACAGTTAAATATTGGAGTAAGATATTATGATGAAATGCTAACAATCCTGTTATATCCCGATGATATTATTTTGATGGCAGAAAATGAACAAGACCTGTAGAACATGTTATTATGTGCAGTCAATTGGTGTAAAAATTGGAGACTCATGATTAACCAGACAAAAACACAGATAATGCATTTTAGAAAACCAGCTACTAAGAGAAGTGTTTTAAGTTTTGTTTTGTTGAAGACACTCGAGGTTACTAGCATTTATAAATATTGGGGTATTTTTATTGACGAACATATTACCTTTCTTTACACAACATCTGCCCTGGCCGACTCAGCAAGTAGAGATCTTGGGGGAGTTATAGGAAAAACAAAAAACACTCAAAAATATTGGTTATGTTACGTATTCCAAACTGTATCAGACATGCACGTGTCCTGTTCTGGACTATTCAGTAGAAGTGTGGGGTGCAAAGAGGTATTTTAGAAACAAACATGTTCATAACAGAGCAGTACATTATTTTTTAGGTGTTCACAGGTTTGCACCTATACTTGCAATAACAAGGGACATGGGCTGGGAACCCTGTGAGGTGAGATGGAAGGCGTGTATGGTGAGACTTTGGAATAGACTGTTGGATATGCCAACTGCCAGAATAGCTAGTCATGTTTTTCAATGGGATCTATCCATAGGGGGAAACTGAAATGTTTGACCTTTTTCAACAGTCTGACTGTGAACGTCTGTACAAAAACCAAATTAAGTGAGACATAAACATGATTAAAAAACAACTGTTGATGCAAAATGAAACAAACGGGTGGAGGAGATTAATCATAAACAAAAATGGAGAACTTTTTGTTTAATTAAGTGTGAATTTGCGTGTGAGCGATATATCATGTATAACCTAACTAAAAGCAAGAGATCACTATGTGCACAGGTAAGATCAGGGATATTGCCTCTACGTATTGAAACAGATCCAATCAGGGATATTTCCTCTGCTTATTGAAACGGGTCAGATCAGGGATATTGCCCCTGCGTATTGAAACGAGTCAGATCAGGGATATTTCCTCTGCTTATTGAAATAGGTCAGATCAGGGGTATTGCCTCTGTGTATTGAAAGAGGTAAGATAAGGTATTGAAACAGCTATGGTCAGGGATATTACCTCTGAGTATTGAAACAGGTAAGATCAGGGATATTGTCTCTGTGTATTGAAACGGGTAAGATCAGGGATATTGTCTCTGCGTACTGAAACAGGTAAGATCAGGGATATGACCTCTGAGAATTTAACATCTGCTAACCATGTGTACTGTATGTGACAATTTTTCTTTGATTTGATTTGATTTGAAATACACTGGGGAACATAAGCGACACCTGGAGTGGGTGGAGACAATCACAAGGACAGGTGAATCAGATCAGGGTGTGACAGTCTGGGCTTTGACAAGGCCATTCCAAGACATTTAAATGTTCCCTATAAACCACTCAAGTGTTGCTTTAGCCGTATGCTTAGGGTTATTGTCCTGCTGCAAGGTGAACCTCCGTCCCAGTCTCAAATCTCTGGAAGACTGAAACTTGTTTCCCTCAAGAATTTTCCTTTATTTTGCGCCATCCATGATTCCTTCAATTCTGTCCAGTTTCCCAGTCCCTGCCGGTGAAAAACATCCCCACAGCATGATGCTGCCACCACCATGCTTCACTGTTGGGATGGTGTTCTCAGGGTGATGAGAGGTGTTGGGTTTGCACCAGACATAGCGTTTCATTGGTCAATCAGCCTCGGTCTGGGGCTCCATGCAAGTTCTCACCTCATGGGGCATCAATGATCATGAGGAAGGCGAGGGATCAGCCCAGAACTACAATGCAGGACCTGGTCAATGACCTGAAGAGAGCTGGGACCACAGTCTCAAAGAAAACCATTAGTAACACACTACGCCGTCATGGATTAAAATCCTGCAGCGCTATTTCTGACTTCTGTTGACTCCAAAACATGGCGGGTATCTGTATGGCTTGTTTTGGTGGCTGAGCGCTGTACATACATTTTTGTTAGGTCAGAGTGTGACTAGGGTGGGTACTCTAGTTTTTTCTATGTCTAGCATTTGTAGGTCTAGGGGTTTATGTATTTCTATATTGGCCTGATATGGTTCCCAATCAGAGACAGCTGTTTATCGTTGCTATGATTGGGGATCATATTTAGGCAGCCCTGTTTCCCACTTTCTGGTGTGGGGTCTTGTCTATGTGTCGTTGCCTGTTCAGCACTAGTTTGTATAGCTTCATGTTTCGTTTTGTTATTTTTTTGGTTTATTCGGTGTTCATTCTGTTAATAAAAAGAATGTACGCATACAACGCTGCGCCTTGGTCCGATCATTATAACGAATGTGACGCACAGCAGTTGCATTAACCTCTTATGGCTGGGAGGCAGTATTGAGTAGCTTGGAGGAATAAGTTGCCCAAAGTAAACGGCCTGCTCCTCAGTCTCAGTTGCTAATATATGCATATTATTATTAGTATTGGATAGAAAACACTAAAGTTTCTAAAACTGTTTGAATGATGTCTGAGAGTAAAACAGAACTCATATGGCAATCAAAATCCTGATGAGAAATCAAAACAGGAAGTGAGAAATCTGAGCTTTGTATGAGTCCCCAATGAAATCCCCTTGACGCGTATTCACCATGGTAACCAAATGTTTCTTCGACCTGTAACTTCTTGAAGTTTTTGTCCGATGTAACACTGACCAGAATGAGCATTTGGATATGTATACCAATGCGCTAACAGAAGAAGGTATTTGCACATAAATAACGGACATTTAACGGACATTCATTTATTGTGGACCTGGGATTCCTGGAGTGCTTTCTGATGTAGATCATCAAATGTAAGGGAATATTTATCATGTAATTTCTTGTTTATGTTGACGGCAATATGGCAGCTAATTCTGACAAATTTTTCTGAGCGCCGTCTCAGATTATTGCAAATAATGAAATCAGATAATTGCAAATAATGAAATCAGACACAGCAGTTGCATTAAGGAGAGGTATATCTATAATTCCATGTGTAAAATTTGTATTATCATCTATAATTTATGATGAGTATTTCTGTTGATAGATGTGGCTATTTAAAATCACTGGATGTTTTTGGAACTTGTGAATGTAACTCGCCAATGTAAACCCATATTTTAATAAATATGAACCTTATCAAACAAAACATACATGTATTGTGTAACATGAAGTCATTCTAGTGTCATCTGATGAAGATCATCAAAGGTTAGTGATTAATTTTATCTCTATTTCTGTTTTTTTTCTGGTTCACTGGCTGTTGACATATCGCTCCCGTTACCGGGATTGCAGGCATAAGAGGTTAAGGAGAAGTATATTTTTAATTCCATGCATAACACTTGTATTTTCATCAACATTTAGGATGAGTATTTCTGGCTGTCTGTGGCTCCCTGCAAAATCACTTTGTTTTGGAAGCAAAACATTACTGAACATAACGCACCAATGTAAACTGAGATTTTGGGATGTAAATATGAACTTTTTTGAACAAAACATACATGTATTGTGTAACATGAAGTCCTATGAGTGCCATCTGATGACGATCATCAAAGGTTAGTGATTCATTTTATCTCTAATTCTGCTTTTGTGACTCTATCTTTGGCTGGGAAAAATGGCTGTGTTTTTCTGTGACTAGCCACTGACCTAACATAATTGCATGGTATGCTTTCGTCGTAAACCTTTTTGAATTCGGACACTGTGTTGTCCCGAGCTGCCCCTCTGTCCCGAGCTGCCCCTCTGTCCCGAGCTGCCCCTCTGTCCCGAGCTGCCCCTCAGTTCCGAGCTGCCCCTCAGTCCAGTGGGATTCTGGGTGAGGACTACTAGGCCATGGTCGGCGGCGAAGGTGGACTATCCTAGGACGCGAGGAGGGGGGATAAAGACATTTATAGAGTGGGTTCCACGTCCCGCGCCGGAGCCGGAGCCGCCACCATGGACAGACGCCCACCCGGACCCTCACATCTTTTTGATGTGCGTCCGGGAGTCCGCACCTTAGGGGGGGGGTTCTGTCACGCCCTGGTCTATATTTATTATGTTTATCTTCATTTATTGGGTCAGACCAGGGTGTGACATGGGTTTATTGTGGTGTGTTTCGTCTTGGGGTTGTGTGGGGTGTATAGCACAGTCTATGGCTGCCTGAGGCGGTTCTCAATCAGAGTCAGGTGATTATCGTTGTCTCTGATTGGGAACCATATTTAGGTAGCCATATTCTTTGTGTGTTTCGTGGGTGATTGTCCTTAGTGTCCTTGTTCCTGTCACTGTGTTAGTTTACATAAGTATAGGCTGTTTTCGGTTTTCGTTATGTTCATTACGTTCTTGTTGTTGTAGTATTTTGTATTGATTCGTGTTTACGTTTTTTGATTAAACATGTATCGCAATCTACACGCTGCATTTTGGTCTGACTCTCCTTCGTCTACAGAAAACAACAACTTGAGGCTTCATTCCATGTTCTACTGATTGTTGACATCTAGTGGAAGGCGTAGGAAGTGCGAACAGATCCATATCTTATTTGGATGTGAATAGGCGATGAGATGAAAATCAACCAGCCGCAGAATTTCCACTTCCTGTTTGGAAGTTTGCCTGCCCTATGAGTTCTGTTTTCCTCAGGCATAATTCAAACAGTTTTAGAAACTTCAGAGTGTTTTCTATCCAATAGTAATAATAATATGCATATATTAACATCTAGGACAGAGTAGGAGGCAGTTCACTATGGGCACGCAATTCATCCAAAGTGAAAATGCTGCCCCCTATTCATAAAAGGTTAAGAGCTTCATCCACACATTGTGGAGAATAGCCTCTAATTAGAAACCTGTTGTGCATCTCTGCTGCTTATTCCAGATAGTCCTGAAAAATGATTTGTTGCAAGGTTGGGAGGAGGAGGGGGGTTCACAAGCTCAAGTTGGGGAGGGAGGGTGTATTCACACCTAGCTCAGCTATTAGACAATTATTTAGAAAGGTTGAAAAGTCTATTGTTCAGAAAATAGCCCATCCTGCTACGCTTGTGAAAAACTAGTAATTGTACTTTTCCCCTTTCCAAATGTTAAAGATTCCAATGTATAAAGTGCTTTTAGCCACAATTGGCCCCAACCCCAATTCATACATTTGGGTACAGTCCATAGCGTGCTGGACTTCAGGCTAGAATGTTGAGGGTTCGAAAACCTGCTCCCTGCTTGCTATAATGAATGATTTTGATTCACCTGGTATTGGATATGGCATAAAAAAACTTGCTAAATAGCAATTTTTGTCAATTAACTTTATGACTAAAAATATGCACAATCGTTTGTCTCTACATTAACTAACATATTCCTCTCAATTCTAACATTTTGCTTGATTCGTTATGACATTATAACTACATACATTTGCTTCACAGTAATTTTTTGTCAGCCATCTTTGCTGAAGAAAGTCACTAGGGACGGGGGGCCCGCGTCAAATTCATCATTGGAACCACTTGATATGATTGGTCAAATAAAGACCTTGGGACCCAAATGCAAAATGAGTGCTCTAACTCCCCCTTGTGGTGGTCTGAAGCAATGAAGCCGTGACGCTGGGTACCTCTAAGTCCCGCGGTGCAAGCTCACAACTTTTAAAGGAGGAACCCCTGTACACTGCATATCACATATCACCTTTACACTGCATATCACATATCACAATACACTGCATATCAGACAGTTGAGTTAACCCCAGTGCTGTAGCTACATTTTCTGTCTCACAATCTTACTGTTTTCAGTACTGGTTGGTAAGTAAGGTTTTGTGTAACGTCATTTCCACACTGTCTGGCATTGTTTCATTGGTACTTATTGGGCTGCTTTACATGTTAAGAGGTTTTCATGTTTAGTCTCATGCTTATTTTCTTCTCCTTCACAGGTGATACTTTAGAGGATGATATTACTCCAACCAGCCCTGAGGAGTATTATTTAGAGGGTAGCAGAGTTAAGATCTCCTGTAACTATACAGTAAGATCAGATAGTCTGCTGTGGTGCAGACAGTACCCTGGATTAGGTGTCCAGTTCCTTTATATAGTATATAATCCATATAAGGTGAGAGGTGATCCACAAGACATTCGACTGTCTGTAAATCTGAATTAAGAGCAAAACCGTCTGGATCCCCTCTGCTGAAGTGACAGACTCTGCTCTGTACTACTGTGCACTGATGGCCACAGTGACAGGAAACCCAGGAACACGGTACAAAGACCTTTCAAATGTATCTCACACAATTAAATGGAGAGAATCTACCTCCAACACCACCTAGTGGAGGGAATGAGAGATGTAGTATCACTGAAAAGAGGACAAATGAGAGGAGAGGAGAGGAGAGGGAAGGAGAGGAGAGGGAAGGAGAGGAGAGGCCAGGAGAGGTGAGGAGAGGAGATATTGAGAATCTTTATAGCAACTGTACTTTGGGGTGGAGTTTGTAGGTGAACTAAACAGAAATTATCAACTGAAAACCTTGCAGATGAAGTTAGTTTGGAGTATTCAGCTTCTGTTGTACTATTAGTCAGTTTGAATTCCAACCCCAGCCATGTTGTTCATCTGGTCATTTATTATGTTCTCAGTAATAGGTAAGTTATGGCTTTCAAAGTAGTGTCATGTTTTCTGTTTAGAAAATTACAACAATACATGTTTATTTCAATAAAAAATGACTCAATCTTAATTTTTTCAAAAATGCAGGTGACAGCTATGAGCAGAATATCGAGCCAAACCAACATGGATCTGGAGATCTCCTCTGCTGAAGTGACAGACTCTGGTCTGTACTACTGTGCCCTGAGGCCCACAGCGACAGGAAACCCAGACACACTGTACAAAATTCTTAACTGAAAACACTGACATCCCCTAAGATAAACATTTTCATTTTTGGGTTTCCTTCAGTAGACAAAGAATATACATGCAGGCTGGAAATGTACAGTGAAATATTTTCAATAAACAATAATAAATTGTTGTAACAAATGAAAAAGTGACAGAAACTCATTCGGTATTCTGAATATGTTGCAGGTGTATACTGTAGATTCTAGATATAAAGATGAAAACAAAAAGACCTGTGAATGAATGAATTGCCTCATGTTGAATAGATTAATTATTTTACAGATATGCCCTTCAAGCAATGTTTCCCACTATGACATCACAGTAGACAGGTCAGGTCCTTCTGCCAACTCTGTGCCCTAAAATCAAGAAAATAAATGGAGATAAATAACACAGTTGTATCTAATAACCAGTAGAGGCAGACTAAGGTAATCATATTTCAGTGCAGCCCTGCATTTTGAGGATGTGACAGAGGTATCAAGCAGCAACAAGAAGTCGGTTGTTACTTCAGCTCATCTGACAACTCTCTGCATTTTGGGATGGGGCTTCAAAGGTTTGAGAAGATACACTTTTTTTGTATACACAAATATTGCTGTGCTGTGTGTTATCATTTTAACTTCCAGTTTCAGCTACAATGTCAATCCCCACATTTATTTTGCTTTTAGTAGTTGCATGTAAGTAATCTAAAATTATTGGTGTTATGTTGAATCTAAACTGTAAGTTGATGTGTTGAAAATAGATCTATAACAGAGTAATAATAGAAGAATAACATATGTTGCATCTCTTGCATATGACAGTAATGGTCAGACCATTGAGCCAATCAGAGAGGAGGTGTATGCTCCAGCAGGTAGAAATATTACACTTTCATGCACCTACACATCTGCAGTCTCTCTTCAATGGTATGTCCAGAACCCTGGATCCGCTCCTCAGTATATTCTGCTTATCCTGTATGGTGTTGGGTCTCTGTTCCCTGCAGCAGTAGGGAACAGAGCAAGGGATCATACAAATATAGGGGAAGAAATGAACAGGAGATAAATGAATCCAGGTGAGTCCAATAACGCTGATGTGAGTGACGAGGGAAGGCAGGTGTGCGTGATGGATGGCAGGAGTGCGTGATGGATGGCAGGAGTGCGTGATGCAGGGTAATCTGGCGCCCTCAAGCGCCAGGGGAAGGGAAGAGTGGGAGCAAAAGTGACAGTACCCCTCCCTCTTGGGACGCCACCCGGCATTGCACCTGGGCGAACCGGCCGAGACATGGGAGCTGGGCAAGCCCGACGATCCGGCTGAGGAAGGCGAAGGGAAGCTGGAAGATCAAGCGGGGAGTGACGTGGGATGGGCACCCTCCGAGCCAACCGAGGCAACGAAACCTCTCAAGCCAGCCAGGGCGTGGAAGCCCGACGAGCTGGCTAGGCATCCCCGGTTCCATCGGTGGCGACCCAGAGCCGCTGCCAACTTTCCAAATGGAACGCCAGTGCTCCCCGATGCTTCGTGTGTGTGGCTGCTGCATTCATGCTAAGATGAGAGGTGGAGAGATGATTCTCCTCTAACTGACTGGAACAGTGGGATGTCTTCAGTTCTGCCTCCTGATAACACACTGTTACACCCATCACCATGTTTCTCTACCCAGTGTTTCTCCTCTCTGCACTTGTTGGTGAGTATTAGTCTGACATTACATACCTTTTGTTTATTCAAGGTAACTGTCAAGTGTCATTTGAAAATAGCACTTCTTAGAATAAATGTAAATGACTGATTCTGACTTTTCACTTTTCACACATAATATGTAATTTCCCATGAAGAGATAATGTTTATCTAAACATAACTTCATTACAGGTGGCAGTTATGAGAATAACATAAAACCAACTTCAGAGACAGAACATGGCATGGAGCGAAGCAGTGTTACTCTGTCAGTCTACTGAGACAGAGTAGTTATCTTCAATGGTATCGTCAATATCCCAGATCAGCACCCTAATTCCTACACAAATTTTGCTGTGCTGTGTGTTATCATTTTAACTTCCAGTTTCAGCTACTACTCTAAACTACAGTCTCCTCAAAGCCCTCTGTATTTAGAGCTAAACCTGAAGACCATCGACTGTCTGTTAATCTGAATAAAGAGAGACCCATGTGGACCTGGATATCTCCTCTGCTGAAGTGACAGACACCCTACAGCCCAAAGTGACAGGAATCTGGGAAACACTGTATACAAACCTTTCATATGTGATTCATACAACATGCAAAGAGAGATGCAGTATCACAAAAGAGAGGACAAATGAGAGGAGGAGAGATTGAGAAGCTTTATTGCAACTGTACATTGGGGTGGAGCTTGTATGTAAACTAAGCAGAAATGATCAACTGAAAACCTTGCAGATGAAGTCCGGGTTATGTTGTGCTATTAGTCAGTTTGACTTCCAACCCCAGCCATGTTGTTCATCTGGTCACTTATTATGTTCTCAGTAATATGTAAGTTATGGCTGTCAAAGTAGTGTCGTGTTTTCTGTTTGGAAAATTACAACAATAGGTGTTTTTTTTTTTAATGACTCAATGTTCGTCTCTTCACATTTGCAGATGACACCTATGAGCAGAATATCAAGCCAAACCAACATGAAGTGTATGCAGAAGTGGGTAGTAATGTTCTTCTTTCCTGCAACTACTCCTCAGCAGACAGTCTACTATGGTATAAACAGTCTCCAGGATCAGCTCCCCAATACCTTCTGCTCATCCAGCACTCCACTGGGAATGAATATAGAGATGATTATCTTGACTCTCGCTTCTCTGGTAAACTGAACAAAGAGAAGACCCGTGTGAATCTGGAGATCTCTTCTGCTGAAGTGACAGACTCTGCTCTTTACTACTGTGCTCTGACGCCCACAGTGACAGGAAACCTCAGAAGCACAATACAAAAACTGATCCTCACTATACAAACACAGACAACCTGTAAGTGTTTTCTTGTGGTGAAGGAGAGGCGGACCAAAACGCAGCGTGGTGGTTATTCATGTTTAATTTATAAAGACACTATACATGAATAAACTCACAAAAACAAGAAATGTGAAAAAACCAAAAACATCCCTATCTGGTGCAAACACAGAGACAGGAACATTCACCCAAAAACACACAGTGAAACCCAGGCTACCTAAGTATGATTCTCAATCAGAGACAACTAATGACACCTGCTTCTGATTGAGAACCATACGAGGCCGAAACATAGAAATACCCCAAAACATAGAAAAACAAACATAGACTGCCCACCCAACTCACGCCCTGACCATACTAAAATAAATACAAAACAAAGGAAATAAAGGTCAAAACGTGACACAACCTGTATCTGAGAACCCTAGAACCTGAGTCTGAATAGCTCTTAATAACTTCCATCAATTATATTTCCTTCTTTTAATAGGAAAGTAATTTGCACGTTCAACTGCCAGTGACCAGACTTTACAATCAGAAATGAAATGAATATGTAATGAAAATCTGAATATTTTCACATGGCTAAACATTCTAAACATTCTCTCATATAAATACCATTTATTCCATCTGTATAGTTATTTATTAAACCAAACCTTCCTCACCACCACCACACCTCATTAAGAGCCATCATTGAATGGGTTTTATGTCATAGAGAGGAGATACAAATGATCCTGTTCAAACTGTACATACAGTGGCTATTTTAGTATGTAAATCTATGTAGGGAAAATTCCCCAATTGCTTTGTAGATGCATGCCAGCAAAGCTACTACACAACACAACACTAAACAATACTTTAATTGCACCATAACTGTGATAAGCAGTGCCCACAAACTGTTCGGGCCGACATAAGCTTGATGTATTCTGCTTCGGGATGATGGAACCTTTTCTCTCATTGCTTCTATCTAATTAATATATATTTTTATTATCACTCACTTTATACTTTTTTATCTTCCAGAGTGCACAGCAGACCATGTCCAACAGCAACCAGGAAGTGTGATTGCTACAGAAGGAGGATTGGTGACACGGAGTTGTCAATATACCACCACTGGAGCTGATAATATTCAATATCTCAATTGGTACAAACAAGAAGCAAATGATTTCCCTAAATATATGCTGAGAAGTTATTCTATTGGATCTGGAGGCAATGCTGTAGGGTTCAAGGAGAGATTCATTGCAAGTCTAAACGCAAAGACACAATCAGTCCCTTTGACGATCCAGAGGTTGCATCTGTCTGACTCTGATCTGTACTACTGTGCCCTGGAGCCCAAAGTGACAGGAAATCTGCCAACACTGTTCAAAAACTGCTATCTATTCAAGAGGAGGAGCTAAACTAAGCAGACCACATGGGGATATCATTTAGTCTGTCACAGAGGAGTACCTCAATGTTACTGATAGAGCTGCTGAACTTCAACCAGCATGTTCCTCTTTCCACTTTTATTCATTTCTGCACTTGTTGGTGAGTTTTCTCAATGTTCATTATAGCCACTGTTTAATTAAACAAGGTTAAAAATTAAAGAGTAACACTGATAGTGAGCTGCAGTTCGAAACGTTAGAAAATAATGATGGTGGAGATTGATTTGTTCATATACCTTAATTAATGAACAGAGTCAAGTACTGAGATCCAATCTCTTTTTCAGGTGTCAGTTACCAGGATGAAATTCAACCAACAGCAAAGATAATGTATGGTGACAAAGGAGGTTTTGTTACACTGTCTTGCAACTACTCTGGTTCACCATACAACCTCCAATGGTATCGTCAGTATCCCAGATCAGCTCCCAAATTCCTTCTCCTCACTACAGTCTCCTCAATCCCCTCTATAGTGAACGCTACTCCTCCATACCCACATCTGTCTATTAACCTGAATAAGGAGAGAACCCGCCTGGATCTGGAGATCTCCTCTGCTGATGTAACAGACTCTGCTCTGTATTATTGCGCCTTGCAGCCCACAGTGACAGGAAATTGAGAAACACTGTACAAAAACCTGACAGCTCATGATAAACTCCTCTTATTCATATTTTAGGGCAGGGGTGTGGCTAACTACAATAGGTAAAAAAATCTCCAGCAACACAATTATTTTCTTTTGTGTACCGACATATTAGTAAATAACTGTATTCTTGTAATTCAATTAATTACATTTTTTAGGCTATTGTATAGTTTATCTGTATTATTGGATTTTAGAGTAAATACCAAGATCTTTCCTCATTTCAAATACATCTACCTTGTGATTTATCCAACACCTCTTCACATGTGTAAGTGTCAGTGTTCAACAGACCATCAGCCAAACCAAGTGTATGGAGAAGAGGCTAGTAATGTTCAACTTTCCTGCAACTACCCCTCAGCATACAGTGTACTGTGGTAAAAACAGTATCCAGGATCAGTTCCCCAATTCCTCCTCTTCATCCTTCATGCCTCTAGGACTGTATTAAGAGGTAAACCTCCATACTCTCACCTCACTGTTAAACTGAACAAAGAAAATACCTGTGTTGATCTGGAGGTCTCCTCTGCCGAAATGAAATACTCTGCTCTGTACTACTGTGTTGTGACATCCACAGTGACAAATTATTTATTGACTTAGCAGTGAGCGGAAATGTATGGATTTACAAGCAGCTGCTGTCTCCTGTTACACCACAGTGTTATCAAGTGGAGTCTCTAGTGAATAAATCAAATGTACATATAAAACGTCTTTGTTTCTACTCTACATTGTCAGCAGGAGGAGCTAGAGTATACAACTCAGGATTAGATTATGAATCCTCAAAATAAAACATGATCATAGCCAGTTGATGCTGTGCTTTTCATCAGCAGCTGGTGCTTATTTTACACATCCTGCCATCTACAGTGTTGTTCTGTTAACTTTTTGACTTTTTGACTCTTTGACTTGACAGGTAAGTAATAACTTTTTCATCGAAACTGAGTGTGATTATGTTAAATAACATTTTCCAGCATGTTACTAGAATAAATGTCAATATTTACACTTGTGCATGATTTTCATACTATTCTTCATATCCAATCACATATCCAATGTAGTTTCTTGAGCCTGGAGGATCTTTTGTGCATTTTTAATACACAAAAAATAGTAGAATTTTATTATAATGTCCTGCTAACAATTCCTGTTTTCATAAATGTTTTACAGGTGGCAGTCATGGGAATGACATTACTCCAACATCAGATAAGGTGTTCATTTTTGTTCATTGTTTTCACCTGTGTTATTTTCTGACCTGGTGTCATCAGCTCCGTAATTTAGTTCTGTTCATTCTGTTTGTGCCTTTGTGAGGTATTGTTCAATTTGACTCTACTAAGCCTTTTACTAGCTCGTTTGTGGAAACCTGTTAATACCTTCAGTCCTAATTTTGATTCACCTGCCTGTTTGCCTACCTGTGTATGACCATTTGCCTGCCTGTGACCACGATTCCTGCCTTTTGCGAAGGTGAAATAAATACCTGACGCACTCTGCGCGTGAATCTACACCTTTTTCTCCCTGAGTATTCATTACAACTTGTTTTCACTCTTTTCACTGTGTCAAATAACACGAACCAGCATGTTACCAGGATACATATTAATATTTGCACTCGTGGGTGAATTTGATACTATTCTTCATATCCAATGTAATTACTGACGACTTGAGTAATATTTCTGTGAATGATCTTTTATCAATTTTTAATACACTTCAATCAATAAAGATTTGAATTGTATAATAATTTCCTGATAATAATTCCTGTTTTCAGGTGGAAGTCATGGGAATGATATTACTCCAACATCAGATAAGGTGTTTGGTTTGGAGGGTGACGTCATAAAGCTGTCCTGTAACTACTCCTCTGCTAGTAGTTAAAATGTTCAGCCTACCACTGTTTTCAATGGCTGTCACTTTTATTATTAAGGCAAAATCCTCCCAGATTGCAGTTCCTATGGCTTCCACTAGATGTCAACTAGATAGTTTTTGGAAAAATGAGCCAGAAATTGTAGTTTTTCGAGGTGGCTCCCATTTTGGCTGTAGTGTTTCCAAGAGTGTGGAAGAGAGCACGTTCTTTGGTATTTTTCTCCGTTATAGACAATAATGAATCTCCGTCTTAAAATGTATCATTTATTTACATATTAGGGTACCTAAGGTTTGATTATAAACATTGTTTGACTTGTTTGGAAAAGTTTATTAGTAACGTTTGGGATTAATTTTGTATGCATTTTGATGGGTGGATTATTGACTGAAGCGTGCCAGCTGAGTTTTTATAGATATAAAGAAGGACATTATCGAACAAAGGGACCATTTGTGATGTATCTGGGACCTTTTGGAGTGCCAACAGAAGAAGATCATTGTCAGGACTTCTATTGAAGTCGGCTCCTCTCCTTGTTCGTCCGGCAGTCGACGCCACCGGCTTTCTAGCCATCGCCACTCCAATTTTCATTGATCCATTTGTTTTGTCTTGTTCCCTGCACACCTGGTTTTCATTACCCAATCACACTGCATGTATTTATTCCTCTGTTCCCCCTCATGTCTTTGTGTGGAATTGTTTGTGTTACATGTTTATTGTTGTCGCGCTATACTGGTTTGCTTATACCGTGTTGTTCACGAAGATGTTAAACATAAATTATTGTGACAGTTTTTCACTTTTGCCTATGGGCTGGAGATTTGACGCAGTTGCGTACATCTACTGGATTCTTCTGCCTCAATAATGTTTGCTCCTGTTCACAACTCTGCTCTCCTGAACCTGACTTCGCTACCAGTACGCACAAACCTGACAATCATCAAAGGTCAGGCATTTATTATATTGCTATTTCTGACTTTCGTGGCGCACCTGCCTGGTTGAAATATGCTTTTCATGCATTTGAATGCAGGGTGCTGTCCTCAGATAATCGCATGGTGTGCTTTTGCCGTAAAGCCTGTTTGAAATCTGACAGCGGCTGGATTAACAAAAAGTTAAGCTTTATTTTAATGTATTACACTTGTGATTTTATGAAAGTTAAATATTTATAATTCTGTAGTTTGAATTTCGCACTCTGCAATTTCACGGGATGTTGGCCAGGTGGGACGCAACTGCCCATAAGAAGTTAAACTGAATAAAGAGAGAACCCATGTGGAGCTGGAGATCTCCTCTGAAGAAGTGAGATACTTTGCTCTGTATGACTGTGCTGTAGAGACAATATTTATTTTTTACAGGTACAAGTGTTGAAGACATAATTACTCCAGACAGAGATGTAGTGGATGTTATGGAGGGTAGTAGTGTTCGACTCTCCTGTAGATATAACAGCTCATTAACCGACAATCTGTTATGGCACCTCCAGCACTCTTGATCTTCTCCACAGTTCCTCATAGTGGACTACTCTGGGATCATAACCAACACTGATAGTACAAAATGGACCCTCACAAATTGAAAAGAGGACAACCATGTGGGTCTGGAGGTCTCCTCAGCTGAAGTGACAGACTCTGCTCTGTACTACTAAGTAGCAGTTCTGAAGGTGACAAACCCCTTAGTTCTATGGTGGGTGGTGTGGAGGGTGAAACCATCACACCATCCTGCAGCTACACTGGCTCTGTAAACAATCAACAGTGGTGTAGTCAGTATCCCAGGTCTAAACCAGAATTCCTGATTCTCATCACGAAATCAGGACATGTCCAGAAACTTTTCAATCCTCGCCTTCCAGCTCAGGTTCATACAGACCACGTGGATCTGGAGATCTCCTCTACTGAAGTGACAGATTATGTTCTGTAAACCTGTGCCATGGAGCACACAGTGACAGGAAACACTTCCTCAAACATAAAGCTGACAGTCTTACGCAAATGTGCATATGGAATATATAGTATAGCATAGTATAGTATTGTGAATCTATTGAAAAAACAAACCAAGACAACAGCAAGAACTAGACATTTTCAGATAGAAATTAAGCCTAAATTAATCTAAGGAGGAGGCCAATAGGAACTGAAAACCCTTAACCACAAACCACAGAAGAAGAGTTACATGTCCAGTTATCAGAGGAGGGGCCTCATAGTCAAACACTGGTATAGGCTGGGTATACCTGCAACCATGAGGATGTCTCTGTAGAGGATCTACTCAGCTCTCTCACTGTCTTGTCTCTTAGTTGGTTTATCTAGTCTGTATCAGGATGTCACTCATATTACTGTTGCTCCTCTCAGAGTTTGTAGGTGAGTGCTGAATACTCAGTTTAAACCAACTAACATTTTGAATACAGTGACATTGCTTTGTTCAATGAATGATTGCATTAAAAACTAAGTGGTATTTTACTGGAAAGTTTAAATTCTTTCTCTAGTCATACTTTATGGGCACCTAATCCATGTATTGTTTCTCATTTGGAATAAACATTAACACAATGACAATACTTATGTTGTTGCAGCTGATAGTATGGAGCAGGAAACAATAACTCCAGTGAAACCTGAAGTCAATGCTCTCCAAGGAACAGACATCACTCTCTCCTGCAACTTCAAGGGCGACATTAGAAATCTACAATGGTACCGTCAATACCCCGGATCCAGACCAGAATGTCTTCTTTGGATCATTCCAACCAACATATATGTACAGAATACATCCATTACGACTCCACGACACACTGGTCGACTGAATGAAGAGAAGACCCGTGTTGACTTGATGATCTCCTCTGTTGAATTGGAAGACACTGCTCTGTACCACTGCGCCTTGCAGCCCACAGTGAAAGGAAACCCAGAAACACTGTACAAAAACCTGTCAAGTCCCTTGGGGGTGAACAGTGCATTGTGTTCTAAACAATCAGGTATTATTAAAAAACATTTTTTAGAGTACATTAATGCATATATATTTTTAAACACATTTAATATAAATATTATTCAGAAAAAAATAATTAATATTGTCTGCATATTCCTGTTCTGATATTACATGATCAAAGATTCCAGTCTGAATAAATATTGAAAGAAGAACATTTGTGGTGTTGTTTCGCTTCCTTTTAGCAAAGGTTCCCAAACTTTTTCACTCGGTGACCCCATTCCAGCATTGTGGAACATGTGACAAAAAAAAGAACAATATCTATGGGCTAAAAAACATAATTAAAAAACTTTAGCTGACATGTGCGAGTTGATCTGGACATTGATGACAAGTTATAAATAGCTATCTAAGGTATGCAATGAATAACATGACAAGAAGAACTGATGACGCACTACCCATTTTCCACATTGCACCTTGTGCATTCTACTATTACAACTTTAAAGAATAACTTTAAAGCCAGACTGGCCGACCCCTCGCCCCACAGTTTGGGAACCACTGTTTAGAGGATTCAGGGCAGTAATTGTCATATTCTTCTTATTTTGGTTAACAGCATACATTTTGAGACAATATCAATAGAGGGCAGTTATGAGCTGAAATATCTCATTACAGTATGTAGTCTACAATATGTTTGAGGAGAGTATAGTGATACACTCTTACTTCTGCTGATGTGACAGACTCTGCTCTGTACTACTGTGCTATGAAAACTACAGTGACAGGAAATAATGACACTGTACAAAAACCTGTCAAGAACCATGGGAGGAAACAGACATCCTGTATGACATCCTGTAACATACCTACTGTATGTTAAGTTATGTGACAGATCTTCTGTGACTGTTATCCTCCTATAGACTGCCCTCCCAGTTATGCAGTCCAGTGGCAAGGATTTTCTATGTATAATAATGATACAATAGTTCCATCCAGTGTTCAACATTCTGCCCAACAAGGTGAAACCTTGACATTGCTTGTATTTTCAAGGGCAAGTTACGAGTGAGAGTCAATATGTGTCAGTAGAGTCTCATAGGTTGCTTCTATTCCTTTCAGCTGGAGATAAAAGGTTTTTCATGGGCTGTGTCTCAATCCACCACATAAGCTAATGGTGGTCTTCTGCATCTCTGCGGTGGAAGGTGGCCGAGCTGCAGCGTTGTTTGTCAGACCATGAGACGTCCCGAAAAACGTTCTTCTCACAAATATGTCTGTAGCGTCCAAACGGTTTGGCCTTAAAATGTGTATGACCACTCTATGGAAAGATGAGACTCTCTCTCTGTTTCTATGGGATTTTGGTATTATAGGGCAAATTCTATATATTCTTATTCTCTTATTATATACGTTTTATACCTAAAGTATAGTACCCTACCATAGTACCCTCCAAGCTCGTCATCAAGCTCGAGACCCTGGGTCTCGACCCCGCCCTGTGCAACTGGGTACTGGACTTCCTGACGGGCCGCCCCCAGGTGGTGAGGCTAGGCAACATCTCCACCCCGCTGATCCTCAACACTGGGGCCCCACAAGGGTGCGTTCTGAGCCCTCTCCTGTACTTCCTGTTCACCCACGACTGCGTGGCCACGCACGCCTCCAACTCAATCATCAAGTTTGCGGACGACACAACAGTGGTAGGCTTGATTACCAACAACGACGAGACGGCCTACAGGGAGGAGGTGAGGGCCCTCGGAGTGTGGTGTCAGGAAAATAACCTCACACTCAACGTCAATAAAACTAAGGAGATGATTGTGGACTTCAGGAAACAGCAGAGGGAACACCCCCCTATCCACATCGATGGAACAGTAGTGGAGAGGGTAGTAAGTTTTAAGTTCCTCGGCATACACATCACAGACAAACTGAATTGGTCCACTCACACAGACAGCATCGTGAAGAAGGCGCAGCAGCGCCTCTTCAACCTCAGGAGGCTGAAGAAATTTGGCTTGTCACCAAAAGCACTCACAAACTTCTACAGATGCACAATCGAGAGCATCCTGGTGGGCTGTATCACCGCCTGGTACGGCAACTGCTCCACCCACAACCGTAAGGCTCTCCAGAAGGTAGTGAAGTCTGCACAACGCATAACCGGGGGCAAACTACCTGCCCTCCAGGACACCTATACCACCCGATGTTACAGGAAGGCCATAAAGATCATCAAGGACAACAACCACCCGAGCCTGCCTGTTCACCCAGGCTATCATCCAGAAGGTGAGGTCAGTACAGGTGCATCAAAGCTGGGACCGAGAGACTGAAAAACAGCTTCTATCTCAAGGCCATCAGGCTGTTAAACAGCCACCACTAACATTGAGTGGCTGCTGCCAACACACTGACTCAACTCCAGCCACTTTAATAATGGGAAATTATGAAAAATATATCACTAGCCACTTTAAACAATGCTACCTAAAATAATGTTTACATACCCTACATTATTCATCTCATATGTATACGTATATACTGCACTCTATATCATCTACTGCATCTTTATGTAATACATGTATCACAAGCCACTTTAACTATGCCACTTTGTTTACATACTCATCTCATATGTATAAACTGTACTCGATACCATCTACTGTATCTTGACAAAGCTGCTCTGTACCATCACTCATTCATATATCTTTATGTACATGTTCTTTATCCCCTTACACATGTGTGTATAAGACAGTAGTTTTGGAATTGTTAGTTAGATTACTTGTTGGTTATTACTGCATTGTCGGAACTAGAAGCACAAGCATTTCGCTACACTCGCATTAACATCTGCAAACCATGTGTATGTGACAAATAAAATTTGATTTGATTTAAAGGTGTTCTAAAATTCCAAATCAAATAGCTGAATGATCCATTCAGTATGTCCTGAGAAGAGATAGGTATGCAGAAGGGAGTAATAGTGATGAGCTCAAGAAGAGGTTTGATTCCAGGCTGAATTTCACTTCTAGCTCTGTCCCTTTGACTATCCAGATGTCGCAGTTGTCTGACTCTGCTGTGTACTAATGTGCTCTGAAGCTCACTGTGACAACAAGATGAACTGCCCCCATACAAAAATGAGTGTATCCTTGGCACTAGTGTAGAAAAAATGCAAGACTTACACAAGACTTACATCTGTGGTGGGTGTGACGTTAGCAGGGCTGTACACCTCACACAGTGACACACAGAAGGATATTTCAGAGGAGAGTGAATGCAAGCCAACATCAGTCTGAAGATGGAGAAATCAATCAGTGTATTGATCATTCTGATTATGACTACAGGTAAACAACACCACAACATTTGAACTCCTTGCTTCCTTATAATCAGATTATTACATTACGGTATTGTTAGTAAAACATGTTTTGTTGGAGTAAAGTAATTTAAATGTGAATAACTTAAGTTGATTTCTAAAAAGTCTTAAAAATAAGCATGTGTTTCAATCACTTTAATTATTTTATTTCCTCTGCAGGAATGGTATGTGGAGACAGTGTGACTCCTGACAAGGAGGAGTACACCCCCACTGAGGGATCATCAGTGTCTCTGAGATGTACATATGGAACAAGCAGCAGTAACATCTACCTTTACTGGTACCGGCATTATCCTAACCAGGCTCCTCAGTTTCTACTGTATAAAGGTGCCAGATCAAGGAGCGATGAAGAACATATCCCTGATAAGAGATATAACTCCACAACATCTTGGACATCAACTGAACTGCTTGTAACAAGTGTAACCCTGGCAGACACAGCTCTCTACTACTGTGCTGTTGACACAGTGATACAACATGTATAATACACCATACAAAAACCTGCAGACCAAAATGCTTTGATGAAGTGGAAATCATAATTAAATAGCAACCACATTTGATGTCATGATGGCAGAAGTTGAGATCAGAGAACTGTGGTCACACCTGTGCTGTGTGCAATCATCAGGTGGTCTAGTTTTTCTCTGTCTTCATATTCAATGCACTGTGAGAAATATGTATTCTTCACTCTTCAATCAGTTGTCCTCAATTTCACTTACTCTAGGCATTTTTTTATATATTGGTTGGATAATTACTTGGGAATATGACAAAGTGCATAAAATATTATTATTTATTTTTGGCCCTATTCACAATTCACACAGCTTGGTGGTGTAGTAAGTCTACCTGAAGGGGGCAATCTCACAAAGCACACACACCTGAATCAAAGGATGCCATACAGACAGACACCTCCCCATGTTCTACTACTGCATGTAATACAGAACAACATGAAACATCTACAGTAAGACAGAGGGTGTCAAAGCTCTGTGATAGATCAGCATTGTTCTGCTCCTTACCTTTTCCACTACAAACTGACTGACTAGTCATGAGAAATTGGCTGATCCTGCATGTTCTGGCTGCATGCTGCTTTGGTATAACATTGCTCTGTTCATCTGTCTCTTTCTGTGCATTTGTTCATTTAATTTATATACATTATTATTATATGTTGTGAAGATATATTTATCTTTCTTTTCAGGGTGCAGAGCAGAAGAGAATGTAACACAGCCAACAGAAGATGTAATGGTCATAGGACAACAAACAACACTCACGTGTCTATTTGATACAACTTCTCAATCACCATATCTCTTCTGGTACAAACAACTAGCAAATATCAACTCCATGTTTATGCTGAGAAGGGATGTTCAAATGCAGACACTACTACTGAGTTCAAGGAGAGATTTGATGCCCTTATGAATGTCACAGCAAAATCAGTCCCCTTGAAGATCCAGAGGTTACAGCTGTCTGGATTTTAGAGTAAATACAAAGATATTTCCTCATTTCAAATACAACCATCTTGTAATTGATCTGTCACCTATTCATATTTGTCGGTGGCAGTTATCAGCAGACCATCCAGACAAACTAAAATAAAGTTTATGAAGAAGAGGGTAGTTTTTCTTTCCTGAAACTACTCCTCAGCATACACTGTACTGTGGTATAAACAGTATCCAGGATCAGCTCCCCAATTCCTCCTCTTCATCCTCCATGCTTATAGGACTGTAGTGAGAGCTAAACCCCATACTCTCACCTCACTGTTAAAGTGAACAAAGATCTGGAGATGTCCTCTGCTGAAGTGAGAGGCTTTGCTCTGTACGACTGCTCTGTAGAGCCCACATTGACATGAAACAAGAGAAACACTGTACAAAAACCATACGTCACTCTGCAGTGTACTGCTGTGCTGTGACCTCCACAGTGCTGCAGAACTTACTGACTCATTAGTGCACTGAATTTCATGGATTTACAAGCATCTGCTGTCTTCTGTTAGACCACAGTGCCATCAAGTGGATTCTCTAGTGAATAAATCAAATGTATATGAAACGTCTTTGATTCTACATTGTCAGTAGGAGGAGCTAGAATATAAAACTCAGGATTCGATTATAAATCCTCAGGATAAAACATGATACTACCACGAAGATCATAGCCAGTTGATGCTGTGCTTTTCATCAGCAGTTGGTGTTTCTTCTACACATCCTGACATCTACAATGTTGTTCTGTTCACTATTACTCTTCCTTGACTTGATAGGTAAGTAATGACATTTTCATTCAAACTGAGTGTGATTATGTTGAGAGGTATTTATTATTCAAATCAAAGACCATGAAGGTAACACATGACATGAGGATGCATGTTTTTTTACTTTGAAAACTCTTTATCTTTACACTGCATTTGGAATTAATTAATTATTCCATGTGGGTTTAAAGTAATATATATATATATATATATCATGTTTTTACAGGTCTCAGTTCTGAACAGGTAATAACACCCTACACTGATGTAGAAGTGGCTTCAGAAAGAGATAGAGTTACTCTCTCTTGTAACTACACCGCTTCTGTAAACATTCTTCTATGGTATCGACAATATCCCAAATCAGCACCACAGTTACTGGTTATGGAGTATGCGGATATTACACCAGGATTCACTCTAAATCATGACAAAAATTCCAAACGTACGGATCTGAAGATCTCCTCTGCTGAAGTGACAGACTCTGCTATGTACTTCTGTGCTCTGAAGCCCACAGTGACAGGAAACCCAGAAACACTGTACAAAAACCTAACATCCCTTGAAAGAGTATTTAAACTCTGTAGTTCCAGGTTTTATTTGACAATAATGCCATCAAGTGGAGTCAACATGCACCCATTATACTATGTCAAGGGGAGGAGCGCAGTGTTATTCATAACATATAATGAGTGGAACTGATTCACCCAGAGTGAATGTTCCAAGAGAAGATCATTAGAGAAGTCTCTGTCTAACACCCAGTGGCTATGATGCTGCTCTATGCAGTCTTGTTTATGTGCACTTCAAATCAAATCAAAATCAAATCAAATCAAATGTTATTTGTCACATACACATGGTTAGCAGATGTTAATGCGAGTGTAGCGAAATGCTTGTGCTTCTAGTTCCGACAATGCAGTAATAACCAACAAGTAATCTAACTAACAATTCCAAAACTACTGTCTTATACACAGTGTAAGGGGATAAAGAATATGTACATAAGGATATATGAATGAGTGATGGTACAGAGCAGCATAGGCACGATACAGTAGATGGTATCGAGTACAGTATATACATATGAGATGAGTATGTAAACAAAGTGGCATAGTTAAAGTGGCTAGTGATACATGTATTACATAAGGATGCAGTCGATGATATAGAGTACAGTATATACGTATGCATATGAGAAGAAGAATAATGTAGGGTAAGTAACATTATATAAGGTAGCATTGTTTAAAGTGGCTAGTGATATATTTACATCATTTTCCATCAATTCCCATTATTAAAGTGGCTGGAGTTGAGTCAGTGTCAGTGTGTTGGCAGCAGCCACTCAATGTTAGTGGTGGCTGTTTAACAGTCTGATGGCCTTGAGATAGAAGCAGTTTTTCAGTCTCTCGGTCCCAGCTTTGATGCACCTGTACTGACCTCGCCTTCTGGATGATAGCGGGGTGAACAGGCAGTGGCTCGGGTGGTTGATGTCCTTGATGATCTTTATGGCCTTCCTGTAACATTGGGTGGTGTAGGTGTCCTGGAGGGCAGGTAGTTTGCCCCCGGTGATGCGTTGTACAGACCTCACTACCCTCTGGAGAGCCTTACGGTTGAGGGCGGAGCAGTTGCCGTACCAGGCGGTGATACAGCCCGACAGGATGCTCTCGATTGTGCATCTGTAGAAGTTTGTGAGTGCTTTTGGTGACAAGCCAAATTTCTTCAGCCTCCTGAGGTTGAAGAGGCTTGTAGGTAAGGATTCACTCTCCATTGACTGAATGTGTACTAACAGAATGTACACTGTTCAGTATTCATTACAATATGGTATTATCAATAT
Source organism: Oncorhynchus masou masou (assembly GCF_036934945.1). Lineage (NCBI taxonomy): Eukaryota > Metazoa > Chordata > Actinopteri > Salmoniformes > Salmonidae > Oncorhynchus > Oncorhynchus masou. The sequence goes on along the minus strand of NC_088214.1, from coordinate 30,535,419 downwards.
CAAGAGGTAATACACTTTGAAACACCAAGTGTGAATATACTGTACACTGTCTACATTGACTCAGTAATACATGTTGTTATTTTTTACAGGTGCAAGTGTTGAAGACATAATTACTCCAGACAGAGATGTTGTGGATGATATGGATGGTTGTAGTGTTCAACTCTACTGTATATACAACAGCTCATTAACCAACAGTCTGTTATGGTACCTCCAGCACCCTGGATCCTCTCCACAGTACCTCATACTGGACTACTCTGGGGTCATAACCAACACTGATAGTACAAAATGGACCCTCATACATGAAGAAGAGGACAACCGTGTGGTTCCCGAAGATCTCCTCTGCTGAAGTGACAGACTCTGCTCTGTACTACTGTTCCCTGCAGCCCACAGTGACAGGAAACTCAGAGACACTACAAAGACCTAGAACATCTGATTACTGGGAGAAAGTTCTCAACAGGCAGCTTAATGAATATTAACTAAACACTAAACACCTCTATTCTAGCCCTAACTCTAACCCTAACTTCATGTCTAGTACTATTTTCTTCATAATTAAATATGATATGAATGAAGTACCACTGTATCAAATACCCTATTTTCATACTCCTAATTATCCTTACACCTCTGAAGACTCTAGTCACTTCCATGCCAGTCAGAAGAACTACAGTCTTTTATCTCTGAACACTCAAAAGCAGCTTTATAAAAAGAAGAGTAAAAGATAACATAAGACATTATTAAGTCAAAAATAGTCCCAAACCTCCTTTCAATAAATAATAAGTAACAGAAAGTATAAGAAATGTATGTACCAAAATAACAAAGTTAAATTAAATAAAAAACAAAAAACAACAATTGATTTGTATTGTTTAATGTTTTTTTAACTTGTGTTTTATGTAATGTTATACTCTTCTTTTTATAATTTTATTTCATTTGAGACTTGGTATTGTTGTATTTTATGTTTGACATTCAATAGAACACTTTGTGTTAGGTATATGGTAAATTAAATTAAATTCAAAAAACAGCACGATTTCACTGTATTCATTTCAAACTTTTTTCTTCATAATGCAGTGTAATATGAATGGAATAGCGTTATTAAAAATAAATGAATGCATCAATACAAATATTAAACAAGGATTGCATGGCACACACATAAACAACACATTTGGTTGTTCAACAGCCCCTGTCTTTGGAGGTAGGTGGAGCTACAACATTTTCTCAAATCAGCAAGACTGAACAATTATTTCAGAGAGAGATATTCAACTCTGCCTATGTTGTGTCAGAGTATTGTTGATACCGTGTCTATTAGCTGTGTTGCTGCTTTAATAATTTCTCATCCTGCTAGTCCCTGTTGGTGAGTGCTGTATTCAACTTGACATTTTTAATTTAAAACCCAGAATGTACTTCAAAGTTGTCAAAAATACAATTATTCTTAAGATTTGAGTATCAAATTGTATTACGATAATGAGAAGGGGAAAGGCATCATCAACAGACCAAAATGTCAAAAACAGCAGCCAGTTTTTCCTTTCTTGACAAGTAGCAGATCTGAAGATGACAAACCCACTAGGCTTATGGTGGGTGGTGTGGAGGGTGATACTATCACACTATCCTGCAGCTACATTGGCTCTGTAGACAATCTACAGTGGTATCGTTAGTATCCCAGGTCTAAACCAGAGTTTCTGATTCTCAGCACGAAATCAGGACATGTCCAGAAACTTGTCACTCCTCGCCTTCCAGCTCAGGTTCATACAGACCGTGTGGAAAAACAAACAAAGACTAAAGCAAAAACTAGACATTTGCAGATAGAAATTAAGTCTTTAATAATCTGAGGAGGAGGCCAATAGGAACTGAAAACCCTTAACCACAAACCACAGAAGAAGAGTTACATATCCAGTTATCAGAGGAGGGGCCTCATAGTCAAACACTGGTATAGGCTGGATATACCTGCAACCATGAATATGTCTCTGTAGAGGATCTACTCATCTCTCTCACTGTCTTGTCTCTCAGTTGGTTTATCTAGTCTGTGTCAGGATGTCACTCATATTACTGTTGCTCCTCTCAGTGTTTATAGGTGAATACTCAGGTTAAACAAAATAACATTTTGAATACAGTGACACTGCTTTTATCAATTAATAATTGCATTATGTTTTAATTCTTTCTCTGTCATACTTTACGGGCACCTAACCCATGTATTGTTTCTCATTTGGAATAAACATTAACACAATAACAATACTAATGTTGTTGCAGGTGATAGTATGGAGCAGGAAACAATAACTCCAGTAAAACCTGAAGTCAATACTCTCCAAGGAACAGACATCACTCTCTCCTGCAACTACAAGGGCAACGTTAACAATCTACAATGGTACCGTCAATACCCCGGATCCAGACCAGAATGTCTTCTTTGGATCCTACAAACCAACATGTATGTGCAGAATACATCCATTACGACTCCACGACACACTGGTAGACTGAATGAAGATAAGACCCGTGTTGACTTGATGATCTCCTCTGTTGAATTGGAAGACTCTGCTCTGTACCACTGTGCCTTGCAGCCCACAGTGACAGGAAACCCAGACACACTGTACAAAAACCTGTCAAGTCACTTGGAGGTGAACAGTTCATTGTGTTCTGATCAATCAGTTATTATTTAGAGTACATTAATGCATACCTTTTTTTCCTGAATATCCACATTAATTGAAAGAGAAGCAAGAAAACACATTTCATGTAAATATTATTGAGGAGATAATACTTTATATTGTCTGCATTTTCCTATTCTGATATAACATGATCAAAGATACCAGTCTGAATAAATACAGAATGAAGAACATTTGTGGTGTTGTTTTGCTTCCTATTAGCAGGGGTTCCCTAACATTTTCACAGTGACCCCATTCCAGCATAGTGGAACGTCATACAATGTTTATTCATGTGATGTTTGAGTGACAAAACAAATAACAATATCTACGGGCTAAAAAACATCATAAAAAAACTTGATCTGTACATTGCTGACAAGTTATAAATAGCTCTCTAAGGTATGAAATGAATAACACGACAAGAGGAACTGATGATGCAATACCCAATTTCAAAATTGCGCCATGTGCATTCTACTATTACAACTTTCAAGAATAAGTTTAAAGCTGCACTGGCTGACCCCTCGCCACACAGATTAGGAACCTCTGTTTAGAGGATACAAGGCAGTAATTGTCTTTTATTTCTTCTTTTTGTGAACAGCATACATTTGGAGACAATACCAATAGAGGGCAGTCATGAACTGAAATATCTCTACTCAGAACTCCAGAGAAATCATGAAGATGACATTTAGTAGAATTACAACCCAGAAAGACAGTTGAACTGAAATGCCCGACTCTCTTTAGTGTAGAGAGGTGGAGCTACAAAGTCAATGAGTGCTTTAACATTACAGTATGTAATCTACAAGATGTTTGAGGAGATAATAGTGATACACTCTTACCTGACAGCACATGAAGCCAGTCATTCAGACACCATGGAGATGTTTTATGCAATTCTACTTTTTTCAATGTTCTTTGGTAAATACCTTTTGAAGGATGGTTAAAGACACATAATGAATTGACCCACAATCACATGTCTGTTAAACTCAATGAAGATAAGACCCATGTGGATCCGGATGATCTCCTCTGCTGAGGTGACAGACTCTGCTCTGTATTACTGTGCCCTGCAGCCGACAGTGACAGGAAACCCATAAAAACTGTAGAAAGAAAGCCGTAACAGAAAACATTTCAAGTTGGTGTCAAGAGGAGGCGCTGTGTAATCAAAGATCCACATGTAGCTTATGGGATGTTATTGTTCAGTAAGTAGCTAGTTTGTCAGGTTTCTCAGTGCTGTCTATTGGTTTCTCAAAGGTCTAGCAAGATGATTTTCTTCTCATTTGTTCCATTTTTATCTTTCTTAGACAAGTTATTATACAGATTCAAATCTTTTAATTTAATCTTATTGTGAATGAACAGCAATAATCATAATAATTCCACATTCATAATTGTTTTACGTCAGTCACAACTGCGCAGTTGTACAGTTACAGTTACAGAAATTATTTGACCAAATAGTTTTGCAGGAAACAGTTTTGGGGATTCAATAAACCCTGTGACTACAGAAGAGCTTGTTCAGGAGGGAAGGAATGTCCATCTCTTCTGCAAATATGATGGCACTGTTTACAATCTACAGTGGTTCCGCCAACATCCCAGATCCAAAATATGATTCCTATTGTAAGTCACACCAGAGGGGTCTATATTTAAAGCTACTCCCCCATCTCCTCGTCTGACAGTTACCATTGACAAAGTGGACAAACGTGTGGATCTGAAGATCTTTTTTGCTGATGTGACAGACTCTGCTCTGTACTACCATGCCATGAAGACCACAGTGACAGGAAACTGTGACACTGTACAAAAACCTGTCAAGAACCATGGGAGGAAACAGACATCCTGTATGACATACTTAAGCGAGAGACACACATGTTTGCATGGGCTGCGTCTCAATCCACCACATCAGCCTATGGTTGTCTTCTGCCTCCGCAGTGCAAGGTGGCCGAGTTTCAGGGGTGTTTGTCTGACCATGAGACATCCCGCAAATTGATATTCTCACAAATATGTCTGTAGCGTCCGAACCGTTTTGCATAAAAAATGTATATGGCCACTCTACGGAAGGATGAGACTCTCGCTGTCGATGTGCCAACTTCTGTTTGTAGCGTACCGTTTGGGCTATCAAATCACCTTGTTAATTTTTTGTGTACCCAAAGGGGTCCTAAAATTCCAAATCAGACAGCTTAAAACATGTTTGGGCTAGGGGGCAGCATTTTCACTTTTGGATGAAAAGCGTGCCCAGAGTAAACTGCATGCTACTCAGTCCCAGATGCTAATATATGCAGGTTATTAGTAGTATTTGGATAGAAAACACTCTGAAGTTTCTAAAACAGTTTGAATGATGTCTGTGAGTATAACAGAACTGGTTTGATTTTTCTCAGGGTTTCGCCTGCAATATCAGTTCTGTTACACTCACAGACAATTTTTTGACAGTTTTGGAAACTTTAGAGTGTTTCATATCCCAATCTGTCAATTATATGCATATTCTAGCATCTGGTCCTGAGAAATAAGCCGTTTACTTTGGGAATGTTATTTTTCCAAACATAAAAATAGTGCCCCCTAATTTCAAGAGGTTATTAATCCATTTTTCCACAACTTTGGAAGTATGCTTGGGGTCATTGTCCATTTGGAAGACCCATTTGCAACAAAGCTTTAACTTCCTGACTGATATCTTGAGATGTTGCTTTAATATATCCACATAATTTTCCTTCCTCATGACGTCATCTATTTTTTGAAGTACACCGGTGCCTCCTTCAGCAAAGCACACCCACAACATGATGCTGCCACCCCACGCTTCACGGTTGGGATGGTGTGCTTCGGCTTGCAAGCCTCCCCCTTTTTCCTCCAAACATAACGATGGTCATTATCTTTTTCTTGTTTCATCAGACCAGAAGACAGTTCTCCAAAAAGTACGATCTTTGTCCCCAGGTCCTTTGCTGTTGTTCTGAGATTGATTTGCACTTTTCACACCAAAGTGCGTTAAGCTCTAGGAGACAGAACGCGTCTCCTTCCTCAGCGGTATGCCGGCTGTGTGGTCCCATGGTGTTTATACTTGTGTACAATTGTTTGTACAGATGAATGTGATACCTTTAGGCATTTGGAAATTGCTTCCAAGGATGAACCTGACCTCACTACAATTTTTTTTCTGAGGTCTTGGCTGATTTCTTTGGATTTTCCCATGATGTCAAGCAAAGAGGCACTGAGTTTGAAAGTAGGCCTTGAAATACATCCACAGGTACATCTCCAATTGACTCAAATTATGTCAATTAGCCTATCAGAAGATTCCAAAGCCATGACATAATTTTCTTCAATTTTCTAGGCTGTTTAAAGGCGCAGTCAATTTAGTGTATGTAATCTTCTGACAAACTGGAATTGTGATACAATGAATTATAAGTGAAATAATCTGTCTGTAAACAATTGTTGGAAAAATGACTTGTGTCATGCACAAAATAGATGTCCTAACAACTTGTCAGAACTATAGTTTGTTAACAAGAATTTTGTGTAGTGGTTGAAAAAAAGAGTTTTAATGACTCCAACCTAAGTGTATGTAAACTTCCGACTTCAACTGTAAATCACAATCGCACTGGCTTAGGAACACGTGACTTATCCTGGCTGCATGATATTTGGGTACAGAACACTGCGTCTCCTTCCTACTCTCTTTGTCAGAATTTGATTTCATCTCCTTTATTTAGCCCTCTGTTGTCATCCATCCTTAAGTGTTATTGGTTTTTCTCTCACGTTCAGTATGCTTCCCATGTTTGTTCTTTTGTATCTGTTCAGTCTTAAAACATATAACCCTGGCAGACACAGCTCTCTACTACTGTGCTTTTGGGAAAACATGCGCATTGCTTACATTTTTCTTTTCTTGCATTTCAGGTTTCTAGAATATGTTTTCAGGCTACCAGAGTGATTTTGGTCACACCTGTTAATGTCCTCTCTCCTTTCAAGAGTGATTAGTACAGCAGCCTATCAACGGCAGCACTAGTGTAGAGACAACAAAAAAACGATTTAACCTCTGTAGTGGATGTGAACACACAAGTCAGACAACGATAACTTTTATGTCACGTCAGTTTTCTATAGGGGATGAACTTTTCTCCAATAGTCTTGAGGAGGATGTGATACATGGTGGAAGTGTCAAGCTTTCCTGCAACTACACAGTATCTGGAGGCAGTGCCTTATGGTATCACCAAAACAATACATCTGCTCCACAATTCCTCCTCCTCCTCTCAGTGTATTCAGCATCTGCTGAAACAATAGTTACTGCAGATCCACCGTATCCTCGGATGTCCGTTAATGTTGACAAAGTGACTGTGTGGATCTGGAGATCTCCTCTGCTGAAGTAACAGACTCTGCTCTGTACTGCTATGCACTGAGGCCCACAGGGACAGGAAACCCAGACATACTGTACAACTGTACAGAACCAGGGAATAACAATCCTTATTGTGAACAGTTTAAAATGTTTATTCTCTGACTGTTCCAACGCAGGATGTAAATCTAATGAATGAAATTTAAATTGATAAGATTTATTAAACTCAATTTCTGTAGAGGGCCTCACTCCAGCACTACACAAACCTATATTTCTCTGAGCAGATGGCTCCTCCTCCTGACAGTGGAGGTAGTTGCAGGGCTGACAGGTAGCAGCCATACATTACATATCACATATCACATCCTGCAGATCAAAGCACACTGAATATCACATATCACAGAACACGGCATATCACATATAAGTGTGTTAATTAAACCCTCTTTCCTAGCTGCCTTCTGTCACATTCACAATGATGTTGATGTTGCTCATTTCAATCTTACTGTTTTCAGCACTTGTTGGTAAGTAAGGTTTTATGTAAAGTCATTCCCACACTGTCTGTCATTATTTAGTTGGTAAATATTGGGCTGATTATAATATAAAATAAGAGGTTTTCATGTTTAGTCTCATGCTTATTCTCTTCTCCTTCACAGGTGATACTTTAGAGGATGATATTACTCCAACCAGTCCTGAGGAGTATTATTTAGAGGGTAGCAGAGTTAAGATCTCCTGTAACTATACAGTAAAATCAGATAGTCTGCTGTGGTACAGACAGTACTCTGGATCAGGTCTCCAATTCCTTTACCTCGTAACAACTACCAATAATCCATATGAAGTGAGAGGTGATCCACAAGACTCAACTGTCTGTTACACAGAACAAAGAGAGAACCTGTGTGGATCTGGAGATCTCCTCTGTTGAAGTAAGTGACAGACTGCTCTGTATTACTGTGCTCTGAGGCTCACATTGACAGGAAACCCAGAAACACTACAATAATCTGACTGTAATAAATTCATACTAGTAAACATCTGCATACAAATGATCAGAGATCATGTTCATGGTTATGCATCAATTAAGTCATATTTGTTCATCACAGATTAGAATGTTGATGTAATGTGGGTTCATTTACTGAGTAGATGGAGCTAAGATGAGAGAGTGAATGTTCCAATAGAAGATAATTTTAGAGAGAAGCCTCTGTCTAATGCCCAGAAGGTATGATGCTGCTCTATCCAGTCTTGTTTTTGTGTGCACTTGTAGGTAAGGATTCACTCTCCATTGACTGAATGTGTACTAACAGAATGTACACTGTTTAGTATTCATTACAATATGGTATTATCAATATCAAGAGGTAATACACTTTGAAACACCAAGTGTGAATATACTTTACACTGTCTACATTGACTCAGTAATACATGTTGTTATTTTTTACAGGTACAAGTCTTGAAGACATAATTAGTCCAGACAGAGATGTAGTGGATGTTACGGAGGTTAGTAGTGTTAAACTCTCCTGTAGATACATCAGCTCATTAACCAACAGTCTGTTATGGTACCTCCAGCACCCTGGATCCTCTCCACAGTTCCTCATACTGGACTACTCTGGGATCATAACCAACACTGATAGTACAAAATGGACCCTCATACATGAAAAAGAGGATGACATTGTGGATCTGGAGATCTCCTCTGCTGAACTGACAGACTCTGCTCTGTAGTACTGTTCTCTGAGGCCCACAGTGACAGGAAATCCAGAACCACAATACTGATCCTGACAATACACACAGACAACCTGAATCTGAGACCCCTAGAACCCCTAGAACCGGAGTCTGAATAGATACTATCTACCATCTATTATATTCCCTTCTTAATATGAAAGGTTTTTTGAATGTTTGACTACCTGTGACCGGATTTTATATTTGTTATGGATATCAGAATAATTTAATCTGATTTAACATTCTAAACATTCTCTCATTTTAATTCCATTGAATCCATCGTTACTGTCATTTAGGAAACCAAACCTTCATCACCATCATCACCATTCTTCATTTTGAGCCGTTATTAAATGGGTATTATGTCATATACTGAGCGGTAGGTTGCCAGTTCTAATCCCCGGATCTGGTAACGGGTTCAGTTCCTGACTACAATTCCTTACCTTTGGGCCCTTGAGCAAGGCCCTTAACCCCACAACATGCTCTCCATCCAGTGGCACTGCACTGCCACGACCCTATGTTTCCTCTCAATTTTGTGTGTGTGACATGTGCTATCTGGGGGAGTGTAATGTGACAGGTTAAAGGAAATATTCATAGCCTGTTGTACATTAAAAAGTATTAGTAAATTCATAGTATGTGAGGATCTTAAAACATCTAAGGTGAAAAAGATGCATTCAGTGTTAGTTGATAGAGATTGATAACATTCATATAATTGTGTTAAAGTTCAAATCTGTCAAAGTGTACGAATTGTGAGAGTAATGTGTAAACGTTATATTGATTACTTTATTTTGTAGTGCCTAAAAGTGTTAACCTGTCATCTACGAAATGCTCTTAATCTATGAGCCGGAGATCGATTGCTCTGGTCTCCACCCATATTCCTGGGGAAAATCGCGGTCTTTTCTCATTACACTAAACGTTGAATTGAGAATACAACACCGTATCACTCTCGTGATTATTTCTCCCCTGTTTTCAGGTACTTTATTGATGATAAAAATAGTAATTTAAATGTTATAACTCGCTAACATGTCAAGAGTGTTTAAGGTGTGTCTTAGTAACGTCTTGAGGAAGTTAGAGTTAAGTTTGAAGAGAGTAATATTAGCCCTGCTCGGTTGAAGTGAAGAATAGCATCGTACTGAGAGTAGCTGTCATCTTATGTCGATTGTGAATGAACATGTGCATTGTTAATAAGATATTTTGCTGTGTTATTTGTATAATGGGTTTTCTGTTGTTTTGTAATGTGTTACTTTTGTGAAATGATGACACTAAATGTTGAATTGAGGATACAACACCGTATCACTCTCGTGATTATTTCTCCCCTGTTTTCAGGGGCGTAACAGTAACATGGACAATACAGTTGTATAGGGAGGAGCCACGAAGACCCTGTTCAAACTATACATATGATTACAGGATACATATTTTAGTTAGTTAGTTGGTCAACATACAGTAGATTCATGATGATGTTACTTGGTTTGATCTGGATGTTCTCTACATTTTGTACAGGTGAGGATTACAAAATGTTTTAAGTGAGCCCGTATTGGTAATGGAAATTAAGATTGACACACAATTGATTATGTTTCTATATTTTCTTTACAGAATTAATTGCTGGGGAGCACATTACTGCTGTACAACATGAAGTCATCAGTACAGAGGGAAAACCTGTGATTCTGAGTTGCTCATATGATGCAAGCAGAAATTATCCTCTGCTTTACTGGTACAGGCATACTGATTACCAGGCTCCTCACTTTCTACTGTATAAAGGTGCCAGATCAAGCACGAGCGAACATATCCCTGATAAGAGATATACATCCAAAACATCTCAGACTACAACTGAACTGATCATAACACATCTAACCCTGGCAGACACAGCTCTCTACTACTGTGCTCTCAGAGACTGTTATTATGAGAATTGTTATACCCAGTGATAGAATGTGTATAAGACGCTGTACAAAAACCTGCAGATCAAAAATGCTTTGATGAACCGAGGATCAAATTTGAACATCAAACCACAATTTTGATATTATAATGGTAGAGGTTGAGATCAGAGAAATGTGGTCACACCTGTGCTTTGTGCAATCACCAGGTGGTCTGGTGTTTCTCTGTCTTTCTAATCAATGCACTGTGAGAAATATGAATTCTTCACTCTTCAATCAGTAGTCTTCAATTACAATTTTTTAAGTGGTTGGAAAAGCACTTGGGAATTTGACAGTGTAACAATGTTGTTTGTTATAGTTGGCTCTCCTCACAATTCACACAGGGTAGCAGAGTTAAGCTCTCCGGTAACTATACAGTAAAGGTCAATTATCTCCAGAAAGTACCCTGGGTGAGCATCCCAATTCCTCCTCACATACATTGCAAATCTACATGTAGTGGAAGCTACTCATCCATACCCAAGAATGACTGCTAAACTGATCAATGAGAGAATCTGTGTGGATCTGGAGCTCCATACAGGTTGCTGTAGTGACAGACACCACTGTGCCCTGGAGTCCACAGTAACAGGAAACCTGCCAACACTGCTCAAAAAATTGCTATCTATTCAAGAGGAGGAGCTAAGCTAAGCAGACCACATGGGGATATAATTTAGTCTGTCACAGGGGAGTGGTATCTCAGTTACTGAGAGAGCTGCTGAACTTCAACCATCATATTCCCCTATCCACTTTTATTAATTTCTGCACTTGTTGGTGAGTTCTCTCAACATTCATTATAGCCACTGTTTAACCAACACAAAAACATCCTATGGCGTTCTGCATTAGCATCAAACAGCCCTCGTGATATGCAGCTTTTCAGGGAAGCTAGAAAAATTATACACAGGCAGTTAGAAAAGCCAAGGCCAGCTTTGTCAAGCAGATATTTGCTTCCTGCAACATTAACTCAAACAAGTTCTGGGGCACAGTAAAGTCCATGGAGAATAAGAACACCTCCTCCCAGCTGCCCACTGCACTGAAGATAGGAAACACTGTCACCACTGATAAATCCACCATAATTGAGAATTTCAATAAGCATTTTTCTACGGCTGGCCATGCTTTCCACCTGGCTACCCCTACCCTGGTCAACAGCACTGCACCCCCACAGCAACTCACCCAAGCCTTCCCCATTTCTCCTTCTCCCAAATCCAGTCAGCTGATGTTCTGAAAGAGCTGCAAAATCTGGACCCCTACAAATCAGACAATCTGGACCCTTTCATTCTGAAATTATCTGCCGAAATTGTTGCCACCCCCATTACTAGCCTGTTCAACCTCTCTTCCGTGTTGTCTGAGATTCCCAAAGATTGGAAAGCAGCTGCGGTCATCCCCCTCTTAAAAGGGGGGCACACTCTTGACCCAAACTGCTACAGACCTATATCTATCCTACCCTGCCTTTCTAAGGTCTTTGAAAGCCAAGTCAACAAACAGATTACCGACCATTTCGAATCTCACCATACCTTCTCTGCTATGCAATCTGGTTTCAGAGCTGGTCATGGATTCCTATTAAATATCCAATGGCAAAGACAATATAGTGAACAGAGGGGGGGGAATAAATCTGAACAGTTAGTCCTCGGGGTATTGCCTGCTACATAAGTTCTGTTGTACTCACAGACATTATTCAAACAGTTTTAGAAACTTCAGACTGTTTTCTATCCAAATCTATGAATAATATGCATATCTTATATTCTTGGCATGAGTAGCAGGAAGTTGACATTCTGTATTTAAACTATAATATTTCATATGGAAATAAGTATGTTCAGTTGGAAAGCGATATTAGCAGGTGCGCGTCCTCTTCATCACGTGCACAGACTGATTTCCAAATCTGAGTCCCAGTACTAAAACTAAAAAATTTATCTTTTGGGAAGAAACAAGCCTGAAACCTTGAACAAATACTACTGACATCCAGTAGAAGCCATAGGAATTGCATACTGGGAGCTGGATTCAACTTCTCTTTACGTTCTAATGAAAGAGCAAGGGCTCTCAAAAAACAACAGTTCTGGTTGTTTTTTCTTTGGATTTTCTCCTTCCATATGTATTGTTTTATAGTCTCCTACATTATTTTAACATTTCTACAAATTTCAGAGTTTTCTTTCCAATGATTCCAATTATATGCATATGCTTCAGAGCCTGAGCAACAGGCTGGTTACTTTGGGCACGTCAGTCAGGCTGAAATGGAGAAAGATAGACCCTAGCCCTAACAAGATTTATTACAGTAATCCACTCGTTCCACTTGCAGAGAAAGGAATCCGAAAATCTACCCCTAAACTTTGTTTCAACAAGTCAAAATACGTTTGTATTTACACCTTAGACACCCTAAAATGTAATCAAACTATAATATATCTTTCGGAAAGAAGTTTGTTCAATAGGAAACCGATTTTATCAGGTGCGCAACTTCATCATGGTGCGAGATGACACGGATTCTGAAGACTGTGTCCTCATACAAAACCCTTATTTCTTATTCGTTTTTGAAGTTACAATCCCGAAACTTTGAACATAGACTGCTGACACCCTGTGGAAGCCAGGGAGCTATTTTACAAAATGATATTTTAAAATATATTTTTACATTTACATTTAAGTCATTTGGCAGACGCTCTTATCCAGAGCGACTTACAAATTGGTGAATTCACCTTATGACATCCAGTGGAACAGCCACTTTACAATAGTGCATCTAAATCATTTAAGGGGGGGTGAGAAGGATTACTTTATCCTATCCTAGGTATTCCTTAAAGAGGTGGGGTTTCAGGTGTCTCCGGAAGGTGGTGATTGACTCCACTGTCCTGGCGTCGTGAGGGAGTTTGTTCCACCATTGGGGGGCCAGAGCAGCGAACAGTTTTGACTGGGCTGAGCGGGCACTGTACTTCTTCAGTGGTAGGGAGGCGAGCAGGCCAGAGGTGGATGAACGCAGTGCCCTTGTTTGGGTGTAGGGCCTGATCGGAGCCTGGAGGTACTGCGGTGCCGTTCCCCTCACAGCTCCGTAGGCAAGCACCATGGTCTTGTAGCAGATGCGAGCTTCAACTGGAAACCAGTGGAGAGAGCGGAGGAGCGGGGTGACGTGAGAGAACTTGGGAAGGTTGAACACCAGACGGGCTGCGGCGTTCTGGATGAGTTGTAGTGGTTTAATGGCACAGGCAGGGAGCCCAGCCAACATCGGAGGGATCGAGTGTAGGTTTTTTCAGAAGGGGTGCAACTCTCGCTCTCTTGAAGACGGAAGGGACGTAGCCAGCGGTCAGGGATGAGTTGATGAGCGAGGTGAGGTAAGGGAGAAGGTCTCCGGAAATGGTCTGGAGAAGAGAGGAGGGGATAGGGTCAAGCGGGCAGGTTGTTGGGCGGCCGGCCGTCACAAGAAGCGAGATTTCATCTGGAGAGAGAGGGGAGAAAGAGGTCAGAGCACAGGGTAGGGCAGTGTGAGCAGAACCAGCGGTGTCGTTTGACTTAGCAAACGAGGATCGGATGTGGTCGACCTTCTTTTCAAAATGGTTGACGAAGTCATCTGCAGAGAGGGAGGAGGGGGGGAGGAGGATTCAGGAGGGAGGAGAAGGTGGCAAAGAGCTTCCTAGGGTTAGAGGCAGATGCTTGGAATTTAGAGTGGTAGAAAGTGGCTTTAGCAGCAGAGAGAGGAGGAAAATGTAGAGAGGAGGGAGTGAAAGGAAGCCAGGTCCGCAGGGAGGCGAGTTTTCCTCCATTTCCGCTCGGTTGCCCGGAGCCCTGTTCTGTGAGCTCGCAATGAGTCGTCGAGCCACGGAGCGGGAGGGGAGGACCGAGCCGGCCTGGAGGATAGGGGACATAGAGAGTCAAAGGATGCAGAAAGGGAAGAGAGGAGGGTTGAGGAGGCAGAATCAGGAGATAGGTTGGAGAAGGTTTGAGCAGAGGGAAGAGATGATAGGATGGAAGAGGAGAGAGTAGCGGGGGAGAGAGAGCGAGGTTGGGACGGCGCGATACCATCCGAGTAGGGGCAGTGTGGGAAGTGTTGGATGAGAGCGAGAGGGAAAAGGATACGAGGTAGTGGTCGGAGACTTGGAGGGGAGTTGCAATGAGGTTAGTGGAAGAACAGCATCTAGTAAAGATGAGGTCGAGCGTATTGCCTGCCTTGTGAGTAGGGGGAAGGTGAGAGGGTGAGGTCAAAAGAGGAGAGGAGTGGAAAGAAGGAGGCAGAGAGGAATGAGTCAAAGGTAGACGTGGGGAGGTTAAAGTCGCCCAGGACTGTGAGAGGTGAGCCGTCCTCAGGAAAGGAGCTTATCAAGGCATCAAGCTCATTGATGAACTCTCCAAGGGAACCTGGAGGGCGATAAATGATAAGGATGTTAAGCTTGAAAGGGCTGGTAACTGTGACAGCATGGAATTCAAAGGAGGCGATAGACAGATGGGTAAGTGGAGAAAGAGAGAATGACCACTTGGGAGAGATGAGGATCCCGGTGCCACCACCCCGCTGACCAGAAGCTCTCGGGGTGTGCGAGAACACGTGGGCGGACGAAGAGAGAGCAGTAGGAGTAGCAGTGTTATCTGTGGTGATCCATGTTTCCGTCAGTGCCAAGAAGTCAAGGGACTGGAGGGAGGCATAGGCTGAGATGAACTCTTCCTTGTTGGCCGCAGATCGGCAGTTCCAGAGGCTACCGGAGACCTGGAACTCCACGTGGGTCGTGCGCGCTGGGACCACCAGATTAGGGTGGCCGCGGCCACGCGGTGTGGAGCGTTTGTATGGTCTGTGCAGAGAGGAGAGAACAGGGATAGATAGACACACAGTTGACAGGCTACAGAAGAGGCTACGCTAATGCAAAGGAGATTGGAATGACAAGTGGACTACACGTCTCGAATGTTCAGAAAGTTAAGCTTACGTAGCAAGAATCTTATTGACTAAAATGATTGAAATGATACAGTACTGCTGGAGTAGGCTAGCTGGCAGTGGCTGCGTTGTTGACTTTGTAGGCTAGCTGGCAGTGGCTGCGTTGTTGACACTACACTAATCAAGTCGTTCCGTTGAGTGTAATAGTTTCTACAGTGCTGCTATTCGGGGGCTAGCTCGCTAGCTAGCAGTGTTGATTACGTTACGTTACGTTAAAAGAACGACAATAGCTGGCTAGCTAACCTAGAAAATCGCTCTAGACTACACAATTGTCTTTGATACAAAGACGGCTATGTAGCTAGCTAGCTACGATCAAACAAATCAAACCGTTGTACTGTAATGAAGTGAAATGAAAATGTGATACTACCTGTGGAGCGAAGCGGAATGTTGACCGGGTTGTTGAAGTTCTATTCGGTAGACGTTGGCTAGCTGTTGGCTAGCTAGCTAGCAGTATCTCCTACGTTAAGGACGACAAATAGCTGGCTAGCTAACCTCGGTAAATTAAGATAATCACTCTAAGTCTACACACTCTAAACTACACAATTATCTTGGATACGAAGACAGCAAAGACAACTATGTAGCTAGCTAACACTACACTAATCAAGTCGTTCAGTTGAGTGTAATAGTTTCTCCAGTGCTGGTATTCGGTAGACGGTGGACGTTAGCTAGCTGCTGGGCAGATAGCAGTGTAGACTACGTTAGGACGACGAAATACGATAATTACGCAATTATCTTTGATACAAAGACGGCTATGTAGCTAGCTAAGAAGAAATTGCTAAGATTAGACAAATCAAACCGTTGTACTATAATGAAATGTAATAAAAAGTTATACTACCTGCGGACCGAAGTGTAGATGCGACCGCTCGCTCCAACCCGGAAGCAGATATTTCTAAGAGGATGGTCTCTCCACCCCAAAAAAACATTATGTTTGGTTTTTCTTTGGATTTTCTCCTACCATATCTATAGTGTTATATTCTCCTACATTATTTTAACATTTCTACAAACGTCAAAGTGTTTTCTTTCAAATGGTACCAATAATATGCATATCCTGACTTCAGGGCCTGAGCTACAGGCAGTTTGCTTTGGCATGTCATTCAGGCGGAAATGGAGAAAAAGGGGCCTGAGCCCTAAGAAGTTTTAAGCTCGTGTAAATACTTTGCCCCATGATAACCAGTGCACTTCTGTATGTTGTAAACGTGTTACATGGTTTCTGCCCATTACATTGCATAGTGCAGAAAATACACAAGAATTCAGGGGACTTGCTTTAACAAAGTTAACCATTTTCATTGTAGTGTCCAAACAGGCATTCCCTTGGCAGCAAGAGTCTCTCGGTGGATGCTGCAGTGTACCCAAGTAGCGTCGGAAGCAACTCCTTGCACGTGCGTTACCACTCCACTATGTCTCCCTGTCATGGCTTTTGTGTCATCAGTACAGATACCAACACATCTTAACCAGCATATCCATTTGATGTCACAAAGCTGTCCTGCACTTTAAAAATATCTTCTCCTGTTGTCCTGGTTTCAGATGGTTTGCAGAAGAGGTTGTCTTCCTTAATTGCCCCCCCCCATAAATGGAACAGACATATACCAGAAGCTGTGCCAGGCCCGCCACGTCTGTTGACTAATCCAGCTGTAACGCATAGAAATCACTATATTGATGAAGTAATGTTGACATTTTTATACAATCTTACCTCTCTCTGAACAGGCTCCTCCTTCATGCCTGTCAGTTGATGGTGATATACAGGCTGATATGGACATGGAAGAGAGAGAGGATCTCTACCTCTTACTGTAACTCACAGTCACTCATTGTGTTCTGTATAACCATGGTACTCTGTCTGATCATCTGGCTGGTTCTTGCTGTATTCTGATTCGGTATTATGGAACCTTTTCTCTCATTGGTTTATCTCATATTTAACTAATTGTTGCTACATTCTTCTAATTTATAATTCATCCTAACTCTTACTTCCCCCCAGAGTTCAGAGGAGACAATGTTCAACAGCAACCAAGAGGTGTGCTACTGAAGGAGGACTGGTTCCACTGAGTTGTCAATATAACACCAGTGCTACAAATGCTTATCTATATAGGTACAAACAAGAAGCAAATAACTTCCTAAGCATATGCTGAGACATTATTCTTTTGGGTCTGGAGACAATGCTGGAGGGTTCAAGGAGAGATTCAATGCAAGTCGAAATACCAAGACACAATCCGTCCCCTTGACGATCCAGAGGTTTCAGCTGTCTGACTCTGCTTTGTACTACTGTGCTCTGATTCCCACAGTGACAACAAGATATACAACCCCTTACAAAAACACTGTGTGTGCACGTGCATGTGAAAAGTACTTGGTGTTGTGAGCCATTTTTAAGGGGAGGTGTTACATAATTGAGGCAGACGAAGGAAAATGCCTTTTACAGCTGACAGTGAGAAACCAGGGGGAGGGTGGTTTCATAATAATACTTGTGTTCACTCCATTCGCTGTGTCAAATAACACTTACCAGCATGTTACTAGGATCAATTTTAATATATGCACTAGTGGGTGAGTTTGATGCTATACTTCATATCCAATCAGATAGCCAATGTAATTACTGCAGACTGGTATTACTGTGAAATATTTTTTGTACATGTTTAATACACTAGAATGATTAATGAATATAATTTAATGATGATTTTCTGATAATAATTCATGTTTTCATGAAGGATTTCCTGGTGGAAGTCATGGGAATGACATTACTCTAACAACAGATACGGTGGTTGGGATGGAGGGTGATGTCTTAAAGCTGTCCTCTCACTACTCCTCTGCTAGTACTCTCCAGTGGTTTCGACAATACCCTGGATCATCTCCCATCTTCCTCCTCCTCACTGAACTGTCCTCAACCCTCTCTGTAGTGAATGCTAATTCTCCATACCTACGACTGTCTGTTAAACTGAATAAAGAGAGAACCCGTGTGGATCTGGAGATCTCCTCTTCTGAAGTGACAGACTCTGCTCTATACTACTACACCCTGGAGCCCACAGTGACAGGAAACCCAGAAACATGGTACAAAAACCTGACAGCTCATGATAAACTCCTGTTATGCATATTTAAGGGCAGGGGTGGGGATTCCTATTGTAAATTCAAGAAAATGAATTATCCTTTAAAATACTGTGTTGGACTTCACTCCAGCATATAACGTCCCTACAATATGATGGTTCTCGACTGAGTTATTAAACTTTCTGCTCTTCCCTGGTAGTAAAGGACTGTATTCCTGTCCTTATTTTTACTATATTGTTTAGGCTAATTCATAATTTATTTGTGCTATTGGATTTTAGAGTAGATATGAAGATCTTTCCTAATTTCAAATACATCTCTCTTGTTATTGATCTGTTACCACTTCACATGGGAAGGTGTCAGTTTTCAGCAGACCATCCAGCCAAACCAACATGAAGTGTATGGAGAGGAGGGCAGTAATGTTCAGTTTTCCTGCAACTACTCCTCAAAATGCAGTGTACTGTGGTATAAGTATCCAGGATACTTATAGTATCCAGGATCAGCTCCCCATTTCCTCCTCTTCATCCTCCATGCCTCAAGGACTGTAGTGAGAGCTAAACCTTCATACTCTCACCTCACTGTTAAACTGAACAGAAAAGACCCGTGGAGATCTCCTCTGCTGAAGTGAGACTGCTTTGTACGACTGTGGTGTAGAACCTACATTGACAGGAAACTGAGTAACACTGTACAAAAAACATACAACACTCTGCACTGTACTGCTGTGCTGTGACGCCCACAGTGCCGAAAAAAATATTGACTCAGCAGTGAGCTGAATTTTATGGATTTCCAAGCATCTGCATTCTTCTGTTAGACCATAGCGCCATCAAATAGATTCTCAAGTGAATAAATCAAATGTATCTGAAACGTCTTTAATTCTACATTGTCAGTAGGAGGAGCTAGAGTATGAAACTCACGATTAGATTATGAATCCTCAGGATAAAACATGATACTACCATGAAGATCATAGCCAGTTGATGCTGTGCTTTTCATCAGCAGCTGGTGCTTCTTCTACACATCCTGCCATCTACAATGTTGTTCTGTTCACTATTACTCTTCTTTGACTTGATCGTTAAGTAATGACATTTTCAGTGAGCGTTATTATGTTAAGGTGTATTTCTTTTTTAGAAACAAGTAACTTAAAAAAAGATGTCACGCCCTGACCTTAGAGAGACGTTTTATTTCTCTATTTGGTTAGGTCAGGGTGTGATGTGGGGTGGGCATTCTATGTTTTGTTTTCTGTTTCTTTATTTCTATGTTTTGGCCGGGTATGGGTCTCAATCAGGGACAGCTGTCTATCGTTGTCTCTGATTGGAAATCATACTTAGGTAGCCCTTTTTCCCTCCTTTCAGTGTGGGTAGTTAACTTTGTTTGAGGCATTTAGCCCTGTAAGCTTCATGGTTGTTTTCTCATTTCTTGTTTTGTTGGCGTCATTTTTATAACAAAAGAAAATGTACGCTCACAACGCTGCACCTTGGTCTACTTCCAACGACACCCGTGACAGAACTACCCACCAAAGGACCAAGCAGCGTGGCCAGGAGGAGCAGGGATCCTGGACCCGGAAGAAGAGAGAATGGAGGACATCTTGGACATGGGAGGAGGTTATGGCAGGAGACAAGACCCTGCCATGGAAACAGGCTGAAGTAGCGAGGGAGGAACGACTTCGCTACCAGGAGTCACGGCAATGGAGCAGGCATGAGAGGCAGCGAGAGGCAGCCCCCAAAATAGGGGGGCACACAGGGAGTTTGGCTGAGGCAGGTTGGAGACCTGAGCCAACTCCCCGTGCTTACCGTGGCGAGCGTCGTACTGGTCAGGCACCGTGTTATGCGGTGGAGCGCACGGTGTCTCCAGTGCGTGTTCACAGCCCGGTGCACTACCTTCCAGCTCCCCGAATCGGCAGGGCTAGAGTGGGCATCCAGCCAGTTCGGAGGGTGCCGGCTCAGGGCATCTTGCCGCCAGTACGTCTCTGCGGCCCAGGATATCCTGCCTCCGGCTTTGCGCACTGTGTCTCCGGTGCGTCTGCACAGCCCAGTGTGTCCTGTGCCTGCACCCCTCACGGGCCGGGCCAAAGTCACCATCCAGCCAGGACGGGTTGTGCAGGCTCTACGCTCATGACCTCCAATGCGCCTCCACGGCCCAGTGTATCCTGTGCCCGCTCCCAGAACCAAGCCCCCTGTATGTCTTCCCAGCCTGGTGAGTCCTGTGCCTGCTCCCAGAGCCAGGCCTCCTGTGTGTCTCTCCACTCCAGTGATGATCCATGGCAAGAAACCTTCAGTGACGATCCATGGCACGAAGCCTCCAGTGATGATCCATGGCAAGAAGCCTCCAGTGATGATCCATGGCACGAAGCCTCCAGTGAGGAGTCATGGCACGAAGCCTCCAACGACGGCCTCCAGTCCGGAGCCTCCAGCAACAGCCCGGGGCCCGCAACGAGGGAGCCCTGTCCGGGGCCCACAGCGAGGGTCCCCAGTCCGGGGTCGGCGGCGAGGGTCCTCACACCAGAGGCGCCACCAAAGCGGGGTGAGCCAGAACTACGTCCCGCACCAGAGCCGTCACCGCAGAGAGATGCCCACCAGGACCCTCCCCTATAGGTTCAGGACTTGCGGCCGGAGTCCGCACCTTTGGGGGGATACTGTCACACCCTGACCTTAGAGAGACGTTTTATTTCTCTATTTGGTTAAGTCAGGGTGTGATGTGGAGTGGGCATTCTGTTTTGTTTTCTTTGTGTTTCTTTATTTCTATGTTTTGGCCGTGTATGGTTCTCAATCAGGGACAGCTGTCTATCGTTGTCTCTGATTGGGAATCATACTTAGGTAGCCCTTTTTTCCTCCTTTCATTGTGGGCAGTTAACTTTGTTTGAGGCATTTAGCCCTGTAAGCTTCACGTTTGTTTTGTTGTTGTTTTTTATTTTGGCGTCATTTTCATAATAACGGAAAATGTACGTTCACAACGCTGCACCTTGGTCTACTTCCAACGACACCCGTGACAAGAGGATGCATGTGTTTTACATTGAATAATTTGTATCTTTGCACTACATGTGTAATTAATTAAATCTTCCATGTGTGTTTAAAGTATTAAATGTTATTCATGTTTTATGGTTTATAGGTCTTAGTTCTGAACAGGCATTAACACCCTACACTGCTGTAGAAGTGGCTTCAGAAAGGGACAGAGTTACTCTCTCTTGTAACTACACCTCTGGTAACACTCTTCTATAGAATCAACAACATCCAAAATCAGCACCACAGTTATTGGTTATTAAAAATCTAGAACATCTGATGACGGGGAGAAAGTTATCAACAGGCAGATGAATGAATGTCCCTCTATTCTACCCATAACACTAGCCCTAACTTGTATGTCCTAAACACGTAACCCCTCTATTCTACCCATAACACTAGCCCTAACTTGTATGTCCTAAACACTAAAACCCTCTATTCTACCCATAACACTAACCCTAACTTGATGTCCACATAAATTATGAATGTTGAACTATTTTCTTCATTATGACGTATAACATGAATGGAGTACCACTTTATAAATACCCTAGTTTTATACTCCAAATTATCCTTACACCTCTGAAGACTCTAGTCATTTCCATGACAGTCAGAAGAACTACAGTCTTATCTCTGAACACTCAAAAGCAGCGTTATAAAAAGAAGTGTACAAGATATCTTAAGACATATGTTAAAAGTATTCCCAAACCCTTAAAAAATGCATATGTAACAAAAAGTATAAGAAATAAACGTAACAAAATAACAAAATTAAATGAAATAAAATACAAAAAACTGCAACAATTGCACTGTATAGATGTACACTTTTTTTTCAATAAAATGAATGAAGTAGTAATGTTAATGGATGAATGCACCAATCCTACGATTAAACAAGGATTGCATGGCACACACGTAAAGAAATGTGGTTGTTCACCACCCCCTGTCTTTGGCAGTAGTTGGAGCTACAACATTTTCCCTAATCATCAATAGTGAAAGATTGCTACAGAGAGAGATTTTCAACTCTACCTGTTTGTGTTAGAAACGTTTGTATACCGTATCTATCAGCTATGTTGCTGCTTTCATAACTTCTCCTCTCAGTCCTTGTTGGTGAGTGATGTATTTTTTGGTCAGTGATGTATTCACAAGCATTTCGCTACACTCTCATTGACATCTGCTAACCATGTGTATGTGACCAATAAAACTTGATTTGATTTGATTAATTTACATCATTTTAATTCCAACTCTAGAATATATTTGATAGTTGTCAAAAAAGCTATTAAAACAGCAGCACGTCTTTACTATTCTGAGAGGTGGTAGTTTTGAAGATGACATTAATCCTACTAGGTCTATGGTAGGTGGTGTGGAGGGTGATACTATCACATTATCCTGCAGCTACACAGGTAAACAATCTACATTGGTATCGTCAGTATCTCAGGTCTAAACCAGAGTTCCTGTTTCTCATCACTAAATAGGGATATGTCCAGAAACCTGTCACTCCTCGCATATCAGCTCAGGTTCAAACCGACCGGGTGGATCTGGAGATCTCCTCTGCTGAAGTAACATAATCTGCTCTCTACTACTGTGCTCTGAGGCACAGAGTGACAGGAAACCAGAAACACTGTACAATAACATGATCTGACACACATGCATATACACAGTTCATTTTAATGCTATTAATGCTATAACACAATGAAAAGTGCCTATAAACCAGCTATTTCCTGTCTCGGTAATATACACCCCCTTTCTCTCTGCAGAAAACTCTCAGCAGCAAGAACTGCAGCAACAGAATCCAGTAACCAAGGCAGGGATCTGATCTGGTATTTTTATGTTCCACATGGAGAACTCTCTGATACTGGTTCTCATTCTAGCCTCAGGTAAACAATATTTAATATAATGTTTTATATCATGTTATAATGAATAATTATGTTTTTTGTCACTTTTACTTTGTTAATATATAATTACTGTTAATACATTTCCACCCCAATTTCAACAGCACGTAGCTTTTACACTTTGTTACACTTTGTTACCATTTCACTGTTCTATGTTTACAGGACATATTGCTGGGGATCACATTACTCCTGTAAATAATGAAGTGATCAGAACAGAGGGAGAACTTGTGACTCTGAGATGCTTATATGATACAAGCTATGAAAATATTTGGCTTTACTGGTACCGGCATTATCCTAACCAGGCTCCTCAGTTTCTACTGTATAAAGGTGCCAGATCATGGAGCTCTGATGAACACATCCCCGATAAGAGATATAAATCCACAACATCCCGGACATCAACTGAACTGGTCATTGTCACGGTTCATGAATCCACTGCCTCCGTCTCTCTTTCTCGCTCTCTCTCTCTCTCTCTCTCTCTCTCTCTCTCTCTCTCTCTCCAGTGTTTGTGTGGGCGTGGTTTCCCAATCTCGGCCTGATTGTCTGCGCCAGCTGGAACCACTTATCTTCCCTTTATATGTTCTGTTACCAGTGTTTCTTGTTGTCAGATCGTTGTTCTTCTCTGAGGTTGTGTCGTGTGTCCGTGCTCTTCTCTTGTGTGGATTATCTGCTGTGCTCCTTCCTACTCATCTGGACACACTCCCCTGGTTTTCTCAGCACGTTATGATCGGAAGATGCGCCCGAGTTCCTGGGTCGGATTCCTTCTGAGTACAGTCTGTCTGTCATGTTGCTGCTGTGAACTACATTCATTAAAACCATCGTTGCTTGCATCTTGCATCCGCCTCTGTGTTGTAACAGAACGATCTGACCAGACCATGGATGCAGCGAGTTCAACGAGTCTGACCGAATTCCTTTCCCGCAGTATCACGAGAATGGATCAACAAGAGGAGAACATCTCCAGCACAGGTCGTGCAGTACAAGCCCTTTCGACGCAGGTATCCCAGCTGACCCAACAATTGCAACATCTGAGGGGTTCCGCTGCGCCACCTACACCGGCAGTTCAACCCGCCCCGCCAGAGCCGGATTCCCAGCTAGAGCCACGGCTACCGACACCAGAGGGTTATTCAGGTGATCCTGACTATTGCAGAGCCTTTCTTACGAGATGTTCCATGCATTTCTCGTTGCAGCCACGGACCTTCAACCGTGAACAGTCTAAGGTAGCATTCGTACTCACACTGCTATCAGGCAAAGCGTCTCTCTGGGGAACGGCGGTGTGGGCGAACCAGGACCCATGCTGCACCTCTTTCCAGACACTCTCCGAGGAGATGAGAAGGGTCTTCGATCGGGCCGTGGCGGGTAGGGAGACGGCCAGACTACTCGCTGACCTTCGCCAAGGAGACCATTCAGTATCGGAATACTCCATCCAATTCCGCACTCTGGCCGCTGAGTGTCAGTGGAACGAGGAGGCGCAGTGGGACATGTTCCTGCATGGGCTGGAGGACCGGATCCAGAAGGAGATTTATGTTCTGGACCTTCCCAGGAGTTTAAATGGACTAGTGGAACTAGCCCTGAGGGTCGACGCTCGTCTGAGTCGTATTGGCCGCCGAGCATGCCCTAACAGACCGTATAACGACACGGAGGGCTGGCATGCCAGCGTCGGGAACACGGCCAGTTCAGCCTCCGCTCACGAACCCATGCAGCTGGGGAGAGCTCGCCTCTCCCGGGAAGAGAGGGAGAGGCGGAGATCCCAAGGACTCTGTCTCTACTGTGGTAGAGCGGGCCACTTTATCCACTCCTGCCCGGTAAAAGATCAGGCCCGGTAGTAAACATGAGGCTACTATCGGGTGGTGTCACCACAGAGAAGACCTCATCATCTACTCTCCTCCCGGTAAGACTAAGATGGGCCACCCACACGCACGACACCCAAGCCTTACTGGACTCAGGAGCAGAGGGTAATTTCATGGACTTCAAGCTCGCTCACAAACTCCAGATCCCTATCACCTCACTCACGCACAAGATATCCGTCAACGCTCTCAATGGTCAAGAACTCCCCAACATTTCTCACACCACTGAACCTATCACACTCATCACTTCTGGCAATCACACTGAGACACTATCATTCCTACTCATGGACTCACCCCTTGCACCATTAGTTCTCGGCCACCCTTGGCTCACCCAACACAACCCCAGAGTTGACTGGGGTCATAACTCTATATCCATGTGGAGTAACAAGTGTCTTGAGTCCTGTTTAGTGTCTGCTTGTTCGTCTGTGTCTGATTCTGTGTTTCTAGAGGAGGCAGTGGATTTGTCTAACGTGCCCGTTGAATACCTCGACCTGAAGGAGGTGTTCAGTAAGTCCCGTGCTGCTTCCCTTCCTCCGCATCGTCCCTATGACTGTGCAATAGAATTATTGCCAGGTGAGTCTCCGCCTAAAGGCAAGTTATATTCACTTTCTGTTCCTGAGAGGGAGGCTATGGAGAGATACATCTCTGGTTCTCTGGCATCTAAATTCATTCGTCCTTCCTCTTCTCCAGCGGGGCGGGGTTCTTCTTTGTGGGGAAGAAGGACGGATCTCTGCGTCCTTGCATTGATTACCGTGGGTTGAATAACATCACAGTGAAGAATACCTATCCCTTACCGTTGATGTCCTCCGCCTTTGAAAGGTTACAGGGAGCATCCGTGTTCACTAAGTTGGATTTACGTAATGCATATCATTTGGTTCGCATAAGGGAGGGGGACGAATGGAAGACCGCGTTTAACACCCCCAGAGGGCACTTCGAATATTTGGTCATGCCTTTTGGGCTATCCAACTCCCCAGCGGTTTTCCAGGCACTCGTCAATGACGTGCTGAGAGATATGATTGATCAGTTCATATATGTTTACCTGGATGACATACTGATTTTTTCTTCTTCTCTCCAGGAACACGCTCAACACGTCAGACGAGTGCTTCAGAGGTTGCTGGAGAATGGACTTTTTGTCAAGGCGGAGAAATGCATTTTTCATGCACAATCCGTTCCATTCCTAGGTTACATCGTCTCGACTGAAGGTATTCGCATGGATCCCGACAAGGTTAAGGCTGTGGTGGATTGGCCAAGCCCAGATTCCCGTAAGGCCCTACAGAGGTTTCTGGGATTCGCCAATTTCTACCGGCGTTTTGTTCGCAACTTTAGCCAGATAGTCGCTCCTCTTACCGCCTTAACCTCTCCCAGAGTGACGTTCAGGTGGTCCGATACAGCCGAGGCTGCATTCGCCAAACTCAAGAGCCGCTTTGTTTCGGCTCCTATCCTCATAGCTCCCGATCCCTCGCGTCAGTTCGTGGTGGAGGTGGACGCTTCAGAGGTGGGGGTAGGTGCGGTACTTTCCCAACGTTCCTCTTCTGACGACAAGATGCACCCTTGCGCGTTCCTTTCCCATCGGTTATCACCTGCGGAACGCAACTACGACATTGGCAACAGAGAGTTGTTGGCAGTGAAGTTAGCACTGGAGGAGTGGCGCCATTGGTTAGAGGGTTCGGGGTACCTTTTATAGTTTGGACCGATCACAAGAATTTGGAGTATATCAGAACCGCCAAGCGACTCAACTCCAGGCAGGCGCGGTGGGCACTCTTTTTCGGACGTTTTGACTTCTCTCTCTCGTATCGCCCGGGTTCCAAGAATGTCAAACCCGATTCCCTTTCTCGCATTTTTGACCATTCCGAACGCCCATCCACTCCCGAGTGCATCCTACCCGGGACCCTAGTGGTCTCCACACTCACATGGGAGGTTGAATCGAGGGTCAAAACGGCCTTAGAGGGGTCACGCCTCCGCCCGGTTGCCCGCCTAATCGGTTGTTTGTGCCGGAGGGGTGTCGGTCCGATGTTATTCGGTGGGGGCACTGCTCCAACGTAGCGTGTCATCCAGGAGTCAGCCGCACTAGCTTTTTGGTTAAGCAACGCTTTTGGTGGCCATTGATGGCTCGTGACATTCACAGTTTTGTCTTGGCCTGCTCGGTTTGTGCCACTGGGAAGACTTCTAATCGACCCCCAGATGGGTTACTCCAACCGCTGTCGGTCCCTTCGAGACCCTGGTCCCACATCGCGCTAGATTTTGTTACCGGCCTCCCGCCCTCCCAGGGCAAGACGGTTGTTTTGACCGTGGTGGACCGGTTCTCGAAGGCGGCTCATTTTATTCCCTTGCCTAAATTACCATCTGCCAAGGAGACAGCGGTAACTGTCGTGGATCACGTCTTTCGCTTACATGGCCTGCCGATGGACGTAGTTTCTGACCGGGGCCCCAATTTGTGTCCAAGTTTTGGCAAGAGTTTTGTAGGTTACTGGGAGCGAGTGTCAGCCTGTCTTCAGGGTTTCATCCCCAGAGCAACGGTCAAACGGAGAGGGCCAACCAAGATTTGGAGAGAGTGTTGCGATGTTTGGTTTCTAAGAATCCCTCTTCCTGGAGTCAACAACTCTCTATGGTTGAGTACGCTCACAATTCGTTGCCAGTGGCAGCCACGGGTCTCTCTCCGTTTGAGTGTAGTTTAGGTTACCAGCCACCTATCTTTCCCAGTACGGAGTCCGAGGTCACTGTTCCCTCCGCTCACGCTTTCATCCAGAGGTGCCGTCACGCATGGAGCAGAGCCCGTGAGACTCTTCTCCGGGTGGGGGCGCGCACCAAGGCTAAGGCCGATCGCCACCGGTCGAAGCCTCCGGTATACGTCGTTGGCCAAAGAGTGTGGCTTTCTACTAAGAACATTCCACTCCGATCCGTTTCGAACAAGCTTGCCCCCAAATTTATCGGCCCGTTCAGAGTCACCAGGATCATTAGTCCGGTGGCGGTCCGGCTCAAGCTTCCTCCGGCGTATAGGAGAATTCATCCTACCTTTCATGTGTCTAAAATAAAACCTGTGTTTCAGGCACGCATTAACCCGCCGGTCCCGGTTCCCCGCCGCCACGACTTGTTGATGGGGAGACCACCTTTTCTGTCAATCGTATTTTGGACTCTAGAAGGAGGGGACGCGGATTCCAGTACCTGGTGGACTGGGAGGGTTACGGCCCGGAGGAGAGAAGTTGGGTACCTGCTAGGGACATTCTGGATCACTCCCTTATCGATGATTTCAATCGACAGGTAAATTCGCCTGGGAACGCCAAGAGGCGTTCCTAGGGGGGGGGGTATTGTCACGGTTCATGAATCCACTGCCTCCGTCTCTCTTTCTCGCTCTCTCTCTCTCTCTCTCTCTCTCTCTCTCTCTCTCTCAGTGTTTGTGTGGGCGTGGTTTCCCAATCTCGGCCTGATTGTCTGCGCCAGCTGGAACCACTTATCTTCCCTTTATATGTTCTGTTACCAGTGTTTCTTGTTGTCAGATCGTTGTTCTTCTCTGAGGTTGTGTCGTGTGTCCGTGCTCTTCTCTTGTGTGGATTATCTGCTGTGCTCCTTCCTACTCATCTGGACACACTCCCCTGGTTTTCTCAGCACGTTATGATCGGAAGATGCGCCCGAGTTCCTGGGTCGGATTCCTTCTGAGTACAGTCTGTCTGTCATGTTGCTGCTGTGAACTACATTCATTAAAACCATCGTTGCTTGCATCTTGCATCCGCCTCTGTGTTGTAACAGTCATAACAAGCCTAACCCTGGCAGACACAGCTCTCTACTACTGTGCTGTTGTCACAGTGATACAAAGTGTATAATACACCATACAAAAACCTGCAGACCAAAATGCTTTGATGAAGTGGAAATCATAATTAAACAGCAACCACATTTGATGTCACGATGGCAGAAGTTGAGATCAGAGAACTGTGGTCACACCTGTGCTGTGTGAAATCACCAGGTGATCTAGTGTTCCTCTGTCTTTCTATTCAATGCACTGTGAGAAATATGTATTCTTCACTCTTCAATCAGTAGTCTTCAATTTCATTTACCACAGGCATTTTATTTTATATTGGTTGGATGATCACTTGAGAATATGACAAAGTGCAAAAATAACATTATTGTTTGCCCTATTCAAAATCCAGCTTGGTGGTGTAGTAGGAAGGTCAACCTGCAGGGGGCAACCTAACAAAGCACACACACCCCTGAATCAGAATATGCCATACAGACAGGCACATTTGTTAATTTAATTTATATACATTATTATTATATGTTGTGAAGATTTATTTATCTTTCTTTTCAGGGTGCACAGCAGAAGAGAATGTAACACAGCCAACAAAAAGGACGTAAGAAGGACAATCAACAACACTCACGTGTCTATGTGTGATCAATCAGCATATCTATTTTGTACAAACTAGCAAATATCAACCCCATGTTTATGCTGAGAAGGGATGTTCATCTGCAGACAGTACTACTGAGTTCAACCAGAGATTTGATGACCGTCTGAATTTCACAGCAAAATCAGTCCCCTTGAAGTTCCAGAGATTACAGCTGTCTGACTCTGCGGTGTACTACTGTGCTCTGATGCCCCTTGTGACAACAGGATATACTGCCCCGTTACAAAACGCTGTGCGTGTGTACGTGCCTGTGTAAAGTGTTTTGTGTTGTGTGATGTTTTTGAAGGGGAGGTCTTACATAATTGAGGCGGAGGAAGATAAATGCATGTTATACTGTAGCTGGCAGTGAGAAACCAGAGTCATTTTGTCAGGATTATACTTGTGTTCACTCTTTTCACTGTGTCAAATAACACTTACCAGCATGTTACCAGGATACATTTTAATATACAGTATGCACTAGTTGTCAGGATTTGGCCAGGGTTGTTCCGGTTTTTAGTCACTAGATGCCCCCATTGTGCTTTTTGACCTTTTGCTTTCCCTTGATCCCCATTATTATTTCTACCTGTGCCTCGTTTTCCCTGATTGTATTTAAACCCTTAGTTTCCCTCAGTTCTTTGCTCTGTGTTTGTATGTTAGCACCCAGCCCTAGTATTCTGTGAGCTCTTGTTGATCCCGGTGGACGCTCTTGTGGAATTCTGTTTTTTGTTCTTGTTTGTTTGTTTTTGAGTATCTTTTGAGCCTTTTTGTGCTATACCTACCACCTTGTGGATTTGCCTTTCTGTCTTGGAGGATTACCTTGTGGATTACCTTGTTCTTGTGGAATTCCGTTTGAGGTTGTGGAGTTACATGTTTTCCTGAAGGACTTCACTTTTTACTTTATTAAATACACCGTCTCAAGTACTGCTGTGTCTGCCTCATCTTATGGGTTCTGCCGACTATTCGTGGCTCAGTTGGTTAAGTGACTGTTTCTCACTCCGGAGACCCGGGTTCGTAACCGGGTCCTGACACTAGTGGGTGAGTTTGATACTATTCTTCATATCCAATGTTATTAACGGAGCCTGTAGTAATATTACTGTGAATGACATTTTATCCATTTTTAATACACTTGACTAATTTTTGTTTTCCATGTGGCTGTCATGGAAATGGCATTACTCCAACATCAGATAAGGTGTTTGGGTTGGAGGGTGATTTCATAAATCTGTCCTGTAACTACTCCTCTGCTAGTACTCTCCAGTGGTATCAACAGTACCCTGGATCATCTCCCATCTTCCTCCTCCTCACTACAGTCTCCTCAAACCCCTCTGTAGTGAACACTACTCCTCCATACCCACGACTGTCTGTTGAACTGAATAAGGAGAGAACCCGTGTGGATCTGGAGATCTCCTCTGCTGTTGTAACAGACTCTGCTCTATACTACTGAGCCCTGGAGCCCAAAGTTGCAGGAAACCCCAAAACGCTGTATAAAAACCTGACAGCTCATGATAAACACCTCTTGTGCATATTTTAAGGCAGAGGTGGGGCGTCCTACTTTAGGTTCATGAAAATAAATTATCCTTTAAAAAACTGTGTTGGACTTCACTCCAGCATATAACCTCCTCTACAATATGATGGTTCTCTTCACAGTTATTTTACTTTCTGTTCTGACAGGTGTGTAAATGACTGTATTCCTGTCATTATTTTTACTACGTTGTTTAGGTTATAGTTTATCTGCGCTATTGGATTTTAGAGTAAATACGAAGATATTTCCTCATTTCGAAAACATCAATCTTGTAATTGATCTGTCACCTTTTCATATTTGTCGGTGGCAGTTTTCAGCAGACCATCCAGACAAACCGACATTAAGTTTACAAAGAGGAGGGTAGTTTTGCTTTCCTGCATATACTCCTCAGCATATAATGTTTTGTGGTATTA
Organism: Oncorhynchus masou masou; assembly: GCF_036934945.1. NCBI lineage: Eukaryota > Metazoa > Chordata > Actinopteri > Salmoniformes > Salmonidae > Oncorhynchus > Oncorhynchus masou. Next base: position 30,503,971 of record NC_088214.1, on the reverse strand, counting down.
AACAGTATCCAGGATCAGCTTTATCCTCCATGCCTCCATGCCTCTAGGACGGATTTTATCAAACAAAAGATCATTCATTGTGTAACAATGAGCATTGGAATTGCAAACAGACGAAGATCGTCAAAGGTAAACGATTTATTTTAATGCAGTTTGTGATTATGTTACGCCTGTGCTGGTTAAAATATTTTTTTTTATGGGGCTCTATGCTCAGATAATCGCATCGTATTATTTCACAGTAAATCCTTTTTTAAATCTGACAACGCAGTTGGATTAGCAAGATTCTAGGCTTTCGATACATGTGAGACACTTGTATTTTCATGAATGTTTAATATGACTATTTATGTAGCGATCACCGTATGTTGTGGAATTTCAGCCCGCTAGCGGGTTCCGTGCGCAGAGAGGTTAATGTGTACTCTAACCAAAGACGTCCACTACCTCTGTCCTAGCACGCCATTTGTCAGGGATAAACACTGAGTGTCATTGTGGTCTTAAAACTTTTTACGGCTAGGAGGCAGTATTTGAAAGTTCGGATGATTGACGTGTCCAAAGTAAATTGCCTGTTACTCAGGCCCAGAAGCTAATATATGCATATAATTCGTAGTATTGGATAGAAAACACTCTTAAGTTTCTAAAACTGTTAAAATGATGTATGTGAGTATAAAATAACTGATATGGCAGGCAAAACCCGAGGAGAATCCATCCCCCCAAAAAAATTTGAGGTCACAGCCCATTCAAATGCTGGTTAATGAAATATTCAAAGGAATTCCTCCCAGATTGCAGTTCCTTTGGCTTCCATTAGATGTCAACAGTATTTAGAAAGCGTTTCAGGCTTTTTTTCAAGGTCTTTCAAGGTGTCCCTCGTTAGGACTCTAGTCTTGTGGCGCGAGTGAATGAGGGCGCGCACTTCGTGATATATCTCCGATATTGAACATACTACATTCCGTCTTAAATTGTATAATTTATTTACATATTAGGGTACATGAGGATTGATTAGAAACGTTGTTTGACTTGTTTGGATGAAGTTTACAGGTAACTTTTGGGATTCCATTGTCTGCATGTTGAACGAGTGGAACAGGGGAATTACTGAATCAAGCGCGCCAAATAAACAGACTTTTTGGGGATATAAAGAAGGGCTTTATCGAACAAAACAGCGGGGCGCTGTCCTCAGATAATCGAATGGTATGCTTTTGTCGTAAAGCCTTTTTGAAATCTGACAACGCGGTTGGATTAACAAGAGTTAAGCTTTTAAACGATGTAAGACAGTTGTATTTTCATGAATGTTTAATATTAATATTTTTGCATTTTGAATATCGCGCTCTGCAATTTCACCGGATGTTGTCGAGGTGGGGCGCCAGCGCCAGAGAGGTTAAGCCTATCACCAGCAAAGAACACTGTAGAGCCAAACTAACAGCAAGGGATGGGGTCACCGCCACACAAGTAGAGGTTGTAGGGAATCGACGGTTGGTTAACACCCATTTGCGTCCGCCACTATGACTTACAAACTCCATGACTCAACCACCCAACTCCACCTCCCCAACCAAACTGTTTTTATTAAGGTTCCAGAGGGGGCGATTATCCACAGACGACCTCGCTCTATACCAACTTTCCGACGACAGGATAGACACATATACTAAAATGCCTGACACTTTTGCAAAACATTCCCTTGAGTTACCGCGAGCCATTCAAAACCAAATCCAGTACTAGGGATCAATGACTGTTGATGTTAGAGTACTGGATGAGGCACTTTTAGTTCACCCGACTGACAAGCCAAAAGATTGATCTGTCACTCACTCTTGGACGGTGCCAGACACTATCCTGACTGTTACCATGATCCTTGGTCTTATTTCCCTTGGCGTGTGCACCTACTATGTACACAGGCACACACGTGCAATGGAAGACCTAATGAGGTCTTTATACTAGGATCACCAGTGGGATGGAAGCGATCATGATTTTCGGAAAGTTGGCAATAAACCCTGAAACCCCATCAGGGGTTCCATCCACAGCATCATTACCTATCACTCCCAAAGACTGCGGCTCTTGCAGAGCAAAGGAAACAACTACTGCAAGGTTTCTGATTGAAACACTATTAATGCGCACCTCGCTAACTAGCTAGCCATTTCACACCGGTTATACGCACCCCCCCTTTTGACCTCCTCCTTTTCCGCAGCAACCAGTGCACCAGATCACGGCAGCAATGTAATAGTTTTGCATCTGTCCCTCTCCTCGCACCTACCTGGGCTCAAAGCAGGGACCCTCTGCACACATCAACAACAGTCACCCTCGAAGCACCATTACCTATCGCTCCACAAAGGCCGTGGCTCTTGCAGAGAAAGGGAAATAAGAGGTTCCTTTGTCTTCTTCAACCTCGTCATGCATTTGGCTCATGACTAATCGTAGACCTCGGCTGTAGCGAGTGGTCATCTTAGTCTGATATGTTCATTCTTAACTCACAGAGAGCTTCTGTCTTCCTGACACACTCTCTGTGTTCCCTGGGGCGTAGCTAGTTAAAAATCGCAGTCTTATCGTTACAAAACATTGTCTTTATTCTGGATTTTTCTACACAACGTGAAGTATGTAAACCTCATATACATATTATGAAAACGCTTCAAGTTAGTGTTTTTGTCATAACGCCTTCATTTAAACTTTTAATAATGGACAAAAAAAATGGACAAACTTTTGAACGGTAGTGTATGTAAGTACAAACACAGGAAATGTGTCAACCCTTGTGTAACTCATAAGGAATACTTCTACATAGTATTCCCCAATCCACTTGAAAAAAGAGAAGATATATCTCACTATAGGAACAGACACCACACAAGGAACTCCAGGTGTGTCGTAGGTCAGTAGAGAAGGAGCTTTCTTGATTATTTGAGATCTTCATATCTCTGTTTCTGCTTCCTCCCTCTCTTCTGGGTTGTCTTTAACTGGGTCAAATTCCCCAACCTCATTTATTTCAATTTTTTTTGTTCCATTAGCTTCCTTGGCTTTATTTCTTTATGCTGCTTCTTCAGCTTTGTTTGTTTCATCAATGGACTCAGTTTCATGTTCCTCTCCTGCTCTTGCCTCTTCTATGTAATGTCCAAGTCCAAACTGTAAGGTTCTGACATTTCTTCATCTTCTCTGTCTTGAAAGTTTTTGTCAGGTAGAAATACAAATACACATACAAATGTCTTCATTTTCTGAAACGATATCTTCAAACTATTTAGATTATTCTGGACTCTTCACATCCTTTTCAGGTCTTTCTTTTTTTCTCAAAGGGCATTTTTCAGTTCAAGTCCATTTCACTTTAAAAAAAAATCTTCCTCCTTTTTTTGCAGGGTTCTCCGACAAGGTGTTGGTTCAACATCAGCCACAGATTTGAGGCACACTTCCTGTCCTAGTAGTAACAGGTGATTCCGATGAAGGATTTACAATGGTCCATCTCCATTCTCGGACTTCAACCGGAACACAGGTAAGTTTGGCATTGGACTTTCAATAACATATGGCGTCAAGGCACAGTGATCTGCCAACTTTTGCTTTCCTCTCAGCCCTTGGTTCTGAATCAGGACTCTATCTCCAGGCATAAGATGAGAATAGTGAATCTTCTCATAATATCTTTGTTTGTTTACTTTGTTCTGTTTGTCATACGTGGTCTCTGCATGTTTGTAGGCAGCTTGCAACTCTTTCTTTATGTCAGACACATGTACTTAAGAGGGTGTGAACAGTGGAAACTCAAGTAAAAGTAAAAGTCAACCAGTAAAATACTACTTAAGTAAAAGTCTAAAAGTATTTGGTTCAAATATACAGCCAGTCCCACCCATCTATTTAAGGATTCACATGTGAGGTCATGTGCTAAACAGTGAGTAGTGTATTAAAGATTAAGACTACAAGTGGAAAAGGAAAATAAGGAAAAAATCCATGTAAACAGAAAGTGTCCTGATAAAAATGTTTTACAAATATCAGATGACGCTTATCAGACACACTTGTCTAAATTGATGGGTCATGTGAAAGAAATGCAATAACCCCTAGCCACATCTTGCCAAGTGGATGAGTCTCTACAGAAGGTATAAACGGTACAGCAAAATGGTTACTTGCATAGTAGCAATATCAGAAATAGATAGTGTTAATATAAATAAAATAGTATGTTCAAGAACAATATAAATAACAATATCAGTGATAGATGAGGTGGTTATATGCATACAATCAGGGGTAAAGTGGCAGAGCAGCATGATAAAAAAGTAAAAGATAGTAGCAGCAACGTATGGCGTGTGTGTTAGGAGAGAGTCATTTGAATAGAGGCACTGCATATAGTGCTGATGACTGGTCCGTCCGAACCACACATGAACAAGGGAATCTATTTTCGGAGAGCCTGTTTCTGTCCTGCCTGTTTCTGTCTTTCTGTCCTGCCCAAAACTCTTCTCTAAAACATATGTTCTTCTCATATGATCTTCTCAAAAACATATGTTTGTCTAGCTGTGTCCAGTCCAGGTGGTGCTTGCACAGGGAAACCATCTATGGGAGGAAGGATGTCAGCACTGCGCAGCAGCTGAAACCTGGCCCTGACTGAGTCCGAACACAACCTTGGTGACAACAACACCAGGCTCCAGAGCATTGAAGCTGTAAAGCAGGAAATAACAAAGACAATTGAGAAGACATTACAACCTGGCACAACATCAATTCACCTCCCAAGTTTAGATAAGAAGAATAACCTTATACAATGCAATGAAAATGATATTCACCTGAAGTGCTGGTACTGCTTAAAACTGTGGCAGTGGCCTGAAGTACTGAGTCAGGTGTTGTTGCCAGCCATAGGTTCCCACCAGCATCGTACCATCATCCAGTCCAACCAACTGTGGAATGTTAACCCCTGTCACGGCGCACCAATAATCTCAGACAAAGTGCTCACTCTGGTCTTTCTGAAGTGCTGCTTGATGATCTTGGAAACAGGAAGTTAAAATGATAACACACAGGCCGACTACACGTACCTCTGGAAAATACAGAATAATGTGAGATGAATAAATAAATCATATTGGAGGTAAATTAAATTATCAAAACGTGTTGTTTATGTGTTACATATCAAGTGTTGTCATCAAGTCCTCGTAGAGATGCCACACTGCTGCTTTTGTCACATAGGATGGCAGCAGCTTTCCACCAAAGTGTTTGTGTCCTGGGTGGCGTCCTGGTAATACTATTGAATTATCCTCTGCGTAGTTGTTGATGAAGGTCACCACTTGCTGCAAGACCTCATGCTTCAGGTGTAACCAAAGCTTGCTTGGGCCATTAGAGAGGCATTAGACAATTTGCCTTGTATGACTGGTGGAGGAGAGTCGTGCGTGTTCTACTGATGCTGAAATTCCAGATACACATTTTTTGGCATTATTATACAATAGATAGCCGTAATCACCATCAGACACACCTGGCTAATTTGATGGGTCATGTAATCATCTGGTGAAGTGATATATTTTGTTTAGACATGCTAGCTAAACAATGAACCGTAATCCTGTTTTTTTTTTAAGGCGGGTGGGGAAGCGAAACCTATTGCGTTGTAGTGAGAAGGAGAGATGTCGTCGTTTCACTCGATCTGTCCAACTTATCACCTTATCGCCTCTAAAATGTAAATAAAACACTACAAAGAGTTTATATAACGTGTCATTACATACCTATTTGAATGTTTGTGTCAAATTTGAATTTGTTTTTTTTGGGGCGGTGCTAAAGTGATCTTCAGAAGTTAACAGTGGCTTTTGAGAGTCATGATAGCTTGCGGTGCTGATGCAAATAATGACTAGGTATCCCCCCTTACCCTGTCCCTGTCTCTTTCTTGTTTTTAAACGGTGAGAGAACTGCTACACCTGGTGGAGAGAGGCTGTAAGACAGAATTAGTTGCTTTATGCGTGCTGTACGTTACACCATAACACGTCACGATGTAACGTACAGAGTCGGAGGGGTCCGTTTTTTTCAACTTTTCTCCAATACTATAGAGCCATTACCATGTCATTCAACGCTTGAATAGAAACATAGTTAACACCCCAGATTTTGATGTCAACATAGTCGCTACAGTGCCATTAGTTTTCATTGCAGCCTCGTTTGAATGTCGCGGTTGCACACATTTGTACGGAATGGGGTTAGTCACTGTTAGCTAGCTAGCTAAACAATTAAGCGTAATCCCAATCCTTAGAGTACTAGCAATACAAAACGATTGTCATAGCTAGATAAAGTGATGATATGTATTATAATTCAAGCAGCAGTAATATTTGACTATACTGGTACCAAGCACCTCAGTTTCTACTGTATTAAAGGTGCCATATTATTCACTCTTCAATCAGTGGTCTTCACTTCCACTTAGACATGTTGATATTGGTTGGAAAAGCACTTGGGAATATGACAAAGTGCAACAATGTTATTGTTTGCAGTTGGTTCTATTCACAAGTCACATTTACCTGTGGTGTAGTTTTAATGTCCACCTAAAAGGGGCAACCAAACAAAACGCACACACACCCCTGAATCAGAGGACGCCATACACACACACCTCCCCATGGTCTACTACTGCAGGTAATACAGAACAACATGAAGCATCAACAGTAGGACAGAGGGTGTCAAAGCTCTGTGATAGATCAGCATTGTTCTGCTCCTTACCTTTTCCACTTCAAACTGACTGACTAGTCATGAGAAATTGGCTGATGCTGCATACCGCTTTGGTATGACATCACTCTGTTCACCTGTCTCACTCTCTGCATTTGTTAATTTGATGTATATACATTAATATTAAATGTTGTGAAGATATATTTATCTTTCTTTTCAGGGTGCAGAGCAGAAGAGAATGTAACACAGCCAACAGAAGATGTAATGGTCGTAGAAGGACAACGAACAAAACTCAGTTGTACAATTGATACAACTGATCTATCGCCATATCTCTTTTGGTACAAACAACAGCCAAATGGCAACCCCGTGTTTTTGCAGAGCAAGTATACGTTTGGAGTTAAGGAAACTGCTACTGAGTTCAAGGGGAGATTTCATGCCCGTCTGAATGTCACGGCAAAATCATTCCCCTTGACGATCCAGAGGTTGCAGCTGTCTGACTCTGCTGTGTACTACTGTGCTCTGAGGCCCACTGTGACAGCAGTATATTCAGCCCTCTTACAGAAACTATAAGTTTCACATGTGTCCATAGAAACATTCAGTACCACTGAAAAGTTGGGAACGAAGCACAAAATGTATATTAATATACTTTATGTACGGTAGTAGACCTGCATTAGATACTCTGTACGCTACATAAGTATTTGTACATTAATTATAATAGAACATCTGTATGTTTTTAAACTATATTAAAAAAATTATATGAATCGAACTCACTTCATGGAATATTTAAGTCATTGTAAATTCCTTTAGGCTACTTTCAGTATCATGTGTGCTAGATGTAAAGGCTTTACACTTTGTCTAATGTACTGCAGAGACTGCTAATGTAATATTGACGAGGTAATATTGACTCGTACATTTCGTTACAATCTTTCCTTTCTCTGAACAAGCTCCTCCTTCCTGTCTGTCAGTTGATGGTGATATACAGGCTGAGATGGACATGGAAGAGAGAGAGAGGATCTCTACCTCTTACTGTAACTCAGTCACTCTGTGTGTTCTGTATAACCATGTTCTGTCTGATCATCTGGCTGGTTCTTGATGTATTCTACTTCGGTATGATGGAACCTTTTCCCTCATTGGTTATATAATCATCATCTGTGTATTTTCAACTATCATTAGCACTCACTTTACAATATTTTGTCTTCCAGAGTGTGCAGGAGACCAAGTCCAACAGCAACCAGGTGATGTGATTGCTACAGAAGGAGGACTGGTAACACTGAGTTGTCAATATAACACCAGTGCTAATACTAATAATGCATATCTATATTGGTACAAACAAGAAGAAAATGACTTCCCTAAACATATGCTGACCCGTTTTCCTTTTGGATCTGGAGACAATACTGGAGGGTTCAAGGAGAGATTCAATGCAAGTCTAAATGCCAAGACACAATCTGTCCCCTTGATGATCCAGAGGTTGCAGCTGTCTGACTCTGCTGTGTACTACTGTGCTCTGAAGCCCACAGTGACAAAGAGGATATACAGCCCCCTTACAAAAACACTGTGTGTGCACGTGGATGCGTGTTTACAGTACTTTGCGCTGTGAGTCGTTTTTTAAGACATTTTGAGACAATACCAATAGAGGCCAGTAAAGAGCTAAAATATCTCTTCAGAGCAACTGCAAAATCATGAAGATGACATTTTGCAGCAATCCATCCCAGAAAGACAGTTGAACTCTAATACCCAACCACCTTTAGTGTAGAGAGGTGGAGCTTCAAAGTCAAAGAGTGATTTGACAGTACAGTATGTAGTCTACAAGATATTTCAGGAGAGGATAGTGATGCACTCTTACCTGACAGCTCATCAAGCCAGCCATTCAGACCCCCTGAAGATGTTTAATGCAATTCTGCTTTTTTCAGGGTTCATTTGTAAGTGCATAGGTTTTGCACCGCAGTTTTGGAGACATACGTACATTTGTATTTTTTTATTTAACTAAATATATCAGCTAAGAACAATTTATTCTTTACAATGACGGCCACCCGAGCCGAACCCTAACAACACCGGGCCAATTGTGCACCGCCCTATGAGACTCCCAATCACGGACAGTTGTTATACAGCCTCTACTTCACAGTACACCAGAACACAGCAAAAATGAAACACAACAGTCTAAACATACCTGAGGCAATAGAGCAAAAAGTCCATTAGATGACAGCAAAGGGACCTCTTACGACCCTACAGGAAAGGTGGGAAATCCATATCTTAATATAAACCAGGGTACTTAGTGGCCCGTAGTATGTAAATCCCAAAACATTCCCTTTGGTTTATCTGTTTTCTAATTGAGGCCTGAACATGATCAATACCCATAGCTTGTAGGGAGGCAGGGTTGCCATGGTGTAAGCACATGTAGTGCCTTGCCATTGGATAGTCTTCATTGCCTACCCGTATGGCATACAAGCCAGAATGTACAGTGGGGCAAAAAAGTATTTAGTCAGCCACCAATTGTGCAAGTTCTCCCACTTAAAAAGATGAGAGAGGCCTGTAATTTTCAACATAGGTACACTTCAACTATGACAGACAAAATGAAAAAAAAAAAAAGGATTTTGTATTTATTTATTTACAAATTATGGTGGAAAAAAAGTATTTGGTCACCTACAAACAAGCAAGATGTCTGGCACTCACAGACCTGTAACTTCTTCTTTAAGAGGCTCCTCTGTCCTCCACTTGTTACCTGTATTAAATAGCACCTGTTTGAACTTGTTATCAGTATAAAAAAAACACCTGTCCACAACCTCAAACAGTCACACTCCAAACTCCACTATTATGGCCAAGACCAAAGAGCTGTCAAAGGACACCAGAAACAAAATTGTAGACCTGCACCCGGCTGGGAAGACTGAATCTGCAATAGGTAAGCAGCTTGGTTTGAAGAAATCAACTGTGGGAGCAATTATTAGGAAATGGAAGACATACAAGACCACTGATAATCTCCCTCGATCTGGGGCTCCACGCAAGATCTCACCCCGTGGGGTCAAAATGATCACAAGAATTGCGAGCAAAAATCCCAGAACCACACGGGGGGACCTAGTGAATGACCTGCAGAGAGCTGGGACCAAAGTAACAAAGCCTACCATCAGTAACACACTACGCCGCCAGGGACTCAAATCCTGCAGTGCCAGACGTGTCCCCCTGCTTAAGCCAGAACATGTCAAAGCCCGTCTGAAGTTTGCTAGAGAGCATTTGGATGATCCAGAAGAAGATTGGGAGAATGTCATATTGTCAGATGAAACCAAAATATAACTTTTTGGTAAAAAATCAACTCGTCGTGTTTGGAGGACAAAGAATGCTGAGTTGCATCCGAAGAACATCATACTTACTGTGAAACATGGGGGTGGAAAGGGACCAGGATGACTGATCCGTGTAAAGAAAAGAATGAATAGGGCCATGTATCGTGAGATTTTGAGTGAAAACCTCATTCCATCAGCAAGGGCATTGAAGATGAAATGTGGCTGGGTCTTTCAGCATGACAATTATTCCAAACACACCGCCCGTGCAACGAAGGAGTGGCTTCGTAAGAAACATTTCAAGGTCCTGGAGTGGCCTTGCCAGTCTCCAGATCTCAACCCCATAGAAAATATTTGGAGGGAGTTGAAAGTCCGTGTTGCCCAGCAACAGCCCCAAAACATCACTGCTCTGGAGGAGATCTGCATGGAGGAATGGGGCAAAATACCAGCAACAGTGTGTGAAAACCTTGTGAAGACTTTTGACGTTTGACCTCTGTCATTGCCAACAAAGGGTATATAACAAAGTATTGAGATAAACTTTTGTTATTGACCAAATACTTATTTTCCACCATAATTTGCAAATATATAAATAAAAAATCCTACAATGTGATTTTCTGGATTTTTTTTCTAATTTTGTCTGTCATAGTTGAAGTGTACCTATGATGAAAATTACAGGCCTCTCATCTTTTTAAGTGGGAGAACTTGCACAATTGGTGGCTGACTAAATACTTTTTTGCTCCACTGTATACTGTAGAAAAAAAGCAATGGCAGAAAACATTTCACTTTGGAATCAAGAGGAGGGACTGTATAATCAAAGATCTTATAGGAAGTTATTATTCAAGAAGTAGCTAGTTAGTTAGGTCTCTTAGTGCTGAAACGCTGTCTGTCTGTGTGTTACTCAAAGGTCTAGCCAGATGTTGCTCTTCTCATGTGTTCTCTTTTCAGCTTTTTTAGGTGAGTTACTATATGATTGAAATCCTTGCTTCATCTTTGAAGATTATTTGACCGCGAATGAAGAACATATTTTCATCCATAAAATGTGTCGTAGTACAACACTATCATGTATGTTAAATTTATAGCAGTTACAGAAAATGTGTTACACGTCAGTTAGAACTATAATTTTAACTGTTACATTTTTTGCAGGAAACAGTTTGGGTTTTTCAATAAACCCTGCTACTATGTCAATCTCTCCTGCAAATATGATGGCAATGTCTACAATCTCCAGTGGTACCGCCAGTATCCCAGATCCAAACCAGAATTCCTCCTGTACATCACACCAGTGGGGTTTGTATTTACAGCTACTCCCCCATCTCCTTGTCTGACAGTTTCCATTGACAAAGTGGAAAAATGTGTGGATCTGAAGATCTCCTCTGCTGTAGTTACAGACTCTGCTCTGTACTACTGTGCTCTGATGCCCACAGTGACAGGAAACAGAGAAATACTGTACAAAAACATGTCAAGTGCCTTGGAAAGAAACCAATGAGAAGGGGAGGAGCTACATCTAGGCACGAGAGGAGCAAATATTCAGAGATCGCCAAGATTATGTTTCTGTAAGCAGTGTTGCTGCTCTGCACATGTGTAGGTAAGTGACACTTTCCTGATAATGATGTATAAAAAAATGATATATTTTAAGTTTCATTTTATTTTCTCTAACGTATACATTACAACTACCCTCTATTCGTACAGATCACGGTTTAGAAAATGCTATTGCTCCTTTAAGAAATGAGGTGCATGGCTTGGAGGGAACCACTGTCACCGTGTCCTACAACTACTTCTCAACTTCTACATTTGGAAATATATTCTACTGGTATCATCAAACCAGTGCTGGGAAAATGCCACTATTCCTTCTATGGATGATACATATAGACTTCCAAGAGAATTGGCCACCTGGTAGACTGTTATATTGATACAGACACCAAATGTGTGGATCTGAAGATCTCCTCTACTGAAGTGCCATGAAGACCACAGTAACACTGTACAAAAACCTGTCAAGATCCATGGGAGGAAACAGACATCATGTATGACATACATTTCTAACATACCTACTATATGTCAAGGGGAGGGACTTATGGTAGAGGAGGAGATGAACAACAGTATAGAAACATAAAAACAGGAGGAAACGTTCAGAGACTGCTGAGATCTTTCTGTCAGTTTTTTCTCTGCTTATCTAATATGGTGTTGCTGGATTCAATGTTGATCCTGACCATATTTATGGGTAGATTTTGCAATACAATACATGACAATACATGACAATTCAATACACTGCATTGCCATGATTGTCAATATGAATTCAATTCAATTTCAATATATTTGATTCAACAATTAAATGTATGTGTAATAAAACTATTCTATATGCCGGTGTCAGTTGTGAGGACCTCACTCCACTCACTCCACTCAGGAAAGAGATTACTGTTTAGAGGGAACCCCTGTTACATTGTTTTACAACTACTCCAGGACATCTACTGGTGGAGATGAAGTCTGTTGGTATCACCAAGACACAGCACAAAGGCCAGAGTGACTCCTGTACATCTCAGGTTCAGAGATGATGAAAGTAGCAGGTCCACTGACCACTCGAATAACTGAATGAAGAGATAACCCGTTTGGTTCTGGAGATCTCCTCTGCTGTAGTGACAGACTCTGCTCTGTACTACTGTGCTGTGAGGCCAACAGTGACAGGAAAATTCCTTCCAATTTGATGTGTATTCATATTCTGCTACAGTAAGGACTCTTAACCACATCATATACATACAATGTGCATGGATTATATGACATCATTGTTCTCAACATGGACCAGCTCAGTGGTTTGGTCCTCTGGTGGTAAATCCATGTACTGCACTCTTTAGAGGCGCAGACCTGAAGCCAACTGACTGGTAATGGACCAGACAAACTGCTCTGTTGGTCTGGGTCACTAGATATAAAAAGTAAATAAAGTTTGTGCATATATAATAATTCATTCATAATTCATGTGAGGATTTAGTGTCTTTTTTCCCAGAAGCTAATCAACATTTAAATGTGGTCAGCCTTTTCTGCAGCTCCTGGTGAGGTACCTTCTTATCCTACATGTGCTGCCCACTACACGTCTTGAAGGATAGGTTGATCAGGCCCAAGAGAGCCAGGTGGCTCGTCCACTGATTCTCACTCTTCAGCCACAACCAATGAGAAGTTAGTAGCGAGAGTCAAGAGGTGTCAGTGGAGTCTCATAGTTTGCTTCTTTTCCTTTCCTCTTTTCCGAGTTATCAGTTTTGTCACATGGGCTGTTTCTTATTCCACCACATCAGCCTATGGCGCTCTTACGCATCTGCAGCGGAAGGTGGCCGAACTACAGCGATGTTTGTCAGACCACGAGACATCCCGAAAATCGGTCTTCTCAAAAACAATTCTGTTGTGTCCGCACGGTTCGTCCCAGAAAACTAATATGATCACTCTTTGGAAAGATGAGACTCTCACGAATACGATGGTGGTCTCTCCTCTGGTTTCCCCTCTGTTTGGGCCACAAACAAATGTGACCCAACTGTTTAAAGGGGGAATTCTCACATACAACATGGAACATTTAAGGGGTTGAATATGTGTAAGACATATTTTATATACAGTGCCAGTCAAAATTGGTAGTAAAGGCCAAATTCTGTGTTTGATCAAATCATTTTGCTATGTATTTATTATACCTAAAGGGGTCCTACAATTCCAAATCAAAAATAGCTAAATGATCACTGGTATGAGCATCTTAAAATAATGATATATGTCTGCTGGGTTTTTTATACCTAAAATTCAAAATCAAATAGCTAAATTATTAATAATTAGATATGTCAACTTATAACCCCTCCCCAAACTCAACAAAATAATTGAATATACCATAAGCTCCTCCCTTAACGCCGAGCCCCACATCTACCTTTACTGAGACTTCTCAGCTCCAGTGGATGGAACATAAAGTCTACAGAACAGTCTTATCTTCCTCTATACACATATCATAATGGCACATTGGCTTAGGAATACTTTACTTATCCTGGCTGCATGCTATTTTGGTACAGTATACTGCTTCTCCTTCCTATTCTCTTTGTCTGAATTTGAGCTAACAAGTTATTACACAAGAAACTATTATTTAAGAAACTATGTTAACAACTTTTTCAGATTGCTGAGAAGAGATAGTTATTCAGAGGGGAGCAATAGTGATGAGTTCAAGAAGAGGTTTGATTCCGGGCTGAATTTCACATCTAGCTCTGTCCCCTTGACCATTCAGAGGTTGCAGCTGTCTGACTCTGCTTTGTACCTCTGTGCTCTGAGGTCCACTGTGACAACAATAAATTCAGTTACTGTACAACAACACAGGGTAGAGTGTTGTTCAGACAATGTCACAAGCTTCTCGATGTTTGACGATACACAGAAAGAGGAGGAGACAAGGATTTCATCATCTCATCATTGCCTAGTTACATCAGAGTGGTATTACTCTTCTCCCACTGATCTCACAGTAGCAGACATGGAACCCTGGCTGAGGAATGTACTGATTCTTGCTGCATTTTGTTATGGTATTATAATATTATTTATTTAATATTATTATTAATCTTATTTGTTTACGTCCTTTTCTACAATCCCTTTCTTTTTTCAAACATATTTTTCAGTTTTATACTACCATTAATGGTATGCATTTTAATTCCCTCTATCATGTTACTTACCTCCTCTTTCCCCTAATACAAATGTGTGTCCTTTTCCAGAATGCAGAGGAGAAGACACAGTCATTCAGCCACCAGGAGATGTGATCGCTACTGAGGGAGGACAGGTCACACTGGACTGTCAATTTGATGCTGTTAATACTAATAATCTCTACCTGTTCTGGTACAAGCATGAATTACATGGCTTCCCTAAGTTCATGCTGGGACTTTTTTCTTTTAGAAGTACAAATGCCACTGGATATGAGGAGAGATTTCTTGCCCATCTAGATAAAGACTCAAAATCTGTCCCTTTGACGATCCAGAGGGTGCAGCTGTCTGACTCTGCTGTGTACTACTGTGCTCTGAAGCCCACTGTGACAACAGGATATACAGCCCCCCTACAAAAACTAGTGTAGCCTTGGCGCTAACGTAGAAAAATGCCAGCCTTGTGTGGGTGTGATGTTAGCAGGGCTACATACCTCACACAGTGACACACAGAAGAACATTTCAGAGGAGAGTGAATGCATCCAAACATCAGTCTGAAGATGGAGAAATCAACCAGTGTATTGATCATTATGATTATCACTACAGGTTAACAATACCTCAACATTTGAACTCCTTGCACACTTATAATCAGATTATTACATTATGGTATTTGTAGTAAAACATATTTTGATGAAGTAAATCATTTAAATGTGAATAACTTAGTTGATTTCTAAAAAGTCTTTAAACATAAGCACGTGTTTCAATCAGTTGTATTATCTATTTTTCCTCTGCAGTAATGGTATGTGGAGATAGTGTGACTTCTGACAAGGAGGAGTACACCCCCACTGAGGGATCATCAGTATCTCTGAGATGTACATATGAAACAAGCAGCAGTAACATCTACCTTTACTGGTACCAAAAATACCCTAACCAGGCACCTTAGTACCTACTGTATAAAGTGCCAGAGCATATAGTGTTGACTTTATCTCTAATCATCTATATGAATCTACAACGTCCCAAACGTCAACTACACTCATGATAAAACATGTAACTCTTGCAGACACGGCTCTCTGTGTAACGACGTTCTTCTGTTGAAGGAGGAGCGGACCAAAATGCAGCGTGGTGGTTACTCATGTTTAATGATGGAAAATGACTTGACATCAAAATACTGAAATGTACAAAAAACAACAGACGGAAACATGAAAAAACTATACAGCCTATCTAGTGAAACTAAACACAGAGACAGGAACAATCACCCACGAAAACACTCAAAGAATATGGCTGCCTAAATATGGTTCCCAATCAGAGACAACGATAATCACCTCACTCTGATTGAGAACCGCCTCAGGCAGCCATAGACTATGCTATACACCCCACACAACCCCAAGACGAAACACACCACAAATAAACCCATGTCACACCCTGGCCTGACCCAATAAATGAAGATAAACATAATAAATATAGACCAGGGCGTGACACTCTGCTACTGTTCCCTGAAGGACATCCAGTGTCTCTGAGAGGATGTAAAAAAAAACTAGAGCATGGATAAATGACTTGTTTTGGATAAGCTTGTTGGTCACTTCTGTTTTTAGAGTAAGTAAAAACACATTTAGCATAATATGAGAAACTTGTATTATGTACAAATTGGAGAATATTATGAATATGTAAACCAAATCATTTGAAAATGCATGTTTCTTCCTTTTATTCACTTCAGAAGATCCTCTGAAAAATGAGTTGTGTTGTGTTTGGAGGAGGAGCTAGTATGAGAATGAAAAGGAGACACTCAACATGGCATGAAGGTCTTTCCTTCGTGCCATGTAAGCTTGTCTCTCTAACATTAACCATGCTGTGCTGATTCACCTTGTTCTTTTTAACATTTGTGGGTAATTAAAATACATTTAACAGTAACAATAATGTGTAAATACTTCCTCATAAGCTTGGAAAAAGATCACTTTTATCTCACGTTAGTTTTCTGCAAGTGATAGTTACGGGGATGGAATTTTCTCCATCAGTCTTGAGGAGGATGTGATACATGGTGGCAGTGTCAAGCTTTCCTGCAACGACACAGTATCTGGTGGAGGCAGTGTCTTATGGTATCACCAATATCCCACATCTGCTCCCCAATTCCTCCTCCTCCTCTCAGTGTATTCAACATCTGCTGAGACAATAGTTACTGCAGATCCACCATATCCTCGACTGTCAGTTAAAGTTGACAAAGTGGCCGAATGTGTGGATCTGGAGATCTCCTCTGCTGACAGACTCTGCTCTGTACTACTGTGTCCTGAGGCCCACAGTGACAGGAAAGCCAAGACATACTGTACAACTGTACAGAATCAGGGAATAAAAATCCTTATTGTGAACCGTTTAAAATGTGTGAATTATCTGGCGTTTAACAGTAATAAGGATTACAACCGATTACAGTTTACATTACCAGAAATGTAATACTCAAATTAATCAAATGTAAATTACAAGATTTATTTAACTACATTTCTTACGTAGAGAGCCTCACCTCAGCACTATTACCAACCTCTATTTCTCTGAGCAGGTGGCTCCTCCTCCTGACAGTGGAGGGAGTTGCAGGGCAGACAGACATCAGCCATACACTACATATCACATCCTGCAGATCACAGTTCACTGCATATCACATATCAGTTTGGTAAACCCTCTTTCCTAGCTGCATTCTGTCAAATACACCATGATGTTGCTCATTTCAATCTTACTGTTTTCAGCACTTGTTGGTAAGTAAGGTTTTATGTGAAGTCATTCCCACACTGTCTGTCATTATTTAGTTGGTAAATATTGGGCTGATTATAATATAAAATAAGAGGTTTTCATGTTAAGTCTCATGCTTGTTTTCTCCTTCACAGGTGATACTTTAGAGGATGATATTACTCCAACCAGTCCTGAGGAATATTATTTAGAGGGTAGCAGAGTTCAGATCTCCTGTAACTATACAGTAAAATCAGATATTCTGCTGTGGTACAGACAGTACTCTGGATCAGGTCTCCAATTCCTTTACCTCGTAACAACTACCAATAAACCATATGAAGTGAGAGGTGATCCACAAGACTTTCGACTGACTGTTACACAGAACAAGGAGAGAACCCGTGTGGATCTGGAGATCTCCTCTGCTGAAGTGACAGACTCTGCTCTGTACTACTGTGCTCTGAGGCCCACAGTGACAGGAAACCCAGAAACACTGCACAAAAACCTAACATCACCTGAGAGAGTATTTCAACTCTGTAGTTCAAGGTTTTATTTGACAATAGTACCATCAAGTGGAGTCAACATGCCCCCATTATATTATGCTAAGAGGAGTAGCTTAGTGTTACACATAACATGCAATGAGTTCCAAGAGAAGATCATTAGAGAAGTCTCTGTCTAACACCCAGTGACTATGAAGCTGCTCTAATCAGTCTTGTTTCAGTGCAATTGTAGGTGTGAGTTCACTCTCCATTAACGGAATGTGTACTAACAGAATGTACACTGTTCGGTATTGATTACAATATGGTATTACCAATACCAAGTGGTAATATGCTTTAAAAACACCAAGTGTAGATATACTGTACACTGTCTACATTGACTAAGTAATACATGTTGTTATTATGTTGTTATTATTTACAACTCTCCTGTAGATACAACAACTCATTAACCAACAGTCTGTTATGGTACCTCCAGCACCCTGGATCCTCTCCACAGTTCCTCATACTGGACTACTCTGAGATCATAACCAACACTGATAGTACAAAATGGACCCTCATACATGAACAAGAGGATGACAGTGTAGATCTGGAGATCTCCTCTGCTGAACTGACAGACTCTGCTCTGTACTATTGTTCTCTGAGGCCCACAGTGACAGGAAATCCAGAACCACAATACTGATCCTGACAATACACACAGACAACCTGAATCTGAGACCCCTAGAACCCCTAGAACCGGAGTCTGAATAGATACTATCTTCCATCCATTATGTTCCCTTCTTTTTATAAGGAAAGTTATTTGCTTATTCAACTACGAGAGACCAGACTTTATATTTGGAAATAAAGTAAATATGTCATGATGACATTCTCTCATATAAATGCCATGATGCCTTCTTTACAGTGAATTCGTAAACCAAGTCTTCATTACCACCAATACACTTCATTAAGAGTCGTCATTGAATGGGTTTTATGTCAAAGGGAGGAGAGACAAATGATCCTGTTCAAACTGTACATATGATGACAGGATACATATTTGTGTGAATTAGTTTGTCCAGCCTATGGTGGAAGAATATGAATTGAATATGTGTATGTTTTAAAACATTTATTTTCAAATAAGTTAATCATACTCACCTCATACAAAATTCATATCAATACTTACCATAATATTTGAACTTTTCTCTTTGTCTAATATACTGCAAAGAGTGCTTATATTTAATACTGACGAGGTAATGTTGACCCATACATTTCTTTACTATCTCTGAACAGGCTCCTCCTTCATGTCTGTCAGTTGATGGTGATATACAGGCTGAGATGGACATGGAAGAGAGAGAGAGGATCTCTACCTCTTACTGTAACTCACAGTCACTCTCAGTGTGTTCTGTATAACCATGGTACTCTGTCTGATCATCTGGCTGGTTCTTGATGTATTCTGCTTCGGTATGATGGAACCTTTTCTCTCATTGGTTTATCTTATCTTTAACACATTTTTACGATAGTTTTATCATTTCTAATACATTTAAACTTATCACTCAGTCTTTCTTTTCCCCCAGAGTACACAGGAGACCATGTTCAACAGCAACCAGAAGGTGTGATTATTTAAGTGGTATGACGGCTGTGAGGTCCCATGGTGTTTATACTTGCGTAATCTTGTTTGTACAGATGAACGTGGTACCTTCAGGCGTTTGGAAATTGCTCCCAAGGATGAACCAGACTTGTGGAGGTCTACAATGTTTTTCTCTGAGGTCTTGGCTGATTTCTTTTGATTTTCCCATGATGTCAAGCAAAGAGGCAATGAGTTTGAAGGTAGGTCTTGAAAAACATCCACAGGTACACCTCCAATTGACTCGAATTATGTCAATTCAGAAGCTTCTAAAGCCATGACATAATTTTCTGGAATTTTCCAAGCTGTTTAAAGGCACAGTCAACTTAGTGTATGTATACTTCTGACCAACTGGAATTGTGATATAGTGAACTATTATTGAAATAGTTTGTCTGTAAACAATTGTTGGAAAAATGATTTGTGTCGTGCACAAAGTAGATGTCCTAACCGACTTGCCAAAACTATAGTTTGTTAACAAGAAATGTGTGGAGTGGTTGGAAAAACGAGTTTTAATGACTCCAACCTAAGTTTAAGTAAACTTCCGACTTCATCTGTACATACAATATGCATAAACTATATGACATTCTTGCTCTCAATATGTACCTGCTCAGTGGTTTGGTCTTCTGGTGGTAAATCCATGTACTGCACTCTTTAGAAAAACATACCTCTTTAGAGTTGGGCTCCTTGGAGGAGCAGGTAGCCTAGTGGATGGAGTTTTGGGCCAATTGTTTTGAAGCCAATTGACTGGTAATGGACCTGACAAACATGAAAAGGCTGTTTTGATCTGGGTCACCTGATAGGAATAGTAAATAAAGTATAATAATGTCAGGATTGAAAGAGACAGAGTTACTCTCTCTTGTGACTACAGTACGTTTCTTCTGGTGATACTCTTCTATGGTATCGACAACATCCCAACTCAGCACCACAGTTACTGGTTATGGAGTATGCAGATATTACACCAGGGTTCACTCTAAATCATGATAAAAAAGGCCAAACGCGTTGATCTGGAGATCTCCTCTGCTGAAGTTACTCTGTTCTGTTCTGTAGCTCAATTCTAACCCTAGCTTCTTGTCCATCTACAGAATTGACCAGAATTAACTCTAGCTTCAGTTGCCGCAAATAATAAAGCACATTAGAAAAAGAAGGACTATTGAGACAGGCGATTTACTACTTGATTAACTCCAGGAGTGAGAGGTTTATTTTATGGACCAAATTGAGAGACAACAACCCATGTGTAATAGGCTACATGGTGATGCCATTGACCATCATTAATGTTAATGTGCACTGTGATGACAGGAATGATGATCATGGTTGCATCCCCTGTCAATCATTGGTATCAATCATAAAACCAATCATCAGTTGACTTGACTACTGTTTTAAATGCATAGTAAAGATAACTCTGTGTGGATTTGGTCAGCATAGCCCAGGTCTATATTGGACTGGTTCATAGGCTCCTGTGGTCTGTGTCTTTCTTTCTGACTTTGTTGCAAACCCTGATTGGATATATGATTTTATTTTATTTGTCAGAATTGCTCAATTTGACCTGAACATAAAATGCATTTTTCTCCAAGGACCATAACAAATGCCAAATTAGAATTCTCAAAGGGCTTGGAGTAGAATATAACATTCTTAAAGGAGCCACTTCATGGTACCAAATATATCACATTTAAAAAGGAATCCCTTTAGCAGTTCAAATAAACAATACACAATAAGCTCCTCCCCTACTGCAGAGACCCACAATTATGAGATTTCTCAGCTACAGTGGTTGGAACATGAAGTCAACAGTCTATTCGTCCTCTACACATGAATCATGAAGGCATATTGGCTTAGGAATACTTTACTTATCCTGGCAGCATTTTATTTTGGTATTGTATTCTGCTTCTAAAATATTTATTTTCAGATTGCAGAGGTGAAGAGGCTGTTGACCAGCAGAGTGGACATGTTACTGCCATTGATGCAAGACTGGTAACACTCAGCTGTTCTCTTCTGGTACATCCAGTTAACTAGGGACTCTCCTCATTATGTCCCGAGAAGAGATCGTTATTCAGAGGGGAGCAATAGTGATGAGTTCAAGAAGAGGTTTGATTCCTGCCTCAATTTCACATCTGGCTCTGTCCCCTTGATGATCCAAAGGTTGCAGCTGTCTGACTCTGCTGTGTACTACTGTGCTCTGAGGTCCACTCTGACAACTGGATATTCAGTTACTGTACAACAACAAATCAAAAATCAAATCAGATCAAATGTATTTATATAGCCCTTCGTACATCAGCTGATATCTCAAAGTGCTGTACAGAAACCCAGCCGAAAACCCCAAACAGCAAGCAGTGCAGGTGTAGAAGCACGGTGGCTAGGAAAAACTCCCTAGAAAGACCAAAACCTAGGAAGAAATCTAGAGAGGAACCAGGCTATGTGGGGTGGCCAGTCCTCTTCTGGCTGTGCCGGGTGGAGATTATAACAGAACATGGCCAAGATGTTCAAATGTTCATAAATGACCAGCATGGTCCAATAATAATAAGGCGGAACAGTTGAAACTGGAGCAGCAGCACGGCCAGGTGGACTGGGGACAGCAAGGAGGCAGGTAGTCAGGTAGTCCTGAGGCATGGTCCTAGGGCTCAGGTCCTCCGAGAGAGAGAAAGAAAGAGAGAAAGAGAGAGAGAATTAGAGAGAGCACACTTAAATTCACACAGGACACAGAATAGAACAGGAGAAGTACTCCAGATATAACAAACTGACCCTAGCCCCCCGACACATAAACTACTGCAGCATAAATTCTGGAGGCTGAGACATGAGGGGTCAGGAGACACTGTGGCCCCATCCGAGGACACCCCCGGACAGGGCCAAACAGGAAGGATATCAACACAAGGTAGAGTGTTGTTCAGACAACGTCACAAGCTTCTCAATGTTTGATGATACACTGAAAGAGGAGGAAACAAGGATTTCATAGTCTTATGACACATGAAGCATATATCAGTGTGTTTTATTCTTCTCCCACCCATCTCACTATAGGCATGGAACTCTGGCTGAGGGCCTGTTGTCCAGACCTCTGGCAGTCTCTATGGGGGTGCCACAGGGTTCTGTTCTCAGGCCGACTCTCTTCTCTGTATACGATATCGCTCTTTCTGCTGGTGATTCTCTGATCCAACTCTACGTAGACGACACCATTCTGTATACCTCTGGCCCTTCTTTGGACACTGTTAATTACTTCCTCACAAGCTTGGAAAAACAACACACAAGCATTGACCGGACAAAGATAACTTTTATCTCAAAGTCAGTTTTCTGAAGGGGATAGAATTTTCACCAATAGTCTTGAGGAGGATGTGATACATGGTGGAAATGTCAAGCTTTCCTGCAACTACACAGTATCTGCTCCCCAATTCCTCCTCCATTCCTTCTCCTATTCACAGTATATTAAGCATCTGCTGAAACTTTAGTAACTACAGATCCACCGTATCCTCGACTGTCAGTTAACGTTGACAAGGTGCATGAACCCATACACATACTTTCTTGTGTCATTTCAAAATAGCACTTCCTAGAAGAAATGTAAATGACTGATTATCTTTTCACTTGTAATGAATATGACGCAGAGTATGTAATAATGTCCCACGATATGAAAATATTTATCTAAACTTAACTTTATTCCTGGTGGCAGTTATGAAAATGACATAAACCCAACTTCAGAAACAGAACATGGCATGGAGGGAAGCAGTGTTATACTGTCTTGCAACTACTCTGGCTCAGTAGACTATCTTCAATGGTATCGCCAATATCCCAGATCAGCACCCCAATTCCTCCTCTACACTACAGACGCATCAAAGCCCTCTGTAGTTAAAGCTGATACTCCATACCCACGACTATCTGCTAACCTGAATAAAGAGAGAACTTGTGTGGATCTGGGGATCTCCACTGCTGAAGTGACAGACTCTACTCTGTTCGAAACCCAGAAACACTGTACAAAAATATGTGATGTATATAATAATGGAGGGAATCTACCTCCACCCCCACTTGTAGGTAAGAATTCACTCTCCATTAACTGAATGTGTACTAACAGAATGTACACTGTTCAGTATTGATTACAATATGTGACTCGGTCTTATGTAGCAAAATTTGAAATTGTGTTTTTTACATTGGATAAAAGTAGAGACAGAGCTACAAAATGGTATATCATACATTGCATTTGAGGAACAATGGGAAAGTAATTCCGCTTTGAAATTTGATCAACTTGTGAACTCACTTTTGGAAAATGCCCTTTGAATGTTTTGGTATCTAGTGAAGAGGTCCTCTTTGTTTACACCCGTTCAGCATAGTTCACACCCTCTTAAGCTTTAGCCCCAGCCATCTCATTTCTTTCTCAGAGCGCACACTTGACGCTCTGGCCGATGATTTGTTTACCTCTAGATAACATGAAAACAGCCTAAACACCTCTGCTGGGAACAATTTCATAACGCTTTTTTTTCAGATGTTTACTGACACTGACCATATTCAACGGGTGTTGTACACACGTCATGTAATGTTAGCTAACGTGCCAGCTAACTTTAGCGATTTTATGAAAAGTGCCAACAATGCCACAGTGCTGGGAGCTAACCAACAAGGTTCAATGTTTGCTAGCTAACATTAAGCTCTAACTAGAAAAGCAAACGGCCCTGGGAAACAAATAATAAAGTCAGCTAGGGAGCCAGCCAGCTAACATTAGCTACTTAGCTAACAGTACACTTTAGCTTGAAATGAAACCACTTTCTGTCAAAATTAGAAATGTGTAATATCTGACAATATAGCTAGCTAATGCTGGACTATCCTACTTGTATACATCATCATGCATGATGGACGTGTCTCCCTGTCAGGAATGCCATACCACGGTTGCCCTTAGTTTGAAGATGCGGAGACAGGTGTTTTCTCCATCTATTTGGCTATCATACTCTAAATACACTGATTTCAAAACGTGATCCTCCAGAAAGTGGAGAGCAACACTTATGCAGTTCCACTTCCACTACTTTTTTAAAAAGTCTCGTTCGACAGGATTATCAACACAGACTGATGAGCTCAAGTAGAAAAAAGCTTTCTATATGGCAGACAATCCGAACTCCTCTCTTGGCATGTCCAGCCCTCTCATTATCTCAGCCAATCATGGCTATAGTGAAGGTTGCTCACTTTTCCTGTGGCCTAACTAACAAGGATCGTAATTTAACAATTTACAAATAGCAAACAAGTTTGCCATTAAGGCACATGAAAGTTCACATGTTCGAGAAGGCATTTCTTCCAAAAAACATACGCCTAGTTTCCTGAATCAGGTCATATATGGTATTGTCAATATTAAGTGGAAAATACACTTTGAAACACCAAGTGTGGATATACTGTACACTGTCTACATTGACTCAGTAATCAATGTTTTTCTTTTTTACAGGTACAAGAGTTTAAGGCATAAATACTCCAGACAGAGATGTAGTGGCTGTTATAGAGGGTAGTAGTGTTCAATTCTCCTGTAGATACATCAGCTCATTAACCAACAGTCTGTTATGGTACCTCCAGCACTCTGGATCCACTTCACAGTTCCTCATACTGGACTACTCTGGGATCATAACCAACACTGATAGTACAAAATGGACCATCACACATGAAAAATAGGAAATTCGTGTGGATCTGGAGATCTCCTAAGCTGAAGTGACTGATTCTGCTCTGTACTACTGTGCTCTGCAGCCCCCAGTGACAGCAAACCCAGAAACACTGTACAAAGACCTAAACATCTGATTGAGAGGAGAAATTTATCAACAGGCAGTAGAATGAAGATGAATATCTCCTAAACACTAACAATTGCACACTATTCATTTCAAACTGTTTTCTTCATAATGCAGTATAGCGTGGAGTAGAATAGTTTTTTTTTAATCTTTACTACAATGTACATTAAACATACATCAAGGGTTGCATGGCACACATATTAACACATTTTGTTCATCCCCACCCCCTGTATTTGCCAGTAGGTAGAGCTACAACATTTTCTCAAATCAGCAAGACTGAACGATTGCTGCCAAGAGGGTTATTTTAAGTTCATAATTTTTATTTTTTATTTTTGGGGATCGGGGTCCCCCCATGGGAATATTGAGCTAACATAGGTTACTGACATAGGTTACTGACATAGGTTACTGACATAGGTTACTGACATAGGTTACTGACAGGTTACTGACATAGGTTACTGACAGGTTACTGACAGGTTACTGACATAGGTTACTGTGATTAGCATGAGGTTGTAAGTAACAAAAATTATTTGATATGAATAATTTGTAAACTGCTATCACAATATCCCAAATCAGCACCACAGTTACTGGTTATGGAGTATGGGGATATTACACCAGGGTTCACTCTAAATCATGAGAAAAATTCCAAACGTGTGGATCTGGAGATCTCCTCTGCTGAAGTGACAGACTCTGCTCTGTACTACTGTGCCATGTAGCCCACAGACAGTATGGCTCAAAGATGTGAGATGATGATGATCTTCATTCACTTCAACAGTGACACAATATTCTCCTATTCTTAGTGGTTTATTTGCAGATGGTATATATGGTATATATGGTCTATTGAGAAGAAAAAAAACAGCAAAAACAATACATTTTCGGATAGAAATTAAGTCTAAAATAAACCGAGGAGGAGGCCAATAGGAACTGAAAACCCTTAATCACAAACCACAGAAGAAGAGTTACATATCCAAATATCAGAGGAGGGGCCTCATAGTCAAACACTGGTATAGGCTGGGTATACCTGCAACCATGAGGATGTCTCTGTAGAGGATCTACTCAGCTCTCTCACTGTCTTGTCTCTCAGTTGGTTTATCTAGTCTGTGTCAGGATGTCACTCATTTTACTGTTGCTCCTCTCAGTGTTTGTAGGTGAGTGCTGAATACTCAGGTTAAACCAAATAACATTTTGAAAACAGTGACATTGCTTTGTTCAATGAATGATTGCATTAAATACTAAGTAGCATTTTACTGGAAAGTTTCAATTCTTTCGCTTGTCATACTTTATGGGCACCTAATCCATGTTTTATCTTTAGAAATAAACATGAACACAATGACAATACTTATGTTGTTGCAGGTGATAGTATGGAGCAGGAAACAATAACTCCAGTGAAGCCTGAAGTCAATGCTCTCGAAGGAACAGACATCACTCTCTCCTGCAACTACAAGGGCGACATTAGAAATCTACAATGGTACCGTCAATACCCCGGATCCAGACCAGAATGTCTTCTTTGGATCCTACAAACCAACATGTATGTGCAGAATACATCCATTACGACTCCACGACACACTGGTAGACTGAATGAAGAGAAGACCCGTGTTGACTTGATGATTTCCTCTGTTGAATTGGAAGACTCTGCTCTGTACCACTGTGCCTTGCTGCCCACAGTGACAGGAAACCCAGACACACTGTACAAAAACCTGTCAAGACCCTTGGGGATGAACAGTGCATTGTACTCTGATCAATCAGTTATTATTTAGTGTACATTAATACATTTATTTTTTCCCGTATCTCCACAATAAAACACATTTAATATTAATATTATTCAGGATATAATACTTTATACTGTCTGCATCTTCCTGTTCTGATATAACAAGATCAAAGATACTAGTCTGAATAAATACAGAATGAAGAAAATGTGTGGTGTTGTTTTGCTTCCTTTTAGCAGGGGTTCCCAAACTTTTTCACTTATGTGCCCCCATTGCAGCATTGTGGAACATCCCGCGACCTCAACCCACCTATTTTTGTAAAGGGTACAAGCACTGTTCATGACACAAACTGTACACACCCTTCCTGATGGTAGAGAGAATTTTGCCATTTTTAAGCTTATTTCCTGAAATTCTATACATTTAGTCATGGGGTGCAAAGAACATTTTTCCGTTTTCTATTGTGTTTTAAAGTGATATTTGAGTGACATTTTTTTTACAACATATATGGGCAAAAAATAATGTTTAAAAAAAACTTTAGCTGACATGGGCTAGTTGATCAGGACACTGCTGACAAGTTCGCTGCTCTGGCCCCCCAATGGTGGAACAAACTCCCTCACGACGCCAGGACAGCGGAGTCAATCACCACCTTCCGGAGACACCTGAAACCCCACCTCTTCAAGGAATACCTAGGATAGGATAAGTAATCCTTCTCACCACCCCCCCCTCCCCCTTAATGATTTAGATGCACTATTGTAAAGTGGCTGTTCCACTGGATGTCAGAAGGTGAATTCACCAATTTGTAAGTCGCTCTGGATAAGAGCGTCTGCTAAATGACTTAAATGTAAATGTAAAATGTTATAAATAGCTCTCTAAGGTATGCAATGAATAACATGACAAGAGGAACTGATGATGCAATACCCAATTTCGATATTGCAACTTGTGCATTCTACTATTACAACTTTCAAGAATAAGTTTAAAGCCAAACCGAGTTCCTTAAAAGAAAATGTGGTGTTGGACTCCCGCGCCTCCCCTGCCGACCCCTCGCACGCCCACTAGGGTGTACACCCCACAGTTTGGGAACCCCTGTTTAGAGGATTCAGGGCAGTAATTGTCTTATTCTTCTTATTTTGGTCAACAGCATGCATTTTGAGGCAATATCAATAGAGGGCAGTTATGAGCTGAAATATCTCTATTTAGAACTACAGCAGAATCTAGAAGATGACATTCAGCAGAACCCAACCACCTTTACTGTAGAGAGGTGGAGCTACAAAGTCAATGAGTGCTTTGACAGTACAGTATGTAGTCTACAATATGTTTGAGGAGATAATAGTGATACACTCTTACCTGACAATGTATAAAGCCAGTCATTCAGGTCCCAGGAAGATGTTTTATGCAATTCTGCATTTTTCAATGTTCATTGGTAAGTGCATAGGTTCTGCAATACATTTTTAGATTGCAGACATATGCCGATAATACATTTATGGAACATGCAATATGCAATATGATTTATTCAAAACATGTTTATCATAATATCTTTCAGGTAGCAGTTATGAGAAGGAAATAATATCAGCCACAACTGAAGAGTGTGTTATTGAGGATGATGGTGTTACTCTGTCCTGCAACTACACTGGCTCCTGCAGTACTGATACTTGACCGAGGTACCAACAATACTAACCAGAATTTCTGCTCCTCCTCACTGAAGGAGGGTTAAAGATACATAATGAATCGACGCATCCTCGCCTGTCTGTTAAACTATATGAAGATAAGACCCATGTGGATCTGGAGATCTCCTCTGCTGAGGTGACAGACTCTGCTCTGTACTACTGTGTACTGAAGCCCACAGTGACAGGACACGAAAAAACACTGTACAAAAACCTGACAACATACAGTGTACTGTAGAAAGCCATAACAGAAAACATTTCATAATGGTGTCAAGAGGAGGGGCTGTATAATCAAAGACCCACATGTAGCTTATAGATGTTTTGTTCAGGAAGTAGCTAGTTAGTCAGGTCTCTCAGTGCTGTCTGTCGGTTTCTCAAAGGTCTAGCAAGATGTTTTTCTTGTCATTTGTTCTCTTTTCAGCATTTTTAGGTGAGTTATTATATGGATTGAAATGTTTTAATTTAATCGTACAGTGAATGAACAACACAAAAACATGGTAATTGCACATTCATCATTTGTAAATATCAGTTACAACTGCACAGTTTTACAGTTACAGAAGTTATTTGACCAAATATTTTTGCAGGAAACAGTTTTGGGGATTCAATAAACCCTTTGACTCCAGAAGAGCTTGTTAAGGAGGGAAGGGATGTCCATCTCTTCTGCAAATATGATGGCACTGTTTACAATCTACAGTGGTACCGCCAATATCCCAGGTCCAAACCAGAATTCCTCTTGTACATCACACCAGAAGGGTCTATATTTAAAGCTACTCCCCCACCTCCTCGTATGACAATTTCAATTGACAAAGTGGAGAAAGTTGTGGATCTGAAGATATCTTCTGCTGATGTGACAGACTCTGCTCTGTACTACTGTGCCATGAAAACCACAGTGTCAGAAAACTCTGACACACTGTACAAAAACCTGTCAAGAACCATGGGAGGAAACAGACATCCTGTATGACATACTTAAGTAACATGGCGACTGAATGTTAAGGTGAGGGACCTATGGTAGAGGATGATCTGAACAACAGTAAAGAAACATAAAAACAGGAGGAAACTTTCAGAGACTGCTTAGATCTTTCTGTCCATTTCTCATTGTTCATTCTTGACCATATTGAGTTAATACAATAAAATGCAATACAATACAATTCATTGCCATTTGAATTTAATTCCATTTCAAACACATTTTCATGAACAATTGAATGTATGTATATTAAAACCATTCTCTATGCATGTGTCAGTTGTGAGGACCTCATGCTGTTACGCTGTCGTACAACTATTTCAGAGCAGCTACTGCTGGCGATGAATTCTATTGGTATCAGAAAGACACAGCACAAAGGCCAGAATTCTTCCTCTACATCTCAGGTTCAGAGTTTACAAAGAAAGCAGATCATCTGAACACTCTAATATCTGTAAAACTGAATGGAGAGAAAAAACATTTGGATCTGGAGATCTCCTCTGCTGAAGTGACAGATTCTGCTCTGTACTAATGTTCTGTGAGGCCCAGAGTGACAAGAAACCTACACACACGGTACAAAAACATCAGCAGGGATGTATCCAGTTTCTCAACTGGTATCTAACCCTTACTTTTAGACATCAAAACACTAGTAGATGCTGTTAATATCTCCTGTAAATAAAGTTTATGACTCAAATCCTTCATCTGTCCTTAAATTGATTTGAGCATTTACAGATTGTGTCAATTTGATGTGTATTCCTATTCTGCTAGTCAGACCTTTTAACCACATCATCTAAATCAGTGGAGGCTGCTGAGGGGAGGACGGCTCATAATAATGGCTGGAATGGAGTGAATAGAATGATATCAAACATGGATTCCATGTGGTTGATACCTTTCCATTGTCTCCATTCCAGCCATTACTATGAGCCGTCCTCCCCTCATCAGCCTCCACTGATATACATACAATATGAATCGTTTATGTGACATCATCATGTGACATCATTGCTCTCAACATGCTCAGTGGTTTGGTCCTCTGGTTGTAAATCCATGTGCTGCAGGAGGAGAGGAGGAGCATACCTGAAGCCAACTGACTGATAACGGACAAGACAAACATAAAAGAATCTTACACTGTTTTGGTCTGGGTCACGAGATACGAAAAACAATTACATTTCACATATCATCATGTCCTAATATTTCATTTTTTTGTGTGACGATTTTGTGTCCTATAAAGTGAAATGTGCACAACATACAATACAATTGACAATGAGTTATTTATGCCAAAATAGACAAAAAAAATATTACTGACCTTGTAATTCTTAGAACTTCCTCAACATTTAAATATGGTAAGAAAATGGAAGTATCAAGTTTTTTTTGTTTTATGTTTATCCATAAACTGCCTTTTCTGCTGCTCCTGGCTTATCTTTAGGTGAGGTACTACTTATCCTACATGTGCTGCCCACTACCCCTTCTGAAGGACTGGTTGATCAGGCCCAAGTGAGCCAGGTGGCTCGTCCACTGCTTCTCACTCTTCAGCCACAACCACTGAGATGTTCTCTCTGACTCCTGATCAGTTATATGACAGATCTTCTTTGTCTGTGCTCCTCCTATAGACTGCCCTCCACAGTCATGAAGTGACAATGTTTTTCTATGTATAATAATGATACAATAGTTCCATCTAGTGTTCAACATTCTGCCCAACAAGGTGAAACCTTGACATTGCTTCTATTTTCAAGGGCAAGTTACTAATGAGAGTCAATATGTGTCAGTAGAGTCTCATAGGTTGCTTCTATTCCTTTTAGCTGGAGATATAAGGTTTTTCATGGGCTGTGTCTCAATCCACAACATCAGCCAATGGCGGTCTTCTGCATCTGCGGTGGAAGGTGGCCGAGCTGCAGCGGTGTTTGTCAGACCATGAGACATCCCGAAAATCTTCTCACAAATATGTCTATAGGGTGTATAGCGTTTGGCTTACAAAATGTACATGACCACTCTATGGAAAGATTAGACTCTCGCTGTCGATGTGCCAACTTGTAAAGTACCGTTTGGGCTACAAACTAATGTGACTCCACTGTGGAAAGGGGATATTCTCACGAACACGATGGAGAATTTAAAGGTTTAAATATTTGTTCAAAAAAATTATATATACAGTATATATATATATATATATATATATATTTCCTGAGTTTTCTTTTTGCCGTTATTCAATGCGGTTCTACGGGATTTAATAGTAAAGTCTGAAATGTATCAAGTAATTTTGTTTAAAAAATATATACCTAAAGGGGTCATAAAATTCCAGATCTACTAGCTTCATTTTCCACTTTGCAGGTTTCGGTGTGGTATCATTTCCCCCAACAATTCAACTAAACAATTGAATATACAATAAGCTCCTCCCCTATTGCAGAGCCCCACAATTATGAGACTTCTCAGCTACAGTGGATGGAACATAAAGCCTTTAACAGTCTACCCTTCCTCTATACATGAATCATAATGGCACATTGGCTGAGGAATACTTTGCTTATCCTGGCTACATGCTATTCTGGTACAGTATAGTGCTTTTCCTTCATATTCTCTTTATCTGAATCTTAGCTCATTTGTTATTATGCAATTATTGATTATTAAAAAAATCTATTATTACTACTTTTTCAGATTGCAGAGGTGAAGAGGCTGTTGACCAGCAGAGTGGACATGTTACTGCCCTTGAAGGAGGACTGGTAACACTCAGCTGTAACTACACTACTAGTAGTACATCTCCTGATCTCTTCTGGTACATCCAGTTAACTAGGGACACTCCTCAGTATGTCCTGAGAAGAGATCGTTATTCAGAAGGGAGCAATAGTGATGAGTTCAAGAAGAGGTTTGATTCCAGACTGAATTTCACATCTAGCTCTGTCCCCTTGATGATCCAGAGGTTGCAGCAGTCTGACTCTGCTGTGTACTACTGTGCTCTGAGGCCCACTGTGACAACAGGATATACAGCTCCCTTACAAAAACTATTTGATAGTCTTATACTGTATAAGACTCTTAGAGAGCCTTGTGTACGCTTTTCCTTAATGCTTCCTAAGGCAGAGTTAAGGAAGTGGTTTCACAAGCCTATGAGACAAGTTTTCTCTCTCCTTATACCCATCTCACAGAATGCATGGAACCCTGTTTGAGGAATGTACTGATTCTTGCTGCATTTTGTTATGGTATTATAATATTATTTTCCTAATTAATTTGCTGCCTTTGATCTCATTCCTTTATTTTATTAAACATATTTCTCAGTATAATATTACCAGTATTAATGTCATGTTTGTAATCATATGACTCGATTATTTTCAGTAATTTTTCATGCCAATAAAGCTCTCTTCCAATTCAGGTCCAAATGTAGAAGTAAGAGACAATACAATTCCACTAAAATATCTCATGGATTAGAAAATAGACGATTGTTTAATTTTTAGATTTGGCCTAATTGTGTTACTTAGACGCATTTAGAAAAAGCAAAAATCAGTATTGTGGACAGAATAATGGAAAATCCAGCATCAACCACAAGGAGGCCACATTACCAAGTAAGTGTTGCTTCCTACTCTAAAATGACTCGTTTACAGTATTTGAACATCCCCTCTGTGCTGTGCTGCATGGTCTAGGTCTGTGCTGCCACTAAGACAGGAATCAAGAGAGCAAACCAGTTTCTATATTGTAACATCAGTTGTCTTGCTCTTTGTATCCTCTGATAATTATGGGACATTGGCTGTGGACCTCTGTTATTCTTGCTGCACTTATCTTTGGTAGGATACAGATCTCATGATATTTTTCTCAATACCCTGATGTTACTGGAATCCTGACATTTAGTAACCATGGGACTTTAGGATTCTATCAATTAGATGTGATGTGACGAAAATATGTTCCACAAAAATGTCAGATAGAAAAGTCCCAAGGCATTGTGTTATGTTATTATAATGTTGTTTTTTATTATTTGTTTAGTCTTGGCTCCCAATCCTTTCTATTATCAAACATATTTCTCAGTTCAACACTACAAGTTCAACACTATTTCATGTGTTTTTATTCACACAAATATGCTGCTTGATTATTTTCTCCCTAATACTAATGTGTATTACATTATTTTCCAAAATGCAGAGGAGAAGACTCAGTCATTCAACCACCAGGAGATGTGACCACTAACCTTAACAGGTCACACTGGGCTGTCAATGTGATACTACGGATACAAATCCATAACTGTTGTGGTACAAACACGGAGCAAATGAGTACCCCAAATATATGCTGTGTACTACTGTGCTCGGTGGACCACTGTGACAACAGGATATACAACCCCTTACAAAAACATACTGACCTACACAATGACAATACACCTGTCTGTACAGTATACAACACCACTTTGAAATTGACACAGTAACTTTCTCACTACCTCCCTGATAGTACCAAGACTAGTGGTAGCAGATGATGATAATCACAGTGATGAGGATGAGGATGATAATGATAATGATGGTGATGATTATGCAATAAGTTATTTTTGATGCCAATAAAGCTATCTCTTCCAATTTAGCTCTAAATGTAGATGTAAGAGACATTAAAATGCCATTACTATGTCTCATGGATTAGAACACATACAGCTAGTAGAGCTAGTAGAGTCTAACTAAATTAATTCCAGAGAAAAAAGTTATACTCAGTATTGTGTACAGAGTAATGGAAAAGCCAACATCAACCACAAGGGGGCCACATTACCAAGTAAGTGTTGCTTCCTACTCGAAAATGACTTGTTTACAGTATTTGAACATCCCCTCTGTGCTGTGCTGCATGGTCTAGGTCTGTGCTGCTACAAAGACAGGAATCAAGAGAGCAAACCAGTTTCTATATTGTAACATCAGTGTGTCTTGCTCTTTGTATCCTATGATAATTATGGGACATTGGCTGTGGATCTCTGTTCTTCTTGCTGCACTTATCTTTGGTAGGTAATGGCTCTCATTATCTTTTTCTCAACACCCTGATGTTACTGGAACCCTGACATTTTTCACAGAGTTATTCTTCTTTGTTTCCAGAGTGCAGAGGAGCAGACAGTGTTACTCAGTCAACGAGAGAAGTGACTGCTTATGAAGGAGAAGACGTGTCTCTCAACTGTGAATATAACACCAGTTTACCAGCTCCATCTCTCTTCTGGTACATTCAATACACAAACGATTACCCTGAATATGTTTTGCGGAAGGATGTCATTGGACCAGGGGATATTGATGATAGATTCAAGGATAGATTTGATGCCCATCTCAATTCCATCACCAAATTAGTACCCTTGACGATCCAGAGGGTGCAGCTGTCTGACTCTGCTGTGTACTACTGTGCTCTGAAGCCCACTGTGACAACAAGATATACAGCCTCATTACAAAAACACCATGTGTGCACGTGGGTGTGTACAGTACTTTGTGTTTTTTTTTAAGTCAATGGGAGGTGTTATACACTGCTCAAAAAAATAAAGGGAACACTTAAACAACACAATGTAACTCCAAGTCAATCACACTTCTGTGAATTCAAACTGTCCACTTAGGAAGCAACACTGATTGACAATAAATTTCACATGCTGTTGTGCAAATGGAATAGACAACAGGTGGAAATTATAGGCAATTAGCAAGACACCCCCAATAAAGGAGTGGTTCTGCAGATGGGGACCACAGACCACTTTTCAGTTCCTATGCTTCCTGGCTGATGTTTTGGTCACTTTTGAATGCTGGCGGTGCTTTCACTCTAGTGGTAGCATGAGACGGAGTCTACAACCCACACAAGTGGCTCAGGTAGTGCAGCTCATCCAGGATGGCACATCAATGCGAGCTGTGGCAAGAAGGTTTGCTGTGTCTGTCAGCGTAGTGTCCAGAGCATGGAGGCACTACCTGGAGACAGGCCAGTACATCAGGAGACGTGGAGGAGGCCGTAGGAGGGCAACAATCCAGCAGCAGGACCGCTACCTCTGCCTTTGTGCAAGGAAGAGCAGGAGGAGCACTGCCAGAGCCCTGCAAAATGACCTCCAGCAGGCCACAAATGTGCATGTGTCTGCTCAAACGGTCAGAAACAGACTCCATGAGGGTGGAATGAGGGCCCGACGTCCACAGATGGGGGTTATGCTTACAGCCCAACACCGTGCAGGTCGTTTTTCATTTGCCAGAGAACACCAAGATTGGCAAATTCGCCAATGGCACCCTGTGCTCTTCACAGATGGAAGCAGGTTCACACTGAGCACATGTGACAGTCTGGAGACGACGTGGAGAACGTTCTGCTGCCTGCAACATCCTCCAGCATGACCGTTTTGGCGGTGGGTCAGTCATGGTGTGGGGTGGTATTTCTTTGGGGGGCCGCACAGCCCTCCATGTGCTCACCAGAGGTAGCCTGACTGCCATTAGGTACCGAGATGAGATCCTCAGACCCCTTGTGAGACTATATGCTGGTGCAGTTGGCCCTGGGTTCCTCCTAATGCAAGACAATGCTAGACCTCATGTGGCTGGAGTGTGTCAGCAGTTCCTGCAAGAGGAAGGCATTGATGCTATGGACTGGCCCGCCCGTTCCCCAGACCTGAATCCAATTGAGCACATTTGGGACATCATGTCTCGCTCCATCCACCAACGCCACATTGCACCATAGACTGTCCAGGAGTTGGCGGATGCTTTAGTCCAGGTCTGGGAGGAGATCCCTCAGGAGACCATCCGCCACCTCATCAGGAGCATGCCCAGGTGTTGTAGGGAGGTCATACAGGCACTTGGAGGCCACACACACCACTGAGCCTCATTTTGACTTGTTTTAAGGACATTACATCAAAGTTTGATCAGCCTGTAGTGTGGTTTTGCAGTTTAATTTTGAGTGTGACTCCAAATCCAGACCTCCATCGGTTGATAAATTTGATTTCCATTGATAATTTTTGTGTGATTTTGTTGTCAGCACATTCAACTATGTGAAGAAAAAAGTATTTAATAAGAATAGTTCATTCATTCAGATCTAGGATGTGTTATTTTAGTGTTCCCTTTATTTTTTTGAGCAGGTCATAATTGAGGCAGAGAAAAGGAAATGCCTTTTATAGCTGACAGTGAGAAACCAGGGGAGTCATTCTGTCATAACAGTATACTTGTGTTCACTCTTTTCACTGTATTAAATAATACCAGTGACCAGATGTTATATTTGGAAATAAAATGAAAGGCATGTATGACGAAACATTCTAAACATTCTCTCATAGAAATATCATTGATTCTATCCTTACAGTGATTTAGTAAACTAAACCTTCGTCACCACCACCACACTTCATTAAGAGAAAGCATTGAATGGGTTTTATGTCAAAGTGAAGAGCTACAAATGATCCTGTTCAAAGTGTACATATGATGACAAGTGACATATTTCAGTTAGTTAGTTGGTCCAACATATAGTAGATGAATGATGATGTTACTTGGTTTGATCTGGATGCTCTCTACAATTTGTAAGTGAGCCTGTATTGTTGATGCTGGTTAGTTTTTTAAATTCCTGTCAATTGTTTTAGTTTCTCTATGTATTTTACAGGACAGATTGCTGGGGATCACATTAGCCCTGCAAAGTATGACGCCATAGGTACAGAGGGAGAACCTGTGACTCTGGGCTGCTCATATGATATACGCTGTAAATGTATTGACCTTTAATGGTACAGGCATTACCCGAACCAGCCTCCTCAGTTCTACAGTATAAAGGTGCAAGATCAGAAAGCGGTAGGGAACATATACATCCACAACGTCTCAGACATCTACTCAACTGATCATAACAAGTCTCACCCTGGCAGACAGCACTCTACTACTGTGCTCTCAGAGAATATACCCCGTGAGACAATGTGTAAAAGATGCTGTTCTGCTGAGCAGAAATGATTTGATGAAGCGGGGATTGAATTTGAACATGGAACCACAATTTCATAACATAATGGCAGAGGTTGAGATCAGAGAATTGTGATGTGCTTTGTGCAATCACCAGGTGGTCTAGTGTTTCTCTGTCTTCATATTCAACTGTGAGAAAAATGTATTCTACTCTCTTCAATTAGTCGTTTTCAATTCCTTAATTTCTTTATGTGGTTGGAAAAGCACGTGGGAATATGACAAAGTGCAAAAATATTATTATTTGTAGTTACTCCTCACAATTTATACCACTTGGTGGTGTAGTATGAAAGTCAACCTGAAGGGGCAACCTAACAAAGCACACAAACCCCTGAATCAGAGGATTCCATACAGACAGACACCTCCCTTTGGTCTACTACTGCATGTAATACAGAACAACATGAAGCATCAACAGTAGGACAGAGGGTGTCAAAGCTCTGTGATAGATAGATCAGCATCGTTCTGCTCCTTACCTTTTCCACTTCAAACTGACTAGTCATGAGAAATTGCCTGATCCTGCATGTTCTGGCTGCATGCTGCTTTGGTATAACATCACTCAGTTTATCTGTCTCTTTCTGTGCAGTTGCTCATTTTATTTATATACATTATTATTATATGTTGTAAGGATATATTTATCTTTATTTTCAGGGTGCA
This sequence comes from Oncorhynchus masou masou, assembly GCF_036934945.1. Lineage (NCBI taxonomy): Eukaryota > Metazoa > Chordata > Actinopteri > Salmoniformes > Salmonidae > Oncorhynchus > Oncorhynchus masou. The sequence continues at coordinate 30,466,155 of NC_088214.1, read as the reverse complement.
GAGCAGAAGAGAGTGTAATACAGCCAACAGAAGATGTAATGGTCGTAGAAGGACAACCAACAAAACTCAGTTGTACGTTTGATACCACTGATCTATCACCATATCTCTTCTGGTACAAACAACAAGCAAATGGCAAACCCATGTTTATGCTGAGAAAGGATAAATTTGGAACTGGGGAAACTGCTACTGAGTTCAAGGAGAGATTTCATGCCCATCTGAATGTCACAGCAAAGTCAGTCCCCTTGACGATCCAGAGGTTACAGCTGTCTGACTCTGCTGTGTACTACTGTGCTCTGAGGCCCACTGTGACAACAGTATATTCAGCCCTCTTACAGAAACTATAAGTTTCACATGTGTCCATAGAAACATTCAGTACCACTGAAAAGTTGGGACAAAAGCACAATATGCTTTTCAATATACTTTATGTACAGAAGTAGATCTGAATTATTTACTCTGTAGGCTACACAAGTGTTTGTTCATTATTTTTAAAAGAATACGTGTATGTTTTCACAACATATCAAAAAAATAAGTTTATCATACATACTTCATGGAACATTTATGTAATTGAAAATTGCTTTAGGCTACTTTCCATTTTATGTGAGCTAGACGTAAGCTTTTTATTTTGACTAATGTAATGCAAAGAGTGCTTATATCTAATACTGATGAGGTAATATTGACCAATGCATTTCTTTACAATCTTACCTCTCTCTAAACAGGCTCCTCCTTCATGTCTGTCAGTTGATGGTGATATACAGGCTGAGATGGACATGGAAGAGAGAGAGAGGGGATCTCTACCTCTTACTGTAACTCACAGTCACTCTGTGTGTTCTGTATAACCATGTTACTCTGTCTGATCATCTGGCTGGTTCTTGATGTATTCTGCTTCGGTATGATGGAACCTTTTCCCTCATTGGTTTATCGTATCTTTAACTAATTTTTACAATGGTTTTATTATTTCTAATATCTATCTTTCACTCAGTCTTTCTTTTACTCCCAGAGTGCACAGCAGACCAAGTTCAACAGCAACCAGGAGGTGTGATTGCTACAGAAGGAGGACTGGTAACACTGAGTTGTCAATATAACACCAGTGCTAATAATGCATATCTATATTGGTTCAAACAAGAAGAAAATGACTTCCCTAAACATATGCTGAGCCGTTATTCATTTGGATCTGGAGACAATGCTGCCGGATTCAAGGAGAGATTTGATGCCCGTCTCGATGCGGACTCCAAATCAGTCCCCTTGACGATCCAGAGGGTGCAGCTGTCTGACTCTGCTGTGTACTACTGTGCCCTGCAGCCCACAGTGAGAGGAAACCTGTGAAGACTCTACAAAAACCTGGAGAAAAGACTGACATCCCCTCGACATCCTGTCATTTTGTATTTCATCATTACTTTGTGTAAACAAAACACACACACTGAAAATTAACAATGAATGCTTTTTAATGAACAACAAAAAACAAATGTTTAAAATGTTAAATGGAAGAGTGACAAAACTCAATCTATCTGAATGTGTTGCTTATTTATACTTTAGATTGTAGATTTAAATAGGAAAGCAAAAAACTGTGAATTAATTTACATTGAATAAATGTATATCTTGAAGATCTTGATTCAAGCAACTCTCTTACCCTAAAATCAAGAAAATAAATGGAAATAAATAAGACAGTTTTATCCAATATTGTCACGCCCTGACCTTAGAGATCCTTTTTATGTCTTTATTTTGGTTTGGTCAGGGCGTGAGTTGGGGTGGGTACTCTATGTTCTATGTTGTGTAGTTCTATGTTTTTGGCAGGGTAGGTTTCTCAATCAGGGACAGCTGTCTATCGTTGTCTCTGATTGAGAACCATACTTAAGCTGCTATTTTTCCCCACCTGTGGTTGTGGCAAGTTGACTTTGTTTAGGGCACATAGCTGGTAGCGCCATGGTTTGGGTTTTTGTAGTGTTTATTGTTTTGTTCGGCGTCATTTTCCAAATAAAGGGAAATGTATGCTCACCGTCCTGCACCTTGGTCCTCTTCTTTTAACGCTTGTGATAAATATCCAATAGAGGGAGACTAAGGTACTAATATTTCAGTGCAGCTCTGCATTTTGAGGATGTAACAGAGGTATCAAGCAGCAGCAAGACATCAATTGTTACTTCTGTTCATCTGACAACTCTCTGTATTTGGGGTGGGGCTTCAAAGGTTTGAGAAGAGATGGTCCATTCAAAATTAGAAAAAAGAGGGGTTGGGGGTTGTAGTTGAGTCACGGGACACAATGAAAATAGTAAAAGCTGGGGGGGGGGGGGGGGGGTAAAAGCTGTTGAGAAGCCTTTTGGTCCTAGACTTGACGCTTCGGTACCACTTGGCTGGGGTCTTTGACAATTTTTAGGGACCTTTTTTTGACAACGTCTGGTGTAGAGGTCCTGATTGGCAGGCAGCTTAGTGGCAGTGATGTGCCGTACACACTACCCTCTGTAGTGCCTTGCTGTCGGAGGCTAAGGAGTTGCCGTACCAGGCAGTGACGCAACCAGTCAGGATGCTCTCGATGTTGCAGCTGTAGAACCTTTTAAGGACCTATGCCAAATCTTTTCAGTCACCTGAGGGGGAATAGGCTTTGTCGTGCCTTCTTCACAACTGTTTTGGTGTGTTTGCACCATGATGGTGTTAGGTTCTTATGTTTCAGAGTAAATAACCCACGGACACTAGAGAAACTTTAACCAAGTTAAAATTTTCCCAAAGGTTCTTTACATCTGTAATCAGGCAACCCAACATTTGTCCCATCCATATATTTATATCCCACTGAAGACACTCCCTCTCTCCAATCCTTCTAGTTTATACCCAACAGGAAGAAGGTAACCAGATACTAAACCCTGATTACTCCCTTAAGGGGAACTGACCTCACCCTTCATTTGCTGACCTCACCCTTCATTTGCTGACCTCACCCCTCATTTGCTGACCTCAACCCCTCCTTCACCTAATTCACAGATATCCCTCTGTTTTCCCTATATCAACACACCACTCTCCTCCCTCAAACACATTCCAAAGCCTTCTGGCTTTCTCCAGAGGACACTTAACTTTCTCCTTTGAATCTATGCTTCTTCTCTATCATTGATTTAATATCTCCATGTTCCAAATGTCGAACCCAACAATAGTTTGTTGGGGATGTGGACACCAAGGAACTTGACGCTCTCAACCTGATCCACTACAGCCCCGTTGATGAGAATGGGGTCGTGCTCGGTCCTCCTTTTCCTGTAGTCCACAATCATTTCCTTTGTCTTAATTTAAATTGAGGGACAGGTTGTTGTTCTTGCACCACCAGGCCAGATCTCTGACCTCCTCCCTATAGGCTGTCTCGTCATTGTCGGTGATCAGGCCTACCACTGTTGTGTCATCTGCAAACTTAATGATGGTGTTGGAGTCGTGCCTGACCATGCTGTCGTGGGTGAACAGGGAGCACAGGAGGGGACTGAGCACGCACCCCAAAGGCGGCCCCCGTGTTGAGGATCAGCGTGGCGGATGTGTTACCTACCCTTACCACCTGGTGGCGGCCCGTCAGGAAGTCCAGGATCCAGTTGCGGAGGAAGGTGTTTAGACCAAGGGTCTTTAGCTTAGGGATAAGCTTTGAGGGCGCTATGGTGTTGAACGCTGAGCTTTAGTCAATGAATAGCATTCTCACATAGGTGTTCCTTTTGTCCAGGTGTGAAAAGGCAGTGTGGAGTGCAATAGAGATTGCATCATCTGTGGATCTGTTGGTGCGGTATGTAAATTGGAGTGGGTCTAGGGTCTCTGGGATAATGGTGTTGATGTGAGACATGACCAGCCTTTCAAAGCATTTCATGGCTACAGACGTGAGTGCTATGGGTCGGTAGTCATTTAGGCAGAAGGGAGCAATGGTGACTAGTTAAAGAAGAGGTTTGATTCAAGGCTCAATTTCACATCTACCTCTGTCCACTTGATGATCCAGAGGTTGCAGCTGCCTGACTACTTTTTACTACTGTGCTCTGAATCCCACTGTGACAGCAGGAGATTTAGTCAATGTACAACAACACAGAGTGTTGTTCAGACAATGTCACAAGCTTCTCAATATTAGATGATACACAGAAAGAGAAGGAGACAAGGATTTCCTAGTCTCATCATGGCCTTGTTACATCAGTGGCTGAGGAATTTATTGATTCTTGCTGAATGTTGTTATGGTATGATATTCTTAATTTGTTTTCTGCCTATGCCCCAAGCCCTTTATTTTATTCAAACATATGTTTACGTTTTCTACAACTACTACTAATTTTATACATTTTAAATCCCTATATCATGTTGCTTAACTCCCCTCTCCCCTAATACAAATGTGTGTCCTTTTCCAGAATGCAGGTGAAGACACAGTCACTCAGCCACCAGGAGATGTGACCGCTAAGGGAGGACAGGTCACACTGGATGGTCAATTTGAGACTTTAGTTACTACAAATCTAAATCTGTTTCCTGTACAGGTATGAATCTACTTACTTCCCAAAGTTTATATTGCAATGTTTTTCTTTTGGAGGTATAAATGCCACTGGATTTGAGGAGAGATTTGATGCCATCTAGATAAAGACTCAAAATCTGTCCCCTTGATGATCCAGAGGTTACATCTGTCTGACTCTGCTGTGTACTACTGAGCTCTGAAGCCCACTGTGACAACAGGATATACAGCCCCCTTACAGAAACTATTTGATAGTGATTAACAATGTAATACAGCCAACAGAGATGTAATGGTCGTAGAAGGACAACCAACAAAACTCAGTTGTACATTTGATACAACTGATATATTGCCATATCTATTTTGGTACAAATATCAAGCAAATGGCAACCCCATGTTTATGCTGAGAAAGGATAAGTTTGGAACTGGGGAAACTGCTACTGAGTTCAAGAAGAGATTTCATGCCCGTCTGAATGTCACAGCAAAATCTGTCCCCTTGACGATCCAGAGGTTGCAGGTGTCTGAGTTTGCTGTGTACTACTGTGCTCTGAGGCCCACTGTGACAACAGGATATACAGTCTCATTACAAAAACTATTTGATAGTGTGATATAACTCTCTAAGAGAGCCTAGTGGAAGCTCCTCCTCAAAACTTCCTTGGGCAGAGTTAAAGAAGTGGTGACACATGCAAGTGTTTGCTCTCTCCTTACCTACCCATCTCACAGTAGACATGGAATCTTGGCTGAAGAATATTCTGATCCTTGCTGCATTTTGTTGTGGTATGATAAAAAATATATATATATTTGCTTACTAGCCATTGCTTTTAAATGATACCTTTCTATTATCATGTAAAATAAAGTTGCTCAATCTATATGCTTCTAGTGATTTAATGTGTATAAATTATCAAACAGCCTTTCTTTTTCTACATATATAATTTCTCTCCAGACTGCAGAGGAGACAGAGTGTTACAGACAAAAGGAGTTGAGACGGCTACTGAAGGAGAACAAATAACACTTGTCTGTCATTATGAAACAGACGATCCAAGTCCATATCTATTCTGGTACAAACAGGGAGAAAACGACTACCTCAAGTATATGCTTATGCGGTTCAATTTTGGAACTGGGGACAATGCTGCTGACTTCAAGGAGAGATTTCATGCCGATCTAGATGCCAACTCCAAATCAGTCCCCTTGACGATCCAGAGGGTGCGGCTGTCTGACTCGGCTAGGTACTACTGTGCTCTGAGGCCCACTGTGACAACAGGAGATACAACCCCTTTACAAAAACATACTGAGCTACACAATGACAATACTCCTGTCTGTACAGTATACAGCACCACTTTGAAATTGACACAGTAACTTTCACACTACCTCCTTGATACTACCAAGACTAGTGGTAAGCAGATGATGATAATCAGTGCAATGTTAATGATGATTGTAGAGTAAGTCATTTTTTATGCCAATAAAGCTACCTCTTCCAATTCAGCTCTAAATGTCAGCCTAGTGTCATAGACTAGACGTATAATAGTACATTTGAATCTGGTACACTCAAATTAGCATGAAGTGTTATGTTTGTTATGGTTACATAAAACAGAAAGTTACTTAAGGCAAATCCTTAACCCTTTTAACCAACCCTTCAACCTAATTTAACCCTTTAACATTGCTCCTAATGCTAACGTTAATGTTAGCCACCTCGTCACATAGCTAACTTCAGCATCAACAAATTGGAATTCATAACATATCATACATTTAGCAAAGTCGTAGCATATTATACAAATTATAATTCTTAAAATATCTTGAAAATGTATGATAGACATCCACAAATTAGTGCATAATATTAGTACACAATATATACGAAATGTAACAACAAATGGAGTGGTTGGATTTACTTACAGGATAATACGAAATGCTCTGAGACCAGGTTGTAAATGTAGATGTAAGAGACATTAAAATTCCATTACAATATCTCATAGATTAGAAAATAGACCATTGCTTAATTTTTACAGTTGGCCAAGTAGTGTTACTTAGATGAATTTAGAAAAAGCAATATTCAGTATTGTGAATAGAGTAATCATCAACCAGCATCAACCACAAGAGGGCCACATTATCAATCATGTTGCTTTCTAACTGTTTTGCAATTAACTCGAACTGTTTTGCAATTAATTGTTCTTTCATAACCCATTAATATTATCACCTTAAATGTACCTAAAGTGCAGATTATCAAAATCCTGAGACATTTGTAAGTCAGTTTGTTTTGGGTGTTGCAATTACAGATAGAAAAATCTGACTACACAGACCATGAAGAACCATCCAAATATCAATTAGATATGATGTTACTAACACGTTTTCCACAAAAATGTCATATGAAACCTTGTGGTCCCGTGGCATTCTTCTTTGTTTCCAGAGTGCAGCAGAGCAGACAGTGTTACTCAGTTGAAGAGAGAAGTGACTGCTTATGAAGGAGAAGATGTGTCTCTCAGCTATAAATATAACACCAGTTAATCAGCTCCATCTTCTGGTACATTAAATCCACATATTATTACCCTGAATATGTTTTGCAGAAGGATGGACCAGGGGGTATTGATGATAGGTTCAAGTGGAGATTTAACCTCTACGGGATCGTTGAGCTAACGTGCGCTAATTTGATTAGCAATAGGTTGTAAGTAAACAAGAAAACATCCCAGGACATAGACATATCTTATATGGGCAGAAAGCTTACATTTGTAACATCTGCGTCAAACTCACACTCCCAAACACTTAGATCCCCTGAATTCATCCCACTTTCCAGCTCACTCTCCAGATCCCAATCACCGGGATTCTAATCACCTGTTCACACACATGCATGTAAACATCCCACGCGATTTAGTTCAGTTCCTTGCACCTCATCACTGTGAGGTATTGTTTGTTTTGAGACACACTTTTTCTGAGCTTTTACCTGCCTCACTCACAATGCCTTTCACCTATTCCTTGCCTGTACTGTTGCCATTTTTGAATCTACCGTGTATGACCTTCTGCCCTCCCCTGGACCTAGCTATCTTCCTCAGCCTATAGTGCCTTTCACTAAACACCTGCTGTGCTCTGCCCTTGAAACCAGCTCTCTGTCTCCCCAGTGTTCATTACAAAATTATTGTTAGTCTAACTGCACTGTCCAATTCACAGTAGCTATTACAGTGAAAAAATACAATGCTATTGTTTGAGGAGAGTGCATAGTTATGTACATCAAAATGTATATATTAACCAATTAGGAACAATTGGGTAGACTTCATACAACATTTTTTAACAGAAATACAATAGTTCATTGGATCAATCTAAAACTTGCACATACACTGCTGCCATCTAGGATGCCATGCTGGATTGGTAAATTCTAATGCTAATGTCATTGTTTGAAATTAATATGAAATATTATTCATTTGAGATTTTTTGGGTTGATTTTCTTATTTTATTTGCATTATATAAAAATATCATCTGTAATGAAATGTGTAAAGTACACATTGGCAATACTGTGTGATATATATTTTTAATTCATTTTACATAAACTTGGAATGGAACAGCACTTCACCATAGTGATTATGTTCCCTGTACTCTATATATATCTGTTTATTTTACGTGTTGATACAGAGCTCATACGTGAAAGTATTGTTACTGATTTTTTAAATCTTTCACAGTGGCAGTGATTCTGATTATGAGCCGCCAATGTCTAGGTGTCCATCTTCCTCTGAAGCTAGTTCATCCAGCCGGATCCCCGCTGTCTCCGGCTCCACACCTAACCGGCCATCTAGAGTAGAGAAGTCAGTGACAAAGAAGAGGAGGTGGGGAAGAGAGAAACCTGCAGACAGAGGGCCAGAGGGTCATTGGCACTTTGTGTTAGAAGATGATGTGGAACCAAATCCACCAGTTTTTAGACCCAAAAGGCAGCCAGGACCTCAACTGGACATGACTGCAAAGCATTTACATTTACATTTAAGTCATTTGGCAGACGCTCTTATCCAGAGCGACAAAGCACAGTCCCCTTCAACTTTTTCAACTGTTTTTCACCTCGTCAGTTGTTGATTCCCTGGTGGCGAACACCAATAAGTATGGGGCTAAGAAGCAGGCAGGAAAGAAAGCGGCATGGAAGACCATTTCCATGTCAGGCCTTTTTTGCTACTTTTCAATGGTCATTTACATGGAGCTGGTGAAGTTGAAAACTCTAAGGGACTACTGGAAAACATCTCTCTATCAACTGCCTTTCCCCATCAATTGCCTTTCCCCAATTGCCTTTCCCCATGACTGTCATGTCTTGTAAAAGGTTTCTGACTATCTCACGGGCGCTTCACATCAGTGATCCAGAAGTTGATGTGGAGAATGACAAGAAGAGAGGCACACCAAGGTTTGATAGGCTCTGTAAAATAAAACCTCTCTACCCCAGCATCGATGATGCCTGCAAGACTTACAGTATTTTCAGCCCGCCCAGAACCTGTCCATCGATGAGAGGATGGTAGCCTCAAAGGCCAGAATCAGTCTCAAACAATACATGCGTAACAAACCAAACAAATGGGGTTACAGGCTGTTTGTTTTGGCTGATTCTGTGTGTGCCTACACTTGCAATTTTTTTTGTTTATGAGGGGAAAAACAGTTTTGCTACCGGTAATGGACTGAGTTATGATTCCGTTATGGAGTTATTGGATTTTCAACTGCTGGGGAAGGGCTACAAACTGTTTGTGGACAACTTCTACACAAGCCCTACCCTGTTTACAGAGCTGAGGAAGCGGGAGGTGTCGGCTTGTGGCACCATTCGTACCAACAGGGTGGGATTTCCAAAGACCAAGGTGAACGACATGCCTAAGCGGGCTGAGCGCGGTACCATGCGATGGATCCGTGAAGAGGGCCTGCTGTTTGTGAAGTGGATGGATACCAGAGAGGTGGTCATGTGCTCCAGTATCCACAAGTACTTCAGTGAAGGAGATCACATCATCAGGCGTGTGAAGAATGGTGCCGGGGCATGGACCACAAAAAATGTCCCCTTTCCAGCTGCTGTGAAGGACTACAACAAGAGCATGGGAGGTGTGGACCTGTCAGATGCGCTGATAGGATACTACAATGTTCTTCACAAGACCATGAAATGGTACAAAACTTTTTTCGATCATTTCATTGACATTGCTGTGGTGAATTCCTTCATCCTCCAGAAGGAAATGGCCAAGAGCTGTGGACAGCCCCCCATCTCACAGCTAGCCTTCAGGGAGCTGCTCATCCAGGAGCTTGCTAGCTACAGCAAGTCCACTGCAGCACCTTCTGCTCCAATCAGTGGTGTTCACCTGCCCAGATTCATCTCTGCAGGCATGAATGTGCCACAGGGCAAAAGGGCACAGTAGGGCGATGTCGTTGTGCCCTTTGCCACAGGAAATGCCCCATCACCTGCACCACCTGTTCAATAAGCCTCTGCTTTACAGCAGAAAGAGACTGCAATGGGCCATAGCACCAGCAGCACAATATTGTGTAGAGGACTGAGGGTCTCCACAATATTGTACATAGAAAATGTGTAAATAGTTACCCGTTTTATTTGTTTGTTTATTATTATTTATTTATTTTATTATTTTTATCATATATATTTTTTTTTGGGGGGGGTGTGTTAGAATATCATTTATGTATTTTGTATATAGTTATTTCCTTCAAAATGTATCACTGTACCAATTCGGCCACTTGGGTACATTTGGGTACATTTGTGTGGGACACCTGGGTGACTTCATGCTCAATGTCATGTAGCTCGCTCATTTTTGAAGTTATCTGTCTAAAACTTTGCTCAGCTATTGTTGCCATCTTATGTTCTTCAATCGAACCATCCCCAGCATCCTATCTATGTTTGGCTGTTCTTGGTCATTTGAAAGATGATGCAGCAACAATAAAAAACAGAAAACGTATGTTTATTTCCTTGTATTTTCTTCTACCAGGTCTATTGTGTTATATTCTCCTACATTCAATTCACATTTCCACAAAACTCAGAGCGTTTCCTTTCAAATGATATCAAGAATATGCATATCCTTGCCTCTGGGCCTGAGCTACCGGCAGTTAGATTAGGGTATGTCTTTAGGTGGAAATTGAGAAGAAGGGGGGGGGGGTACCCCAAAGAAGTTAAGCCATTTTGCCACAACTTTGGAAGTATGCTTGGTGTCATTGTCCATTTGGAAGAACCATTTGCGTCCAACCTTTAACTTCCTAACTGATGGTCTTGAGATGTTGCTTCAATATATCCACGTCATTTTCCTCCCTCATAATGCCATCTATTTTGTGAAGTGTACAAGTCCGTCCTGCAGCAAAGCACCCCCACAACATGATGCTGCCACCCCCGTGCTTCATGGTTGGGATGGTGTTCTTCGGCTTACAACATCCCCTTTTCCCTCCAAACATAATGATGGTCTTTATGGCCAAACAGTTCTATTTTTGTTTCATCAGACCAGAGGACAATTCTCCAAAAAGTACAATCTTTATCCCGATGTGCAGTTGCAAACCGTAGTCTGGCTTTTTTATGGCGGTTTTGGAACAGTGGCTTCTTCCTTGCTGAACGGCTTTTCAGGTTATGTCGATATAGGATTTGTTTTACTGTGGATATAGAAACTTTTGTACCTGTTTCCTCCAGCATCTTCACAATGTCCTTTGCTGTTGTTCTGGGATTGATTCGCACCAAAGTACGTTCATCTCTAGGAGACAGAACGTGCCTCCTTCCTGAGCGGTATGATGGCTGCGTTGTCCCATGGTGTTTAAACCTGCGTACTATTGTCTGTACAGAAGGACGTGGTACCTTCAGGCGTTTGGAAATTGTTCCCAGGGATGAACCAGACTTGTGGAGGTCTACATTTTTTTCAGAGGTCTTTGCTGATTTATTTTGATTTTTCCCATGATGTCAAGCAAAGAGGCACTGAGTTTGAAGGTAGGCCTTGAAATATATCCACAGGTACACCTCCAATTGACTCAAAGGATGTCAATTAGCCTATCAGAAGCTTCTAAAGCCATGACATCATTTTCTGGAATTTTCCAAGCTGTTTAAAGGCACTGTCAACTTAGTTCTGACCCAATGGAGTTGTGATACAGTGAATTGTAAGTGAAATGATATGTCTGTAAACAGTTGTTGGAAAAAATAATTGTGTCATGCATAAAGTAGATGTCCTAACCGATTTGCCAAAACTATAGTTTGTTAACAATACATTTGTGGAGTGGTTGAAAAACACGTTTTAATGACTCCAACCTAAGTGTATGTAAACCTCCGACTTCAACTGTATATGTTTTTTTATTAATAAAAATGCATGTTTTATTCATTGTATTATCTTTTACCAGATCTAATGTGTTATATTCTCCTACATTCATTTCACATTTCCACAAACTTCAAATAGTTTCCTTTCAAATGGTATCAAGAATATGCATATCCTTGCTTCAGGTTCTGAGCTACAGACAGTTAGAATTGAGTATGTCATTTTACGCTAAATTTGAAAAAATGCCCATCTCAATTCCTTCAGCAAATCAGCTCCCTTGATGATCCAGACGATACAGCTACTACTGTGCTCTGAAGTCCACTGTGACAACAGCCCCCTTCCAAAAACGATTTGATTGTGTGATATAAGACTCATAGAGAGCCGAGTGGAAGCTCCTCCTCAATGCTTCATAAGGCAGAGTTAAAGAAGTGGTTTCAAAAGCTCTTGACATGTACTGTGCGAGTGTGTTTGCTCTCTCCTTACCTATCCATCTTACAGTTGACATGGAATCTTGCCTGAATAAACTTCTGATCCTTCCTGCATTTTGTTGTGGTATGATAACTATCATTTATAATGATAACTATTAATTTATTTATTTGCTTACTGTCTTTTCTCCAACCCTTTTATTTTGTAAATATACATTTCAGTACAATACTACCAGTATTCATTTAATGCGTTTTTATCACCTCAATCATGTTCCTTGATTATTTTCCTCCTAATACAAATGTGTATTACATTATTTTCCAGAATGCAGAGGAGAAGATTCAGTCATTCAGCCACCAGGAGATGTGACCGCTACTGAGGGAGAACAGGTCACACTGGGCTGTCAATTTGATACTGTAGATGGAAATCCATATCTGTTCTGGTACAAGCAGAGAGCTGATGACTTCCCAAAGTATATGCTGAAACGGGCTACTTTTGGATCAGATAATGCCATTGAATTCCAGAGGAGATTCGATGCCCATCTCAATTTAACTACATTTAAATCAGAATCAAAATCAGTCCCCTTGACAATCCAGAGGTTACAGCTGTCTGACTCTGCTGTGTACTACTGTGCTCTGAGGCCCACTGTGACAACAGGATATACAGCTCCCTTACAAAAACTATTTGATAGTCTTATACTGTATAAGACTCTTAGAGAGCCTTGTGTACGCTCTTCCTTAATGCTTCCTAAGGCAGAGTTAAGGAAGTGGTTTCACAAGCCTATGAGACAAGTTTTCTCTCTCCTTATACCCATTTCTCTCTCCTTATACCCATGGAACCCTGTTTGAGGAATGTACTGATTCTTGCTGCATTTTGTTATGGTATTATAATATTATTTTCCTAATTCATTTGCTGCCTTTGATCTCATTCCTTTATTTTATTAAACATATTTCTCAGTATAATATTACCAGTATTAATGTCATGTTTGTAATCATATTACTCAATTATTTTCAGTAATTTTTCATGCCAATAAAGCTCTCTTCCAATTCAGGTCCAAATGTAGAAGTAAGAGACAATACAATTCCACTAAAATATCACATGGATTAGAAAATAGACGATTGTTTAATTTTTAGATTTGGTCTAATTGTGTTACTTAGACGCATTTAGAAAAAGCAAAAATCAATATTGTGTAGAGAATAATGGAAAATCCAGCATCAACCACAAGGAGGCCACATTACCAAGTAAGTGTTGCTTTCTACTCTAAACTGACTTGTTTACAGTATTTGAACATCCCCTCTGTGCTGTGCTGCATGATCTAGGTCTGTGCTGCCACTAAGACAGGAATCAAGAAAGCACACCAGTTTCTATATTGTAACATCAGTTGTCTTGCTCTTTGTATCCTCTGATAATTATGGGACATTGGCTGTGGACCTCTGTTCTTCTTGCTGCACTTTGGTAGGATACTGATCTCATGATATTTTTCTCAATACCCTGATGTTACTGGAATCCTGACATTTAGTAACCATGTGACTTTAGGATTCTATCAGTTAGATGTGATGTGACGAAAATATGTTCCACAAAAATGTCAGATAGAAAAGTCCCAAGGCATTTTGTTATGTTATTATAATGTTGTTTTTTATAATTTGTTTAGTCTTGGCTCCCAATCCTTTCTTTTATCAAACATATTTCTCAGTTCAACACTACAAGTATTAATTTCATGTGTTTTTATTCACACAAATATGCTGCTTGATTATTTTCTCCCTAATACTAATGTGTATTACATTATTTTCCAAAATGCAGAGGAGAAGACTCAGTCATTCAGCCACCAGGAGATGTGACCACTAACCTTAACAGGTCACACTGGGCTGTCAATGTGATACTACAAATACAAATCCATAACTGTTGTGGTACAAACACGGAGCAAACGAGTACCCCAAGTGTATGCTGTGTACTACTGTGCTCGGTGGACCACTGTGACAACAGGATATACAACCCCTTACAAAAACATACTGACCTACACAATGACAATACACCTGTCTGTACAGTATACAACACCACTTTGCAATTGACACAGTAACTTTCTCACTACCTCCCTGATAGTACCAAGACTAGTGGTAGCAGATGATGATAATCACAGTGATGAGGATGAGGATGATAATGATAATGATGGTGATGATTATGCAATAAGTTATTTTTGATGCCAATAAAGCTATCTCTTCCAATTTAGCTCTAAAGGTAGATGTAAGAGACATTAAAATGCCATTACTATATCTCATGGATTAGAACACATACAGCTAGTAGAGCTAGTAGAGTCTAACTAAATTAATTCCAGAGAAAAAAGTTATACTCAGTATTGTGTACAGAGTAATGGAAAAGCCAACATCAACCACAAGGGGGCCACATTACCAAGTAAGTGTTGCTTCCTACTCGAAAATGACTTGTTTACAGTATTTGAACATCCCCTCTGTGCTGTGCTGCATGGTTTAGGTCTGTGCTGCCACTAAGACAGGAATCAAGAAAGCACACCAGTTTCTATATTGTAACATCAGTGTGTCTTGCTCTTTGTATCCTATGATAATTATGGGACATTGGCTGTGGACATCTGTTGTTCTTGCTGCACTTCTCTTTGGTAGGTAATGGCTCTCATTATCTTTTTCTCAACACCCTGATGTTACTGGAACCCTGACATTTTCACAGAGTTATTCTTCTTTGTTTCCAGAGTGCAGAGGAGCAGACAGTGTTACTCAGTCAACGAGAGAAGTGACTGCTTATGAAGGAGAAGACGTGTCTCTCAACTGTGAATATAACACCAGTTTACCAGCTCCATCTCTCTTCTGGTACATTCAATACACAAACGATTACCCTGAATATGTTTTGCGGAAGGATGTCATTGGACCAGGGGATATTGATGATAGATTCAAGGATAGATTTGATGCCCATCTCAATTCCATCACCAAATTAGTACCCTTGACGATCCAGAGGGTGCAGCTGTCTGACTCTGCTGTGTACTACTGTGCTCTGAAGCCCACTGTGACAACAAGATATACAGCCTCATTACAAAAACACCATGTGTGCACGTGGGTGTGTACAGTACTTTGTGTTTTTTTTAAGTCAATGGGAGGTGTTATACACTGCTCAAAAAAATAAAGGGAACACTTAAATCCTCAGACCCCTTGTGAGACAATATGCTGGTGCAGTTGGCGCTGGGTTCCTCCTAATGCAAGACAATGCTAGACCTCATGTGGCTGGAGTGTGTCAGCAGTTCCTGCAAGAGGAAGGCATTGATGCTATGGACTGGCCCGCCCGTTCCCCAGACCTGAATCCAATTGAGCACATTTGGGACATCATGTCTCGCTCCATCCACCAACGCCACATTGCACCATAGACTGTCCAGGAGTTGGCGGAAGCTTTAGTCCAGGTCTGGGAGGAGATCCCTCAGGAGACCATCCGCCACCTCATCAGGAGCATGCCCAGGTGTTGTAGGGAGGTCATACAGGCACTTGGAGGCCACACACACCACTGAGCCTCATTTTGACTTGTTTTAAGGACATTACATCAAAGTTTGATCAGCCTGTAGTGTGGTTTTCCAGTTTAATTTTGAGTGTGACTCCAAATCCAGACCTCCATTGGTTGATATATTTGATTTTAAATCAAATCAAATCAAATTTTATTTGTCACATACACATGGTTAGCAGATGTTAATGCGAGTGTAGCGAAATGCTTGTGCTTCTAGTTCCGACAATGCAGTAATAACCAACAAGTAATCTAACTAACAATTCCTAATCTACTGTCTTATACACAGTGTAAGGGGATAAAGAATATGTACATGAGGATATATGAATGAGTGATGGTACAGAGCAGCATAGGCAAGATACAGTAGATGGTATCGAGTACAGTATATACATGTGAGATGAGTATGTAAACAAAGTGGCATAGTTAAAGTGGCTAGTGATACATGTATTACATAAGGATGCAGTCGATGATATAGAGTACAGTATATACGTATGCATATGAGATGAATAATGTAGGGTAAGTAACATTATATAAGGTAGCATTGTTTAAAGTGGCTAGTGATATATTTACATCATTTCCCATCAATTCCCATTATTAAAGTGGCTGGAGTTGAGTCAGTGTCAGTGTGTAGGCAGCAGCCACTCAATGTTAGTGGTGGCTGTTTAACAGTCTGATGGCGTTGAGATAGAAGCTGTTTTTCAGTCTCTCGGTCCCAGCTTTGATGCACCTGTACTGACCTCGCCTTCTGGATGATAGCGGGGTGAACAGGCAGTGGCTCGGGTGGTAGATGTCCTTGATGATCTTTATGGCCTTCCTGTAACATCGGGTGGTGTAGGTGTCCTGGAGGGCAGGTAGTTTGCCCCC
This sequence comes from Oncorhynchus masou masou, assembly GCF_036934945.1. Lineage (NCBI taxonomy): Eukaryota > Metazoa > Chordata > Actinopteri > Salmoniformes > Salmonidae > Oncorhynchus > Oncorhynchus masou. The sequence continues at coordinate 30,449,706 of NC_088214.1, read as the reverse complement.
GATGATGCGTTGTGCAGACCTCACTACCCTCTGGAGAGCCTTACGGTTGAGGGCGGAGCAGTTGCCGTACCAGGCGGTGATACAGCCCGCCAGGATGCTCTCGATTGTGATTCTGTAGAAGTTTGTGAGTGCTTTTGGTGACAAGCCGAATTTCTTCAGCCTCCTGAGGTTGAAGAGGCGCTGCTGCGCCTTCTTCACGATGCTGTCTGTGTGAGTGGACCAATTCAGTTTGTCTGTGATGTGTATGCCGAGGAACTTAAAACTTGCTACTCTCTCCACTACTGTTCCATCGATGTGGATAGGGGGGTGTTCCCTCTGCTGTTTCCTGAAGTCCACAATCATCTCCTTAGTTTTGTTGACGTTGAGTGTGAGGTTATTTCCCTGACACCACACTCCGAGGGCCCTCACCTCCTCCCTGTAGGCCGTCTCGTCATTGTTGGTAATCAAGCCTACCACTGTTGTGTCGTCCGCAAACTTGATGATTGAGTTGGAGGCGTGCGTGGCCACGCAGTCGTGGGTGAACAGGGAGTACAGGAGAGGGCTCAGAACGCACCCTTGTGGGGCCCCAGTGTTGAGGATCAGCGGGGAGGAGATGTTGTTACCTACCCTCACCACCTGGGGGCCGCCCGACAGGAAGTCCAGTACCCAGTTGCACAGGGCGGGGTCGAGACGCAGGGTCTCGAGCTTGATGACGAGCTTGGAGGGTACTATGGTGTTGAATGCCGAGCTGTAGTCGATGAACAGCATTCTCACATAGGTATTCCTCTTGTCCAGATGGGTTAGGGCAGTGTGCAGTGTGGTTGAGATTGCATCGTCTGTGGACCTATTTGAGCGGTAAGCAAATTGGAGTGGGTCTAGGGTGTCAGGTAGGGTGGAGGTGATATGGTCCTTGACTAGTCTCTCAAAGCACTTCACGATGACGGAAGTGAGTGCTACGGGGCAGTTACCTTAGCTTTCTTGGGAACAGGAACGATGGTGGCCCTCTTGAAGCATGTGGGAACAGCAGACTGGTATAGGGATTGATTGAATATGTCCGTAAACACACCAGCCAGCTGGTCTGCGCATGCTCTGAGGGCGCGGCTGGGGATGCCGTCTGGGCCTGCAGCCTTGCGAGGGTTAACACGTTTAAATGTTTTACTCACCTCGGCTGCAGTGAAGGAGAGACCGCATTTTTCCGTTGCAGGCAGTGTCAGTGGCACTGTATTGTCCTCAAAGCGGGCAAAAAAGTTATTTAGTCTGCCTGGGAGCAAGACATCCTGGTCCGTGACTGGGCTGGATTTCTTCCTGTAGTCCGTGATTGACTGTAGACCCTGCCACATGCCTCTTGTGTCTGAGCCGTTGAATTGGGATTCTACTTTGTCTCTGTACTGACGCTTAGCTTGTTTGATAGCCTTACGGAGGGAATAGCTGCATTGTTTGTATTCAGTCATGTTACCAGACACCTTGCCCTGATTGAAAGCAGTGGTTCGCGCTTTCAGTTTCACACGAATGCTGCCATCAATCCAAGGTTACTGGTTAGGGAATGTTTTAATCGTTGCTATGGGAACGACATCTTCAACTCACGTTCTAATGAACTCGCACACCGAATCAGCGTATTCGTCAATGTTGTTATTTGACGCAATACGAAACATGTCCCAGTCCACGTGATGGAAGCAGTCTTGGAGTGTGGAGTCAGCTTGGTCGGACCAGCGTTGGACAGACCTCAGCGTGGGAGCTTCTTTTTTTAGCTTTTGTCTGTAGGCAGGTATCAGCAAAATGGAGTCGTGGTCAGCTTTTCCGAAAGGGGGGCGGGGCAGGGCCTTATATGCGTCGCGGAAGTTAGAGTAACAGTGATCCAAGGTTTTTCCGCCCCTGGTTGCGCAATCGATATGCTGATGAAATTTAGGGAGTCTTGTTTTCAGATTAGCCTTGTTAAAATCCCCAACAGCGATGAATGCAGCCTCCGGATAAATGGTTTCCAGTTTGCAAAGAGTTAAATAAAGTTCGTTCAGAGCCATCGATGTGTCTGCTTGGGGGGGATATATACGGCTGTGATTATAATCGAAGAGAATTCTCTTGGTAGGTAATGCGGTCTACATTTGATTGTGAGGAATTCTAAATCAGGTGAACAGAAGGATTTGAGTTCCTGTATGTTCCTTTCATCGCACCATGCCTCGTCAGCCATAAGGCATACACCCCCACCCTCTTCTTACCAGAAAGGTGTTTGTTTCTGTCGGCGCGATGCGTGGAGAAACCCGTTGGCTGCACCGCATCGGATAGCGTCTCTCCAGTGAGCCATGTTTTCGTGAAGCACAGAACGTTACAGTCTCTGATGTCCTTCTGGAATGCTACCCTTGCTCGGATTTCATCAACCTTGTTGTCAAGAGACTGGACATTGGCAAGAAGAATGCTAGGAAGTGGGGCACGATGTGCCCGTCTCCGTAGTCTGACCAGAAGACCGCTACGTTTCCCTCTTTTTCGGAGTCGTTTTTTGGGGTCGCTGCATGCGATCCATTCCGTTGTCCTGTTTGTAAGGCAGAACACAGGATCCGCGTCGCGAAAAACATATTCTTGGTCGTACTGATGGTGATTTGACGCTGATCTTACAGTGCCTTGCGAAAGTATTAATCCCCCTTGAACTTTGCGACCTTTTGCCACATTTCAGGCTTCAAACATAAAGATATAAAACTGTATTTTTTTGTGAAGAATCAACAACAAGTGGGACACAATCATGAAGTGGAACGACATTTATTGGATATTTCAAACTTTTTTAACAAATCAAAAACTGAAAAATTGGGCGTGCAGAATTATTCAGCCCCCTTAAGTTAATACTTTGTAGCGCCACCTTTTGCTGTGATTACAGCTGTAAGTCGCTTGGGGTATGTCTCTATCAGTTTTGCACATCGAGAGACTGAAATTTTTTCCCAATACCCCTTGCAAAACAGCTCGAGCTCAGTGAGGTTGGATGGAGAGCATTTGTGAACAGCAGTTGTCAGTTCTTTCCACAGATTCTCGATTGGATTCAGGTCTGGACTTTGACTTGGCCATTCTAACACCTGGATATGTTTATTTTTGAACCATTCCATTGTAGATTTTGCTTTATGTTTTGGATCATTGTCTTGTTGGAAGACAAATCTCCGTCCCAGTCTCAGGTCTTTTGCAGACTCCATCAGGTTTTCTTCCAGAATGGTCCTCTATTTGGCTCCATCCATCTTCCCATCAATTTTAACCATCTTCCCTGTCCCTGCTGAAGAAAAGCTGGCCCAAACCATGATGCTGCCACCACCATGTTTGACAGTGGGTATGGTGTGTTCAGGGTGATGAGCTGTGTTGGTTTTACGCCAAACATAACGTTTTGCATTGTTGCCAAAAAGTTCAATTTTGGTTTCATCTGACCAGAGCACCTTCTTCCACATGTTTGGTGTCTCTCCCAGGTGGCTTGTGGCAAACTTTAAGCAACACTTTTTATGGATATCTTTAAGAAATGGCTTTCTTCTTGCCACTCTTCCATAAAGGCCAGATTTGTGCAATATACGACTGATTGTTGTCCTATGGACAGAGTCTCCCACCTCAGCTGTAGATCTCTGCAGTTCATCCGGAGTGATCATGGGCCTCTTGGCTGCATCTCTGATCAGTCTTCTCCTTGTATGAGCTGAAAGTTTAGAGGGAAGGCCAGGTCTTGGTAGTTTGCAGTGGTCTGATACTCATTCCATTTCAATATTATCGCTTGCACAGTGCTCCTTGGGATGTTTAAAGCTTTTTGTATCCAAATCCGGCTTTAAACTTCTTCACAACAGTATCTCGGACCTGCCTGGTGTGTTCCTTGTTCTTCATGATGCTCTCTGTGCTTTTAACGGACCTCTGAGACTATCACAGTGCAGGTGCATTTATACGGAGACTTGATTACACACAGGTGGATTGTATTTATCATCATTAGTCATTTAGGTCAACATTGGATCATTCAGAGATCCTCACTGAACTTCTGGAGAGAGTTTTCTGCACTGAAAGTAAAGGGGCTGAATAATTTTGCACGCCCAATTTTTCAGTTTTTGATTTGTTAAAAAAGTTTGAAATATCCAATAAATGTCGTTCCACTTCATGATTGTGTCCCACTTGTTGTTGATTGTTCACAAAAAAATACAGTTTTATATCTTTATGTTTGAAGCCTGAAATGTGGCAAAAGGTCGCAAAGTTCAAGGGGGCCGAATACTTTCGCAAGGCACTGTATATACAGTAGTTCTTCTCGGCTGTATGTAATGAAACCTAAGATGACCTGGGGTACTAATGTAAGAAATAACACGTAAAAAAAACAAAAAACTGCATAGTTTCCTAGGAACGCGAAGCGAGGCGGCCATCTCTGTCGGCGCCGGAAGTAAGTCCATTGATAATTTTTGTGTGATTTTGTTGTCAGCACATTCAACTATGTGAAGAAAAAAGTATTTAATAAGAATAGTTCATTCATTCAGATCTAGGATGTGTTATTTTAGTGTTCCCTTTATTTTTTTGAGCAGGTCATAATTGAGGCAGAGAAAAGGAAATGCCTTTTATAGCTGACAGTGAGAAACCAGGGGAGTCATTCTGTCATAACAGTATACTTGTGTTCACTCTTTTCACTGTATTAAATAATACCAGTGACCAGATGTTATATTTGGAAATAAAATGAAAGGCATGTATGACTAAACATTCTAAACATTCTCTCATAGAAATATCATTGATTCTATCTTTACAGTGATTTAGTAAACTAAATCTTCGTCACCACCACCACACTTCATTAAGAGAAAGCATTGAATGGGTTTTATGTCAAAGTGAAGAGCTACAAATGATCCTGTTCAAAGTGTACATATGATGACAAGTGACATATTTCAGTTAGTTAGTTGGTCCAACATATAGTAGATGAATGATGATGTTACTTGGTTTGATCTGGATGTTCTCTACAATTTGTAAGTGAGCCTGTATTGTTGATGCTAGTTAGTTTTTTAAATTCCTGTCAATTGTTTTAGTTTCTCTATGTTCTGTACAGGACAGATTGCTGGGGATCACATTAGTCCTGCAAAGCATGACGCCATAGGTACAGAGGGAGAACCTGTGACTCTGGGCTGCTCATATGATATAGGCTGTAAATGTATTGACCTTTAATGGTACAGGCATTACCCGAACCAGGCTCCTCAGTTCTACAGTACAAAGGTGCAAGATCAGAAAGCGGCAGGGAACATATACATCCACAATGTCTCAGACATCTACTCAACTGATCATAACAAGTCTCACCCTGGCAGACAGCACTCTACTACTGTGCTCTCAGAGAATATACCCCGTGAGACAATGTGTAAAAGATGCTGTCCTGCTGAGAAGAAATGCTTTGATGAAGCGGGGATTGAATTTGAACATGGAACCACAATTTCAGAACATAATGGCAGAGGTTGAGATCAGAGAATTGTGATGTGCTTTGTGCAATCACCAGGTGGTCTAGTGTTTCTCTGTCTTCATATTCAACTGTGAGAAAAATGTATTCTACTCTCTTCAATTAGTCGTTTTCAATTCCTTAATTTCTTTATGTGGTTGGAAAAGCAAGTGGGAATATGACAAAGTGCAAAAATATTATTATTTGTAGTTACTCCTCACAATTTATACCACTTGGTGGTGTAGTATGAAAGTCAACCTGAAGGGGGCAACCTAACAAAGCACACAAACCCCTGAATCAGAGGATGCCATACAGACAGACACATCCCCATGGTCTACTACTGCATGTAATACAGAACAACATGAAGCATCAACAGTAGAACAGAGGGTGTCAAAGCTCTGTGATAGATCAGCATTGTTCTGCTCCTTACCTTTTCCACTTCAAACTGACTGACTAGTCATGAGAAATTGCCTGATCCTGCATGTTCTGGCTGCATGCTGCTTCGGTATAACATCACTCAGTTTATCTGTCTCTTTCTGTGCAGTTGCTCATTTTATTTAAATACGTTATTATTATATGTTGTGAGGATATATTTATCTTTATTTTCAGGGTGCAGAGCAGAAGAGAGTGTAATACAGCCAACAGAAGATGTAATGGTCGTAGAAGGACAACCAACAAAACTCAGTTGTACGTTTGATACCACTGATCTATCACTATATCTCTTCTGGTACAAACAACAAGCAAATGGCAAACCCATGTTTATGCTGAGAGAGGATACATTTGGAACTGGGGAAACTGCTACTGAGTTCAAGGAGAGATTTCATGCCCATCTGAATGTCACAGCAAAGTCAGTCCCCTTGACGATCCAGAGGTTACAGCTGTCTGACTCTGCTGTGTACTACTGTGCTCTGAGGCCCACTGTGACAACAGTATATTCAGCCCTCTTACAGAAACTATAAGTTTCACATGTGTCCATAGAAACATTCAGTACCACTGAAAAGTTGGGACAAAAGCACAATATGCTTTTCAATATACTTTATGTACAGAAGTAGATCTGAATTATTTACTCTGTAGGCTACACAAGTGTTTGTTCATTATTTTTAAAAGAATACGTGTATGTTTTCACAACATATCAAAAAAATAAGTTTATCATACATACTTCATGGAACATTTATGTAATTTAAAATTGCTTTAGGCTACTTTCCATTTTATGTGAGCTGGACGTACGCTTTTTACTTTGACTAATGTAATGCAAAGAGTGCTTATATCTAATACTGATGAGGTAATATTGACCAATACATTTCTTTACAATCTTACCTCTCTCTAAACAGGCTCCTCCTTCATGTCTTCCAGTTGATGGTGATATACAGGCTGAGATGGACATGGAAGAGAGAGAGAGGATCTCTACCTCTTCCTGTAACTCACAGTCACTCTCAGTGTGTTCTGTATAACCATGTTCTGTCTGATCATCTGGCTGGTTCTTGTTGTATTCTGCTTCGGTATGATGGAACCTTTTCTCTCATTGGTTTATCGTATCTTTAACACCTTTTTACAAGGGTTTTGTAATTTCTAATATCTTTCAAATTATCACTCAGTCTTTCTTTTACTCCCAGAGTGCACAGCAGACCAAGTTCAACAGCAACCAGGAGGTGTGATTGCTACAGAAGGAGGACTGGTAACACTGAGTTGTCAATATAACACCAGTGCTAATAATGCATATCTATATTGGTTCAAACAAGAAGAAAATGACTTCCCTAAACATATGCTGAGCCGTTATTCATTTGGATCTGGAGACAACGCTGCCGGATTCAAGGAGAGATTTGATGCCCGTCTCGATGCGGACTCCAAATCAGTCCCCTTGACGATCCAGAGGGTGCAGCTGTCTGACTCTGCTGTGTACTACTGTGCCCTGCAGCCCACAGTGAGAGGAAACCTGTGAAGACTCTACAAAAACCTGGAGAAAAAACTGACATCCCCTCGACATCCTGTCATTTTTTATTTCATCATTACTTTGTGTAAACAAAACACACACACTGAAAATTAACAATGAATGCTTTTTAATGAACAACAAAAAACAAATGTTTAAAATGTTAAATGGAAGAGTGACAAAACTCAATCTATCTGAATGTGTTGCTTGTTTATACTTTAGATTGTAGATTTAAATAGGAAAGCAAAAAACTGTGAATTAATTTACATTGAATAAATGTATATCTTGAAGATCTTGATTCAAGCAACTCTCTTACCCTAAAATCAAGAAAATAAATGGAAATAAATAAGACAGTTTTATCCAATATTGTCACGCCCTGACCTTAGAGATCCTTTTTATGTCTTTATTTATGAGTTGGGGTGGGTACTCTATGTTCTATGTTGTGTAGTTCTATGTTTTTGGCAGGGTAGGTTTCTCAATCAGGGACAGCTGTCTATCGTTGTCTCTGATTGAGAACCATACTTAAGCTGCTATTTTTCCCCACCTGTGGTTGTGGCAAGTTGACTTTGTTTAGGGCACATAGCTGTTAGCGCCATGGTTTGGTTTTGTAGTGTTTATTGTTTTGTTCGGCGTCATTTTCCAAATAAAGGGAAATGTATGCTCACCATGCTGCACCTCGGTCCTCTTCTTTTAACGCCCGTGATAAATATCCAATAGAGGGAGACTAAGGTAATAATATTTCAGTGCAGCTCTGCATTTTGAGGATGTGACAGAGGTATCAAGCAGCAGCAAGACATCTGTTACTTCTGTTCATCTGACAACTCTCTGTATTTGGGGTGGGGCTTCAAAAGTTTGAGAAGAGATGGTCCATTCAAAATTAGAAAAAAGAGGGGTTGGGGGGTGTAGTTGAGTCACGGGACACAATGAAAATAGTAAAAGCTGGGGGGGGGGTAAAAGCTGTTGAGAAGCCTTTTGGTCCTAGACTTGACGCTTCGGTACCACTTGGCTGGGGTCTTTGACAATTTTTAGGGACCTTTTTTTGACAATGTCTGGTGTAGAGGTCCTGATTGGCAGGCAGCTTAGTGGCAGTGATGTGCCGTACACACTACCCTCTGTAGTGCCTTGCTGTCGGAGGCTAAGGAGTTGCCGTACCAGGCAGTGACGCAACCAGTCAGGATGCTCTCGATGTTGCAGCTGTAGAACCTTTTAAGGACCTATGCCAAATCTTTTCAGTCTCCTGAGGGGGAATAGGCTTTGTCGTGCCTTCTTCACAACTGTTTTGGTGTGTTTGCACCATGATGGTGTTAGGTTCTTATGTTTCAGAGTAAATAACCCACGGACACTAGAGAAACTTTAACCAAGTTAAAATTTTCCCAAAGGTTCTTTACATCTGTAATCAGGCAACCCAACATTTGTCCCATCCATATATTTATATCCCACTGAAGACACTCCCTCTCTCCAATCCTTCTAGTTTATACCCAACAGGAAGAAGGTAACCAGATACTAAACCCTGATTACTCCCTTAAGGGGAACTGACCTCACCCTTCATTTGCTGACTTCAACCCCTCCTTCACCTAATTCACAGATATCCCTCTGTTTTCCCTATATCAACACACCACTCTCCTCCCTCAAACACATTCCAAAGCCTTCTGGCTTTCTACAGAGGACACTTAACTTTCTCCTTTGATTCTATGCTTCTTCTCTATCATTGATTTAATATCTCCATGTTCCAAATGTCGAACCCAACAATAGTTTGTTGGGGATGTGGACACCGAGGAACTTGACGCTCTCAACCTGATCCACTACAGCCCCGTTGATGAGAATGGGGTCGTGCTCGGTCCTCCTTTTCCTGTAGTCCACAATCATTTCCTTTGTCTTAATTTAAATTGAGGGACAGGTTGTTGTTCTTGCACCACCAGGCCAGATCTCTGACCTCCCTATAGGCTGTCTCGTCATTGTCGGTGATCAGGCCTACCACTGTTGTGTCATCTGCAAACTTAATGATGGTGTTGGAGTCGTGCCTGACCATGCTGTCGTGGGTGAACAGGGAGCACAGGAGGGGACTGAGCACGCACCCCAAAGGCGGCCCCGTGTTGAGGATCAGCGTGGCGGATGTGTTACCTACCCTTACCACCTGGTGGCGGCCCGTCAGGAAGTCCAGGATCCAGTTGCGGAGGAAGGTGTTTAGACCAAGGGTCTTTAGCTTAGGGATAAGCTTTGAGGGCGCTATGGTGTTGAACGCTGAGCTTTAGTCAATGAATAGCATTCTCACATAGGTGTTCCTTTTGTCCAGGTGTGAAAAGGCAGTGTGGAGTGCAATAGAGATTGCATCATCTGTGGATCTGTTGGTGCGGTATGTAAATTGGAGTGGGTCTAGGGTTTCTGGGATAATGGTGTTGATGTGAGACATGACCAGCCTTTCAAAGCATTTCATGGCTACAGACGTGAGTGCTATGGGTCGGTAGTCATTTAGGCAGAAGGGAGCAATGGTGACTAGTTAAAGAAGAGGTTTGATTCAAGGCTCAATTTCACATCTACCTCTGTCCACTTGATGATCCAGAGGTTGCAGCTGCCTGACTACTTTTTACTACTGTGCTCTGAATCCCACTGTGACAGCAGGAGATTTAGTCAATGTACAACAACACAGAGTGTTGTTCAGACAATGTCACAAGCTTCTCAATATTAGATGATACACAGAAAGAGAAGGAGACAAGGATTTCATAGTCTCATCATGGCCTTGTTACATCAGTGGCTAAGGAATTTACTGATTCTTGCTGCATGTTGTTATGGTATGATATTCTTAATTTGTTTTCTGCCTATGCCCCAAGCCCTTTATTTTATTCAAACATATGTTTACGTTTTCTACAACTACTACTAATTTTATACATTTTAAATCCCTATATCATGTTGCTTAACTCCCCTCTCCCCTAATACAAATGTGTGTCCTTTTCCAGAATGCAGGTGAAGACACAGTCACTCAGCCACCAGGAGATGTGACCGCTAAGGGAGGACAGGTCACACTGGATGGTCAATTTGAGACTTTAGTTACTACAAATCTAAATCTGTTTCCTGTACAGGTATGAATCTACTTACTTCCCAAAGTTTATATTGCGATGTTTTTCTTTTGGAGGTATAAATGCCACTGGATTTGAGGAGAGATTTGATGCCCATCTAGATAAAGAATCAAAATCTGTCCCCTTGATGATCCAGAGGTTACATCTGTCTGACTCTGCTGTGTACTACTGTGCTCTGAGGCCCACTGTGACAACAGGATATACAGTCTCATTACAAAAACAATTTGATAGTATGATATAACTCTCTAAGAGAGCCTAGTGGAAGCTCCTCCTCAATACTTCTTTGGGCAGAGTTAAAGAAGTGGTGACACATGTGAGTGTTTGCTCTCTCCTTACCTACCCATCTCACAGTAGACATGGAATCTTGGCTGAAGAATATTCTGATCCTTGCTGCATTTTGTTGTGGTATGATAAAAAAAATATATATTTGCTTACTAGCCATTGCTTAAATGATATCTTTCTATTATCATGTAAAATAAAGTTGCTCAATCTATATGCTTCTAGTGATTTAATGTGTATAAATCATCAAACAGCCTTTCTTTTTCTACTTACATCATTTCTCTCCAGAATGCAGAGGAGACAGAGTGTTACAGACAAAAGGAGTTGAGACGGCTACTGAAGGAGAACAAATAACACTTGTCTGTCATTATGAAACAGACTATCCAAGTCCATATCTATTCTGGTACAAACAGGGAGAAAACGATTTCCCAAAGTATATGCTTATGCGGTTCAATTTTGGAACTGGCGACAATGCTGCCGACTTTAAGGAGAGATTTCATGCTGATCTAGATGCCAACTCCAAATCAGTCCCCTTGACGATCCAGAGGGTGCAGCTGTCTGACTCTGCTGTGTACTACTGTGCTCTGAAGCCCACTGTGACAACAGGAGATACAACCCCTTTACAAAAACATACTGAGCTACACAATGACAATACACCTGTCTGTACAGTATACAACACCACTTTGAAATTGACACAGTAACTTTCACATTACCTCCTTGATACTACCAAGACTAGTGGTAAGCAGATGATGATAATCAGTGCAATGTTAATGATGATTGTAGAGTAAGTCATTTTTTATGCCAATAAAGCTACCTCTTCCAATTCAGCTCTAAATGTCAGCCTAGTGTCATAGACTAGACGTATAATAGTACATTTGAATCTGGTACACTCAAATTAGCATGAAATGTTATGTTTGTTATGGTTACATAAAACAGAAAGTTACTTAAGGCAAATCCTTAACCCTTTTAACCAACCCTTCCCCTAATTTAACCCTTTAACATAACTCCTAATGCTAACGTTAATGTTAGCCACCTCGTCACATAGCTAACTTCAGCATCAACAAATTGGAATTCATAACATATCATACATTTAGCAAAGTCGTAGCATATTATACAAATTATAATTCTTAAAATATCTTGAAAATGTATGATAGACATCCACAAATTAGTGCATAATATTAGTACACAATATATACGAAATGTAACAACAAATGGAGTGGTTGGATTTACTTACAGGATAATACGTAATGCTCTGAGACCAGGTTGTGAATGAAAGAGACATTAAAATTCCATTACAATATCTCATAGATTAGAAAATAGACCATTGCTTAATTTTTACAGTTGGCCAAGTAGTGTTACTTAGATGAATTTAGAAAAAGCAATATTCAGTATTGTGAATAGAGTAATCATCAACCAGCATCATCCACAAGAGGGCCACATTATCAATCATGTTGCTTTCTACTCTAAAATGACTTGTTTACAGTGTTTGAACATCCCCGCTGTGCTACATGGTCTAGGCCTGTGCTGCTTCAAAAACAGAAACCAAGATAGCACACCAGTTTCTATATTGTAACATCAGGGTGTCTTGCTCTTTGTATCCTATGATAAGTATGGGACATTGGCTGTGGACCTCTGTGGTTCTTGCTGCACTTATCTTTGGTAGGAAATGGCTCTCCCTATCTTTTTCTCATACCCTGATGTCACAGGAATCCTGACATTTTGTGACCACGGGACTTTAAGACTCTATCTGCGCAAAGCAAAGTAATTGAGCACCAAAGTTTTCACATTCGAGATCTCAGAACTGTTTTGCAATTAATTGTTCTTTCATAACCCATTAATATTATGACCTTAAACGTACCTAAAGTGCAGATTATTAAAATTCTGAGACATTTGTAAATCAGTTTGTTTAGGGTGTTGCAATTACAGATAGAAAAATCTGACTACACAGACCATGAAGAACCATCCAAATATCAATTAGATATGATGTTACTAACACGTTTTCCACAAAAATGTCATATAAAACCTGGTGGTCCCATGGCATTCTTCTTTGTTTCCAGAGTGCAGCAGAGCAGACAGTGTTACTCAGTTGAAGAGAGAAGTGACTGCTTATGAAGGAGAAGATGTGTCTCTCAGCTATAAATATAACACCAGTTAATCAGCTCCATCTTCTGGTACATTAAATCCACATATTATTACCCTGAATATGTTTTGCAGAAGGATGGACCAGGGGGTATTGATGATAGGTTCAAGTGGAGATTTAACCTCTACGGGATCGTTGAGCTAACGTGCGCTAATTTGATTAGCAATAGGTTGTAAGTAAACAAGAAAACATCCCAGGACATAGACATATCTTATATGGGCAGAAAGCTTACATTTGTAACATCTGCGTCAAACTCACACTCCCAAACACTGAGATCCCCTGAGTTCATCCCACTTTCCAGCTCACTCTCCAGATCCCAATCACCGGGATTCTAATCACCTGTTCACACACCTGCATGTAATCATCCCACGCGATTTAGTTCAGTTCCTTGCACCTCATCACTGTGAGGTATTGTTTGTTTTGAGACACACTTTTTTTGAGCTTTTACCTGCCTCACTCACAATGCCTTTCGCCTATTCCTTGCCTGTACTGTTGCCATTTTTGAACCTACCGTGTATGACCTTCTGCCCTCCCCTGGACCCAACTATCTTCCTCATCCTATGGTGCCTTTCACTAAACACCTGCTGTGCTCTGCCCTTGAAACCAGCTCTCTGTCTCCCCAGTGTTCATTACAAAATTATTGTTAGTCTAACTGCACTGTCCAATTCACAGTAGCTATTACAGTGAAAAAATACAATGCTATTGTTTGAGGAGAGTGCATAGTTATGTACATCAAAATGTATATATTAACCAATTAGGCACAATTGGGTAGACTTCATACAACATTTTTTAACAGAAATACAATAGTTCATTGGATCAATCTAAAACTTGCACATACACTGCTGCCATCTAGGATGCCATGCTGGATTGGTAAATTATAATGCTAATGTCATTGTTTGAAATTAATATGAAATATTATTCATTTGAGATTTTTTGGGTTGATTTTCTTATTTTATTTGCATTATATAAAAATATCATCTGTAATGAAATGTGTAAAGTACACATTGGCAATACTGTGTGATATATATTTTTAATTCATTTTACATAAACTTGGAATGGAACAGCACTTCACCATAGTGATTATGTTCCCTGTACTCTATATATATCTGTTTATTTTACGTGTTGATACAGAGCTCATACGTGAAAGTATTGTTACTGATTTTTTAAATCTTTCACAGTGGCAGTGATTCTGATTATGAGCCGCCAATGTCTAGGTGTCCATCTTCCTCTGAAGCTAGTTCATCCAGCCGGATCCCCGCTGTCTCCGGCTCCACACATCTAGAGTAGAGAAGTCAGTGACAAAGAAGAGGAGGTGGGGAAGAGAGAAACCTGCAGACAGAGGGCCAGAGGGTCATTGGCACTTTGTGTTAGAAGATGATGTGGAACCAAATCCACCAGTTTTTAGACCCAAAAGGCAGCCAGGACCTCAACTGGACATGACTGCAAAGCATTTACATTTACATTTAAGTCATTTGGCAGACGCTCTTATCCAGAGCGACAAAGCACAGTCCCCTTCAACTTTTTCAACTGTTTTTCACCTCGTCAGTTGTTGATTCCCTGGTGGCGAACACCAATAAGTATGGGGCTAAGAAGCAGGCAGGAAAGAAAGCGGCATGGAAGACCATTTCCATGTCAGGCCTTTTTTGCTACTTTTCAATGGTCATTTACATGGAGCTGGTGAAGTTGAAAACTCTAAGGGACTACTGGAAAACATCTCTCTATCAACTGCCTTTCCCCATCAATTGCCTTTCCCCAATTGCCTTTCCCCATGACTGTCATGTCTTGTAAAAGGTTTCTGACTATCTCACGGGCGCTTCACATCAGTGACCCAGACGTTGATGGGGAGAATGACAAGAAGAGAGGCACACCAAGGCTTGATAGGCTCTGTAAAATAAAACCTTTCTACCCCAGCATCGATGATGACTGCAAGACTTATTTTCAGCCCACCCAGAACCTGTCCATCGATGAGAGGATGGTGGCCTCAAAGGCCAGAATCAGTCTCAAACAATACATGCGTAACAAACCAAACAAATGGGGTTACAGGCTGTTTGTTTTGGCTGATTCTGTGTGTGCCTACACTTGCAATTTTTTTTGTTTATGAGGGGAAAAACAGTTTTGCTACCGGTAATGGACTGAGTTATGATTCCGTTATGGAGTTATTGGATTTTCAACTGCTGGGGAAGGGCTACAAACTGTTTGTGGACAACTTCTACACAAGCCCTACCCTGTTTACAGAGCTGAGGAAGCGGGAGGTGTCGGCTTGTGGCACCATTCGTACCAACAGGGTGAATGTTACGGATACAGTTATCCTGTGTGTGTGTGTATCCTGTGTGTGTGTTTCTTTTCTCTCCTTCTCCCCTCACAGTTGAAAATCATCACTCCCCAATCAGTCAACAATCAATCATCAATCAGAAGACACACCTCCTCATATTTCCTAAACCTATCACAGTTCCTTCCCCATGGTTTAAAAAACCCATCATTTGTTTGTTCTAGAGCTCAATCTCTCTGCCATATCTGTAGGTCTCTGTGTTTCACTCTCGCTTTGTGTCGTAACCTCTCTTTTGTTTAAGCACCTCATAGCACTTTGTCATCACCTGTGAGTATTGTTTTTGGTTATGGTGTTTGTGTTTTGATTGCTGGTGGAAAAGGGGGAAACCAAGACAAGTCGCCCATGGGCATACACTACACGTAGGTGAACTTTGTTAAATACACTAGTTAGAACTGGGCGGACCACCCACTGTATTTTTGGTTAGTTAGTTAGCTGTTGTTAAAGTAGGCTAGTCTAGCTTAGGGGTGTTTTTGAATACTTATTGTTTCTTTCCTTGGGTCCAGCCCAGCCCCTTTTCCTGCTCCCCCCCATTACCGTGTGTTTATAAATAAACCTAGAGTTTGACGGTAGATTTCAGTTGTCGTGCTTATTTCGTTCACACTTTTCCTTTGTCACAATAATAATTTGCATGAGTTATGTTACGAGTCTCATTACCATCCCCCCTAGACTGTCGGGCCAAAAGGGATTCATAACATAATTGGGGGCTCATCCGGGATCTGTCATAACTGACACCCATGCCGCTCATGTAGATTGTTGTAGTGGTATAGTTCAGTGTTGAGCGTCATAGCTGAAGTAGCATTAGTGTTTGCTATTTCCTTTGGCACTTGTGAAGTAGTAGTATTGTGTACAGAGTAATGGAAAAGCCAACATCAACCACAAGGGGGCCACATTACCAAGTAAGTGTTGCTTCCTACTCTAAAATGACTTGTTTACAGTATTTGAACATCCCCTCTGTGCTGTGCTGCATGGTTTAGGTCTGTGCTGCCACTAAGACAGGAATCAAGAGAGCAGACCAGTTTCTATATTGTAACATCAGTGTGTCTTGCTCTTTGTATCCTATGATAGTTATGGGACATTGGCTGTGGACCTCTGTTCTTCTTGCTGCACTTATCTTTGGTAGGTAATGGCTCTCATTATCTTTTTCTCAACACCCTGATGTTACTGGAACCCTGACATTTTTCACAGAGTTATTCTTCTTTGTTTCCAGAGTGCAGAGGAGCAGACAGTGTTACTCAGTCAACGAGAGAAGTGACTGCTTATGAAGGAGAAGACGTGTCTCTCAACTGTGAATATAACACCAGTTTACCAGCTCCATCTCTCTTCTGGTACATTCAATACACAAACGATTACCCTGAATATGTTTTGCGGAAGGATGTCATTGGACCAGGGGATATTGATGATAGATTCAAGGATAGATTTGATGCCCATCTCAATTCCATCACCAAATTAGTACCCTTGACGATCCAGAGGGTGCAGCTGTCTGACTCTGCTGTGTACTACTGTGCTCTGAAGCCCACTGTGACAACAAGATATACAGCCTCATTACAAAAACACCATGTGTGCACGTGGGTGTGTGCAGTACTTTGTGTTTTTTTTAAGTCAATGGGAGGTGTTATACACTGCTCAAAAAAATAAAGGGAACACTTAAACAACACAATGTAACTCCAAGTCAATCACACTTCTGTGAATTCAAACTGTCCACTTAGGAAGCAACACTGATTGACAATAAATTTCACATGCTGTTGTGCAAATGGAATAGACAAAAGGTGGAAATTATAGGCAATTAGCAAGACACCCCCAATAAAGCAGTGGTTCTGCAGATGGGGACCACAGACCACTTCTCTGTTCCTATGCTTCCTGGCTGATGTTTTGGTCACTTTTGAATGCTGGCGGTGCTTTCACTCTAGTGGTAGCATGAGACGGAGTCTACAACCCACACAACTGGCTCAGGTAGTGCAGCTCATCCAGGATGGCACATCAATGCGAGCTGTGGCAAGAAGGTTTGCTGTGTCTGTCAGCGTAGTGTCCAGAGCATGGAGGCACTACCTGGAGACAGGCCAGTACATCAGGAGACGTGGAGGAGGTCGTAGGAGGGCAACAATCCAGCAGCAGGACCGCTACCTCTGCCTTTGTGCAAGGAGGAGCAGGAGGAGCACTGCCAGAGCCCTGCAAAATGACCTCCAGCAGGCCACAAATGGTCATGTGTCTGCTCAAACGGTCAGAAACAGACTCCATGAGGGTGGTATGAGGGCCCGACGTCCACAGATGGGGGTTATGCTTACAGCCCAACACCGTGCAGGTCGTTTTTCATTTGCCAGAGAACACCAAGATTGGCAAATTCGCCAATGGCACCCTGTGCTCTTCACAGATGGAAGCAGGTTCACACTGAGCACATGTGACAGTCTGGAGACGCTGTGGAGAACGTTCTGCTGCCTGCAACATCCTCCAGCATGACCGGTTTGGCGGTTTGTCAGTCACAGCCCTCCATGTGCTCGCCAGAGGTAGCCTGACTGCCATTAGGTACCGAGATGAGATCCTCAGACCCCTTGTGAGACTATATGCTGGTGCAGTTGGCCCTGGGACATTACATCAAAGTTTGATCAGCCTGTAGTGTGGTTTTCCAGTTTAATTTTGAGTGTGACTCCAAATCCAGACCTCCATTGGTTGATAAATTTGATTTCCATAATAATTTAATTTTTGTGTGATTTTGTTGTCAGCACATTCAACTATGTGAAGAAAAAAGTATTTAATAAGAATAGTTCATTCATTCAGATCTAGGATGTGTTATTTTAGTGTTCCCTTTATTTTTTTGAGCAGGTCATAATTGAGGCAGAGAAAAGGAAATGCCTTTTATAGCTGACAGTGAGAAACCAGGGGAGTCATTCTGTCATAACAGTATACTTGTGTTCACTCTTTTCACTGTATTAAATAATACCAGTGACCAGATGTTATATTTGGAAATAAAATGAAAGGCATGTATGACGAAACATTCTAAACATTCTCTCATAGAAATATCATTGATTCTATCCTTACAGTGATTTAGTAAACTAAACCTTCGTCACCACCACCACACTTCATTAAGAGAAAGCATTGAATGGGTTTTATGTCAAAGTGAAGAGCTACAAATGATCCTGTTCAAAGTGTACATATGATGACAAGTGACATATTACAGTTAGTTAGTTGGTCCAACATATAGTAGATGAATGATGATGTTACTTGGTTTGATCTGGATGCTCTCTACAATTTGTAAGTGAGCCTGTATTGTTGATGCTGGTTAGTTTTTTAAATTCCTGTCAATTGTTTTAGTTTCTCTATGTATTTTACAGGACAGATTGCTGGGGATCACATTAGCCCTGCAAAGTATGACGCCATAGGTACAGAGGGAGAACCTGTGACTCTGGGCTGCTCATATGATATACGCTGTAAATGTATTGACCTTTAATGGTACAGGCATTACCCGAACCAGGCTCCTCAGTTCTACAGTATAAAGGTGCAAGATCAGAAAGCGGTAGGGAACATATACATCCACAACGTCTCAGACATCTACTCAACTGATCATAACAAGTCTCACCCTGGCAGACAGCACTCTACTACTGTGCTCTCAGAGAATATACCCCGTGAGACAATGTGTAAAGATGCTGTTCTGCTGAGCAGAAATGATTTGATGAAGCGGGGATTGAATTTGAACATGGAACCACAATTTCATAACATAATGGCAGAGGTTGAGATCAGAGAATTGTGATGTGCTTTGTGCAATCACCAGGTGGTCTAGTGTTTCTCTGTCTTCATATTCAACTGTGAGAAAAATGTATTCTACTCTCTTCAATTAGTCGTTTTCAATTCCTTAATTTCTTTATGTGGTTGGAAAAGCACGTGGGAATATGACAAAGTGCAAAAATATTATTATTTGTAGTTACTCCTCACAATTTATACCACTTGGTGGTGTAGTATGAAAGTCAACCTGAAGGGGGCAACCTAACAAAGCACACAAACCCCTGAATCAGAGGATTCCATACAGACAGACACCTCCCTTTGGTCTACTACTGCATGTAATACAGAACAACATGAAGCATCAACAGTAGGACAGAGGGTGTCAAAGCTCTGTGATAGATAGATCAGCATCGTTCTGCTCCTTACCTTTTCCACTTCAAACTGACTAGTCATGAGAAATTGCCTGATCCTGCATGTTCTGGCTGCATGCTGCTTTGGTATAACATCACTCAGTTTATCTGTCTCTTTCTGTGCAGTTGCTCATTTTATTTATATACATTATTATTATATGTTGTAAGGATATATTTATCTTTATTTTCAGGGTGCAGAGCAGAAGAGAGTGTAATACAGCCAACAGAAGATGTAATGGTCGTAGAAGGACAACCAACAAAACTCAGTTGTACGTTTGATACCACTGATCTATCACCATATCTCTTCTGGTACAAACAACAAGCAAATGGCAAACCCATGTTTATGCTGAGAAAGGATAAATTTGGAACTGGGGAAACTGCTACTGAGTTCAAGGAGAGATTTCATGCCCATCTGAATGTCACAGCAAAGTCAGTCCCCTTGACGATCCAGAGGTTACAGCTGTCTGACTCTGCTGTGTACTACTGTGCTCTGAGGCCCACTGTGACAACAGTATATTCAGCCCTCTTACAGAAACTATAAGTTTCACATGTGTCCATAGAAGCATTCAGGACCACTGAAAAGTTGGGACAAAAGCACAATATGCTTTTCAATATACTTTATGTACAGAAGTAGATCTGAATTATTTACTCTGTAGGCTACACAAGTGTTTGTTCATTATTTTTAAAAGAATACGTGTATGTTTTCACAACATATCAAAAAAATAAGTTTATCATACATACTTCATGGAACATTTATGTAGTTGAAAAGTGATTTAGGCTACTTTCCATTTTATGTGAGCTAGACATAAGCTTTTTACTTTGACTAATGTAATGCAAAGAGTGCTTATATCTAATACTGATGAGGTAATATTGACCAATGCATTTCTTTACAATCTTACCTCTCTCTAAACAGGCTCCTCCTTCATGTCTGTCAGTTGATGGTGATATACAGGCTGAGATGGACATGGAAGAGAGAGAGAGGATACCTACCTCTTACTGTAACTCACAGTCACTCAGTGTGTTCTGTATAACCATGTTACTCTGTCTGATCATCTGGCTGGTTCTTGATGTATTCTGCTTCGGTATGATGGAACCTTTTCCCTCATTGGTTTATCGTATCTTTAACACCTTTTTACAAGGGTTTTGTAATTTCTAATATCTTTCAAATTATCACTCAGTCTTTCTTTTACTCCCAGAGTGCACAGCAGACCAAGTTCAACAGCAACCAGGTGGTGTGATTGCTACAGAAGGAGGACTGGTAACACTGAGTTGTCAATATAACACCAGTGCTAATAATGCATATCTATATTGGTTCAAACAAGAAGAAAATGACTTCCCTAAACATATGCTGAGCCGTTATTCATTTGGATCTGGAGACAATGCTGGAGGGATCAAGGAGAGATTTGATGCCCGTCTCGATGCGGACTCCAAATCAGTCCCCTTGACGATCCAGAGGGTGCAGCTGTCTGACTCTGCTGTGTACTACTGTGCCCTGCAGCCCACAGTGAGAGGAAACCTGTGAAGACTCTACAAAAACCTGGAGAAAAAACTGACATCCCCTCGACATCCTGTCGTTTTGTATTTCATCATTACTTTGTGTAAACAAAACACACACACTGAAAATTAACAATGAATGCTTTTTAATGAACAACAAAAAACAAATGTTTAAAATGTTAAATGGAAGAGTGACAAAACTCAATCTATCTGAATGTGTTGCTTATTTATACTTTAGATTGTAGATTTAAATAGGAAAGCAAAAAACTGAATTAATTTACATTGAATAAATGTATATCTTGAAGATCTTGATTCAAGCAACTCTCTTACCCTAAAATCAAGAAAATAAATGGAAATAAATAAGACAGTTTTATCCAATATTGTCACGCCCTGACCTTAGAGATCCTTTTTATGTCTTTATTTTGGTTTGGTCAGGGCGTGAGTTGGGGTGGGTACTCTATGTTCTATGTTGTGTAGTTCTATGTTTTTGGCAGGGTAGGTTTCTCAATCAGGGACAGCTGTCTATCGTTGTCTCTGATTGAGAACCATACTTAAGCTGCTATTTTTCCCCACCTGTGGTTGTGGCAAGTTGACTTTGTTTAGGGCACATAGCTGTTAGCGCCATGGTTTGGTTTTGTAGTGTTTATTGTTTTGTTCGGCGTCATTTTCCAAATAAAGGGAAATGTATGCTCACCATGCTGCACTTTGGTCCTCTTCTTTTAACGCTCGTGATAAATATCCAATAGAGGGAGACTAAGGTACTAATATTTCAGTGCAGCTCTGCATTTTGAGGATGTGACAGAGGTATCAAGCAGCAGCAAGACATCTGTTGTTACTTCTGTTCATCTGACAACTCTCTGTATTTGGGGTGGGGCTTCAAAGGTTTGAGAAGAGATGGTCCATTCAAAATTAGAAAAAACAGGGGTTGGGGGTGTAGTTGAGTCACGGGACACAATGAAAATAGTAAAAGCTGGGGGGGGGTAAAAGCTGTTGAGAAGCCTTTTGGTCCTAGACTTGACGCTCGGTACCACTTGGCTGGGGTCTTTGACAATTTTTAGGGACCTTTTTTTGACAACGTCTGGTGTAGAGGTCCTGATTGGCAGGCAGCTTAGTGGCAGTGATGTGCCGTACACACTACCCTCTGTAGTGCCTTGCTGTCGGAGGCTAAGGAGTTGCCGTACCAGGCAGTGACGCAACCAGTCAGGATGCTCTCGATGTTGCAGCTGTTGAACCTTTTAAGGACCTATGCCAAATCTTTTCAGTCTCCTGAGGGGGAATAGGCTTTGTCGTGCCTTCTTCACAACTGTTTTGGTGTGTTTGCACCATGATGGTGTTAGGTTCTTATGTTTCAGAGTAAATAACCCACGGACACTAGAGAAACTTTAACCAAGTTAAAATTTTCCCAAAGGTTCTTTACATCTGTAATCAGGCAACCCAACATTTGTCCCATCCATATATTTATATCCCACTGAAGACACTCCCTCTCTCCAATCCTTCTAGTTTATACCCAACAGGAAGAATGTAACCAGATACTAAACCCTGATTACTCCCTTAAGGGGAACTGACCTCACCCTTCATTTGCTGACCTCACCCTTCATTTGCTGACCTCACCCCTCATTTGCTGACCTCAACCCCTCCTTCACCTAATTCACAGATATCCCTCTGTTTTCCCTATATCAACACACCACTCTCCTCCCTCAAACACATTCCAAAGCCTTCTGGCTTTCTACAGAGGACACTTAACTTTCTCCTTTGATTCTATGCTGCTTCTCTATCATTGATTTAATATCTCCATGTTCCAAATGTCGAACCCAACAATAGTTTGTTGGGGATGTGGACACCAAGGAACTTGACGCTCTCAACCTGATCCACTACAGCCCCGTTGATGAGAATGGGGTCGTGCTCGGTCCTCCTTTTCCTGTAGTCCACAATCATTTCCTTTGTCTTAATTTAAATTGAGGGACAGGTTGTTGTTCTTGCACCACCAGGCCAGATCTCTGACCTCCTCCCTATAGGCTGTCTCGTCATTGTCGGTGATCAGGCCTACCACTGTTGTGTCATCTGCAAACTTAATGATGGTGTTGGAGTCGTGCCTGACCATGCTGTCGTGGGTGAACAGGGAGCACAGGAGGGGACTGAGCACGCACCCCAAAGGCGGCCCCCGTGTTGAGGATCAGCGTGGCGGATGTGTTACCTACCCTTACCACCTGGTGGCGGCCCGTCAGGAAGTCCAGGATCCAGTTGCGGAGGAAGGTGTTTAGACCAAGGGTCTTTAGCTTAGGGATAAGCTTTGAGGGCGCTATGGTGTTGAACGCTGAGCTTTAGTCAATGAATAGCATTCTCACATAGGTGTTCCTTTTGTCCAGGTGTGAAAAGGCAGTGTGGAGTGCAATAGAGATTGCATCATCTGTGGATCTGTTGGTGCGGTATGTAAATTGGAGTGGGTCTAGGGTTTCTGGGATAATGGTGTTGATGTGAGACATGACCAGCCTTTCAAAGCATTTCATGGCTACAGACGTGAGTGCTATGGGTCGGTAGTCATTTAGGCAGAAGGGAGCAATGGTGACTAGTTAAAGAAGAGGTTTGATTCAAGGCTCAATTTCACATCTACCTCTGTCCACTTGATGATCCAGAGGTTGCAGCTGCCTGACTACTTTTTACTACTGTGCTCTGAATCCCACTGTGACAGCAGGAGATTTAGTCAATGTACAACAACACAGAGTGTTGTTCAGACAATGTCACAAGCTTCTCAATATTAGATGATACACAGAAAGAGAAGGAGACAAGGATTTCATAGTCTCATCATGGCCTTGTTACATCAGTGGCTGAGGAATTTACTGATTCTTGCTGCATGTTATGGTATGATATTCTTAATTTGTTTTCTGCCTATGCCCCAAGCCCTTTATTTTATTCAAACATATGTTTACGTTTTCTACAACTACTACTAATTTTATACATTTTAAATCCCTATATCATGTTGCTTAACTCCCCTCTCCCCTAAAACAAATGTGTGTCCTTTTCCAGAATGCAGGTGAGGACACAGTCCCTCAGCCACCAGGAGATGTGACCGCTATGGGAGGACAGGTCACACTGGATGGTCAATTTGAGACTTTAGTTACTACAAATCTAAATCTGTTTCCTGTACAGGTATGAATCTACTTACTTCCCAAAGTTTATATTGCGATGTTTTTCCTTTGGAGGTATAAATGCCACTGAATTTGAGGAGAGATTTGATGCCCATCTAGATAAAGACTCAAAATCTGTCCCCTTGATGATCCAGAGGTTACATCTGTCTGACTCTGCTGTGTACTACTGTGCTCTGAGGCCCACTGTGACAACAGGATATACAGCCCCCTTACAGAAACTATTTGATAGTGAATAACAATGTAACACAGCCAACAGAGATGTAATGGTCGTAGAAGGACAACCAACAAAACTCAGTTGTACATTTGATACAACTGATATATTGCCATATCTATTTTGGTACAAATATCAAGCAAATGGCAACCCCATGTTTATGCTGAGAAAGGATAAGTTTGGAACTGGGGAAACTGCTACTGAGTTCAAGAAGAGATTTCATGCCCGTCTGAATGTCACAGCAAAATCTGTCCCCTTGACGATCCAGAGGTTGCAGGTGTCTGAGTTTGCTGTGCTCTGAGGCCCACTGTGACTGTGACAACAGGATATACAGTCTCATTACAAAAACTATTTGATAGTATGATATAACTCTCTAAGAGAGCCTAGTGGAAGCTCCTCCTCAATACTTCCTTCGGCAGAGTTAAAGAAGTGGTGACACATGCAAGTGTTTGCTCTCTCCTTACCTACCCATCTCACAGTAGACATGGAATCTTGGCTGAAGAATATTCTGATCCTTGCTGCATTTTGTTGTGGTATGATAAAAAATATATATATTTGCTTACTAGCCATTGCTTAAATGATACCTTTCTATTATCATGTAAAATAAAGTTGCTCAATCTATATGCTTCTAGTGATTTAATGTGTATAAATCATCAAACAGCCTTTCTTTTTCTACTTACATCATTTCTCTCCAGAATGCAGAGGAGACAGAGTGTTACAGACAAAAGGAGTTGAGACGGCAACTGAAGGAGGACAAATAAAAGTTGCCTGTCATTACGAAACAGACAATCCAAGTCCATATCTATTCTGGTACAAACAGGGAGAAAACGATTTCCCCAAGTATATGCTTATGCGGTTCAATTTTGGAACTGGGGACAATTCTGCTGACTTCAAGGAGAGATTTCATGCCGATCTAGATGCCAACTCCAAATCTTTCCCCTTGACGATCCAGAGGGTGCAGCTGTCTGACTCTGCTGTGTACTACTGTGCTCTGAGGCCCACTGTGACAACAGGAGATACAACCCCTTTACAAAAACATACTGAGCTACACAATGACAATACACCTGTCTGTATAGTATACAGCACCACTTTGAAATTGACACAGTAACTTTCACACGACCTCCTTGATACTACCAAGACTAGTGGTAAGCAGATGATGATAATCTCTGGGTCTCTGGACCCACTTACTGTCACAGTCATACGCTGGACCTAGTTTTGTCCCATGGAATAAATGTTGTGGATCTTAATGTTTTTCCTCATAATCCTGGACTATCGGACCACCATTGTATTACGTTTGCAATTGCAACAAATAATCTGCTCAGACCCCAACCAAGGAACATCAAAAGTCGTGCTATAAATTCACAGACAACACAAAGATTCCTTGATGTCCTTCCAGATTCCCTCTGTCTACGCAATGACACCAGAGGACAAAAATCAGTTAACCACCTAACTGAGGAACTCAATTTAACCTTGCGCAATACCCTAGATGCAGTTGCACCCCTAAAAACTAAAAACATTTCTCATAAGAAACTAGCTCCCTGGCACACAGAAAATACCCGAGCTCTGAAGCAAGCTTCCAGAAAATTGGAACGGAAATGGCACCACACCATTTACATTTACATTTAAGTCATTTAGCAGACGCTCTTATCCAGAGCGACTTACAAATTGGTGAATTCACCTTCTGACATCCAGTGGAACAGCCACTTTACAATAGTGCATCTAAATCATTAAGGGGGGGGTGGTGAGAAGGATTACTTATCCTATCCTAGGTATTCCTTGAAGAGGTGGGGTTTCAGGTGTCTCCGGAAGGTGGTGATTGACTCCGCTGTCCTGACGTCGTGAGGGAGTTTGTTCCACCATTGGGGGGCCAGAGCAGCGAACAGTTTTGACTGGGCTGAGCGGGAACTGTACTTCCTCAATGGTAGGGAGGCGAGCAGGCCAGAGGTGGATTAGCGCTCTGGGAGGAGGACACAATGGAGTTGTCAACCGTGATGGCGAGATCATGGAACGGGCAGTCCTTCCCCGGGAGGAAGAGCAGCTCCGTCTTGCCGAGGTTCAGCTTGAGGTGGTGATCCGTCATCCACACTGATATGTCTGCCAGACATGCAGAGATGCGATTCGCCACCTGGTCATCAGAAGGGGGAAAGGAGAAGATTAATTGTGTGTCGTCTGCATAGCAATGATAGGAGAGACCATGTGAGGTTATGACAGAGCCAAGTGACTTGGTGTATAGCGAGAATAGGAGAGGGCCTAGAACAGAGCCCTGGGGGACACCAGTGGTGAGAGCGCGTGGCGAGGAGACAGATTCTCGCCACGCCACCTGGTAGGAGCGACCTGTCAGGTAGGACGCAATCCAAGCGTGGGCCGCGCCGGAGATGCCCAACTCGGAGAGGGTGGAGAGGAGGATCTGATGGTTCACAGTATCGAAGGCAGCCGATAGGTCTAGAAGGATGAGAGCAGAGGAGAGAGAGTTAGCTTTAGCAGTGCGGAGCGCCTCCGTGATACAGAGAAGAGCAGTCTCAGTTGAATGACTAGTCTTGAAACCTGACTGATTTGGATCAAGAAGGTCATTCTGAGAGAGATAGCGGGAGAGCTGGCCAAGGACGGCACGTTCAAGAGTTTTGGAGAGAAAAGAAAGAAGGGATACTGGTCTGTAGTTGTTGACATCGGAGGGATCGAGTGTAGGTTTTTTCAGAAGGGGTGCAACTCTCGCTCTCTTGAAGACGGAAGGGACGTAGCCAGCGGTCAGGGATGAGTTGATGAGCGAGGTGAGGTAAGGGAGAAGGTCCCCGGAAATGGTCTGGAGAAGAGAGGAGGGGATAGGGTCAAGCGGGCAGGTTGTTGGGCGGCCGGCCCAAACTGGAAGTCTTCCATCTAGCTTGGAAAGACAGTACCGTGCAGTACCGAAGAGCCCTTACTGCTGCTCGATCATCCTATTTTTCTAACTTAATTGAGGAAAATAAGAACAATCCGAAATTCCTTTTTGATATTGTCGCAAAGCTAACTAAAAAGCAGCATTCCCCAAGAGAGGATGACTTTCACTTTAGCAGTGATAAATTCATGAACTTCTTTGAGGAAAAAATTATGATTATTAGAAAGCAAATTACAGACTCCTCTTTAAATCTGCGTATTCCTTCAAAGCTCAGTTGTCCTGAGTTTGCACAACTCTGCCTGGACCTAGGATCAAGAGAGACGCTCAAGTGTTTTAGTACTATATCTCTTGACACAACGATAAAAATAATCATGGCCTCTAAACCTTCAAGCTGCATACTGGACCCTATTCCAACTAAACTACTGAAAGAGCTGCTTCCTGTGCTTGGCCCTCCTATGTTGAACATAATAAACGGCTCTCTATCCACCGAATGTGTACCAAACTCACTAAAAGTGGCAGTAATAAAGCCTCTCTTGAAAAAGCCAAACCTTGACCCAGAAAATATAAAAAACTATCGGCCTATATCGAATCTTCCATTCCTCTCAAAAATCTTAGAAAAGGTTGTGGCGCAGCAACTCACTGCCTTCCTGAAGACAAACAATGTATACGAAATGCTTCAGTCTGGTTTTAGACCCCATCATAGCACTGAGACGGCACTTGTGAAGGTGGTAAATGATATTTTAATGGCATCGGACCGAGGCTCTGCTTCTGTCCTCGTGCTCCTAGACCTTAGTGCTGCTTTTGATACCATCGATCACCACATTCTTTTGGAGAGATTGGAAACCCAAATTGGTCTACACGGACAAGTTCTGGCCTGGTTTAGATCTTATCTGTCGGAAAGATATCAGTTTGTCTCTGTGAATGGTTTGTCCTCTGACAAATCAGCTGTAAATTTCGGTGTTCCTCAAGGTTCCGTTTTAGGACCACTATTGTTTTCACTATATATTTTACCTCTTGGGGATGTTATTCGAAAACATAATGTTAACTTTCACTGCTATGCGGATGACACACAGCTGTACATTTCAATGAAACATGGTGAAGAACCAAAATTGCCTTTGCTAGAAGCATGTGTTTCAGACATAAGGAAGTGGATGGCTGCAAACTTTCTACTTTTAAACTCGGACAAAACAGAGATGCTTGTTCTAGGTCCCAAGAAACAAAGAGATCTTCTGTTGAATCTGACAATTAATCTTAATGGTTGTACAGTCGTCTCAAATAAAACTGTGAAGGACCTCGGCGTTACTCTGGACCCTGATCTCTCTTTTGAAGAACATATCAAGACATTTCAAGGACAGCTTTTTTCCATTTACGTAACATTGCAAAAATCAGAAACTTTCTGTCCAAAAATGATGCAGAAAAATTCATCCATGCTTTTGTCACTTCTAGGTTAGACTACTGCAATGCTCTACTTTCCAGCTACCCAGATAAAGCACTAAATAAACTTCAGTTAGTGCTAAATACGGCTGCTAGAATCCTGACTAGAACCAAAAAATTTGATCATATTACTCCAGTGCTAGCCTCCCTACACTGGCTTCCTGTCAAAGCAAGGGCTGATTTCAAGGTTTTACTGCTAACCTACAAAGCATTACATGGGCTTGGTCCTACCTATCTCTCTGATTTGGTCCTGCCGTACATACCTACACGAACGCTACGGTCACAAGACGCAGGCCTCCTAATTGTCCCTAGAATTTCTAAGCAAACAGCTGGAGGCAGGGCTTTCTCCTATAGAGCTCCATTTTTATGGAACGGTCTGCCAACCCATGTCAGAGACGCAAACTCGGTCTCAACCTTTAAGTCTTTACTGAAGACTCATCTCTTCAGTGGGTCATATGATTGAGTGTAGTCTGGCCCAGGAGTGGGAAGGTGAACGGAAAGGCTCTGGAGCAACGAACCACCCTTGCTGTCTCTTCCTGGCCGGTTCCCCTCTTTCCACTGGGATTCTCTGCCTCTAACCCTATTACAGGGGCTGAGTCACTGGCTTACTGGGGCTCTCTCATGCCGTCCCTGGAAGGGGTGCGTCACCTGAGTGGGTTGATTCACTGATGTGGTCATCCTATCTGGGTTGGCACCCCCCCTTGGGTTGTGCCATGGCGGAGATCTTTGCGGGCTATACTCAGCTTTTTCTCAGGATGGTAAGTTGGTGGTTGAAGATATCCCTCTAGTGGTGTGGGGGCTGTACTTTGGCAAAGTGGGTGGGGTTATATCCTTCCTGTTTGGCCCTGTCCGGGGGTGTCCTCGGGTGGGGCCACAGTGTCTCCTGACCCCTCCTGTCTCAGCCTCCAGTATTTATGCTGCAGTAGTTTATGTGTCGGGGGGCTAGGGTCAGTTTGTTATATCTGGAGTACTTCTCCTGTCCAATTCGGTGTCCTGTGTGAATCTAAGTGTGCGTTCTCTAATTCTCTCCTTCTCTCTCTCGGAGGACCTGAGCCCTAGGACCATGCCCCAGGACTACCTGACATGATGACTCCTTGCTGTCCCCAGTCCACCTGGCCGTGCTGCTGCTCCAGTTTCAACTGTTCTACCTCATTATTATTCGACCATGCTGGTCATTTATGAACATTTGAACATCTTGGCCATGTTCTGTTATAATCTCCACCCGGCACAGCCAGAAGAGGACTGGCCACCCCACATATGCTCTCTCTAATTCTCTTTCTTTCTCTCTCTGAGCCCTAGGACCATGCCCCAGGACTACCTGACATGATGACTCCTTGCTGTCCCCAGTCCACCTGGCCGTGCTGCTGCTCCAGTTTCAACTGTTCTGCCTTATTATTATTCGACCATGCTGGTCATTTATGAACATTTGAACATCTTGGCCATGTTCTGTCATAATCTCTACCCGGCACAGCCAGAAGAGGACTGGCCACCCCACATAGCCTGGTTCCTCTCTAGGTTTCTTCCTAGGTTTTGGCCTTTCTTGGGAGTTTTTCCTAACCACCGTGCTTCTACACCTGCATTGCTTACTGTTTGGGGTTTTAGGTTGGGTTTCTGTACAGCACTTTGAGATATCAGCTGATGTACGAAGGGCTATATAAATTGATTCGATTTGATTTGATAATCAGTGCAATGTTAATGATGATTGTAGAGTAAGTCATTTTTTATGCCAATAAAGCTACCTCTTCCAATTCAGCTCTAAATGTCAGCCTAGTGTCATAGACTAGACGTATAATAGTACATTTGAATCTGGTACACTCAAATTAGCATGAAATGTTATGTTTGTTATGGTTACATAAAACAGAAAGTTACTTAAGTCAAATCCTTAACCCTTTTCACCAACCCTTCCCCTAATTTAACCCTTTAACATAACTCCTAATGCTAACGTTAATGTTAGCCACCTCGTCACATAGCTAACTTCAGCATCAACAAATTGGAAGTCATAACATATCATACATTTAGCAAAGTCTTAGCATATTATACAAATTATAATTCTTAAAATATCTTGAAAATGTATGATAGACATCCACAAATTAGTGCATAATATTAGTACACAATATATACGAAATGTAACAACAAATGGAGTGGTTGGATTTACTTACAGGATAATACGAAATGCTCTGAGACCAGGTTGTAAATGTCGATGTAAGAGACATTAAAATTCCATTACAATATCTCATAGATTAGAAAATAGACCATTGCTTAATTTTTACAGTTGGCCAAGTAGTGTTACTTAGATGAATTTAGAAAAAGCAATATTCAGTATTGTGAATAGAGTAATCATCAACCAGCATCAACCACAAGAGGGCCACATTATCAATCATGTTGCTTTCTACTCTAAAATGACTTGTTTACAGTATTTGAACATCCCCGCTGTGCAGCATGGTCTAGGCCTGTGCTGCTTCAAAAACAGAAACCAAGATAGCACACCAGTTTCTATATTGTAACATCAGGGTGTCTTGCTCTTTGTATCCTAAGATAAGTATGGGACATTGGCTGTGGACCTCTGTGGTTCTTGCTGCACTTATCTTTGGTAGGAAATGGCTCTCCCTATCTTTTTCTCATACCCTGATGTCACAGGAACTGTTTTGCAATTAATTGTTCTTTCATAACCCATTAATATTATCACCTATAATGTACCTAAAGTGCAGATTATCAAAATCCTGAGACATTTGTAAGTCAGTTTGTTTGGGGTGTTGCAATGACAGATAGAAAAATCTGACTACACAGACCATGAAGAACCATCCAAATATCAATTAGATATGATGTTACTAACACGTTTTCCACAAAAATGTCATATGAAACCTTGTGGTCCCGTGGCATTCTTCTTTGTTTCCAGAGTGCAGCAGAGCAGACAGTGTTACTCAGTTGAAGAGAGAAGTGACTGCTTATGAAGGAGAAGATGTGTCTCTCAGCTATAAATATAACACCAGTTAATCAGCTCCATCTTCTGGTACATTAAATCCACATATTA
This sequence comes from Oncorhynchus masou masou, assembly GCF_036934945.1. Lineage (NCBI taxonomy): Eukaryota > Metazoa > Chordata > Actinopteri > Salmoniformes > Salmonidae > Oncorhynchus > Oncorhynchus masou. The sequence goes on along the minus strand of NC_088214.1, from coordinate 30,418,271 downwards.
TTACCCTGAATATGTTTTGCAGAAGGATGGACCAGGGGGTATTGATGATAGGTTCAAGTGGAGATTTAACCTCTACGGGATCGTTGAGCTAACGTGCGCTAATTTGATTAGCAATAGGTTGTAAGTAAACAAGAAAACATCCCAGGACATAGACATATCTTATATGGGCAGAAAGCTTACATTTGTAACATCTGTGTCAAACTCACACTCCCAAACACTGAGATCCCCTGAATTCATCCCACTTTCCAGCTCACTCTCCAGATCCCAATCACCGGGATTCTAATCACCTGTTCACACACCTGCATGTAATCATCCCACGCGATTTAGTTCAGTTCCTTGCACCTCATCACTGTGAGGTATTGTTTGTTTTGAGACACACTTTTTCTGAGCTTTTACCTGCCTCACTCACAATGCCTTTCGCCTATTCCTTGCCTGTACTGTTGCCATTTTTGAATCTACCGTGTATGACCTTCTGCCCTCCCCTGGACCCAGCTATCTTCCTCATCCTATGGTGCCTTTCACTAAACACCTGCTGTGCTCTGCCCTTGAAACCAGCTCTCTGTCTCCCCAGTGTTCATTACAAAATTATTGTTAGTCTAACTGCACTGTCCAATTCACAGTAGCTATTTCAGTGAAAAAATACAATGCTATTGTTTGAGGAGAGTGCATAGTTATGTACATCAAAATGTATATACTAACCAATTAGGAACAATTGGGTAGACTTCATACAACATTTTTTAACAGAAATACAATAGTTCATTGGATCAATCTAAAACTTGCACATACACTGCTGCCATCTAGGATGCCATGCTGGATTGGTAAATTCTAATGCTAATGTCATTGTTTGAAATGAATATGAAATATTATTCATTTGAGATTTTTTGGGTTGATTTTCTTATTTTATTTGCATTATATAAAAATATCATCTGTAATGAAATGTGTAAAGTACACATTGGCAATACTGTGTGATATATATTTTTAATTCATTTTACATAAACTTGGAATGGAACAGCACTTCACCATAGTGATTATGTTCCCTGTACTCTATATATATCTGTTTCTATTACGTGTTGATACAGAGCTCATACGTGAAAGTATTGTTACTGATTTTTTACATCTTTCACAGTGGCAGTGATTCTGATTATGAGCCGCCAATGTCTAGGTGTCCATCTCCCTCTGAAGCTGGTTCATCCAGCCGGACCCCCGCTGTCTCCGGCTCCACACCTAACCGGCCATCTAGAGTAGAGAAGTCAGTGACAAAGAAGAGGAGGTGGGGAAGAAAGAAACCTGCAGACAGAGGGCCAGAGGGTCATTGGCACTCTGTGTTAGAAGATGATGTGGAACCAAATCCACCAGTTTTTAGACCCAAAAGGCAGCCAGGACCTCAACTGGACATGACTGCAAAGCACAGTCCCCTTCAACTTTTTCAACTGTTTTTCACCTCGTCAGTTGTTGATTTCCTGGTGGCGAACACCAATAAGTATGGGGCTAAGAAGCAGGCAGGAAAGAAAGAGGCATGGAAGACCATTTCCATGTCAGACCTTTTTTGCTACTTTTCAATGGTCATTTACATGGAGCTGGTGAAGTTGAAAACTCTAAGGGACTACTGGAAAACATCTCTCTATCAACTGCCTTTCCCCATCAATTGCCTTTCCCCAATTGCCTTTCCCCCTTTCCCCAAAAAACAGTTTTGCTACCGGTAATGGACTGAGTTATGATTCCGTTATGGAGTTATTGGATTTTCAACTGCTGGGGAAGGGCTACAAACTGTTTGTGGACAACTTCTACACAAGCCCTACCCTGTTTACAGAGCTGAGGAAGTGGGAGGTGTCGGCTTGTGGCACCATTCGTACCAACAGGGTGGGATTTCCAAAGACCAAGGTGAACGACATGCCTAAGCGGGCTGAGCGGGGTACCATGCGATGGATCCGTGAAGAGGGCCTGCTGTTTGTGAAGTGGATGGATACCAGAGAGGTGGTCATGTGCTCCAGTATCCACAAGTCCTTCAGTGAAGGAGATCACGTCATCAGGCGTGTGAAGAATGGTGCCGGGGCATGGACCACAAAAAATGTCCCCTTTCCAGCTGCTGTGAAGGACTACAACAAGAGCATGGGAGGTGTGGACCTGTCAGATGCACTGATAGGATACTACAATGTTCTTCACAAGACCATGAAATGGTACAAAACATTTTTCGATCATTTCATTGACATTGCTGCGGTGAATTCCTTCATCCTCCAGAAGGAAATGACCAAGAGCTGTGGACAGCCCCCCATCTCACAGCTAGCCTTCAGGGAGCTGCTCATCCAGGAGCTTGCTAGCTACAGCAAGTCTACTGCAGCACCTTCTGCTCCAATCAGTGGTGTTCACCTGCCCAGATTCAGCTCTGCAGGCATGAATGTGCCTCAGGGCAAAAAGGGCACAGTAGGGCGATGTCGTTGTGCCCTTTGCCACAGGAAATGCCCCATCACCTGCACCACCTGTTCAGTAAGCCTCTGCTTTACAGCAGAAAGAGACTGCAATGGGCCATAGCACCAGCAGCACAATATTGTGTAGAGGACTGAGGGTCTCCACAATATTGTATATAGAAAATGTGTAAATAGTTACCCGTTTTATTTGTTTGTTTATTATTATTTATTTATTTTATTATTTTTATCACATATATATTTATTTTTTTGGGGGGGGGTGTGTTAGAATATCCTAACCGATTTGCCAAAACTATAGTTTGTTAACAATACATTTGTGGAGTGGTTGAAAAACACGTTTTAATGACTCCAACCTAAGTGTATGTAAACCTCCGAATTCAACTGTATATATTTTTTTTTAAATAAAAATGCATGTTTTATTCATTGTATTATCTTTTACCAGATCTAATGTGTTCTATTCTCCTACATTCATTTCACATTTCCACAAACTTCAAATAGTTTCCTTTCAAATGGTATCAAGAATATGCATATCCTTGCTTCAGGTTCTGAGCTACAGACAGTTAGAATTGAGTATGTCATTTTACGCTAAATTTGAAAAAATGCCCATCTCAATTCCTTCACCAAATCAGCTCCCTTGATGATCCAGACGATACAGCTACTACTGTGCTCTGAAGTCCACTGTGACAACAGCCCCCTTCCAAAAACGATTTGATTGTGTGATATAAGACTCATAGAGAGCCGAGTGGAAGCTCCTCCTCAATGCTTCATAAGGCAGAGTTAAAGAAGTGGTTTCAAAAGCTCTTGACACGTACTGTGCGAGTGTGTTTGCTCTCTCCTTACGTATCCATCTCACAGTTGACATGGAATCTTGGCTGAATAAACTTCTGATCCTTGCTGCACTTTGTTGTGGTATGATAACTATCATTTATAATGATAACTATTCATTTATTTATTTGCTTACTGTCTTTTCTCCAACCCTTTTATTTTGTAAATATACATTTCAGTACAATACTACCAGTATTCATTTAATGCGTTTTTATCACCTCAATCATGTTCCTTGATTATTTTCCTCCTAATACAAATGTGTATTACATTATTTTCCAGAATGCAGAGGAGAAGATTCAGTCATTCAGCCACCAGGAGATGTGACCTCTACTGAGGGAGAACAGGTCACACTGGGCTGTCAATTTGATACTGTAGATGGAAATCCATATCTGTTCTGGTACAAGCAGAGAGCTGATGACTTCCCAAAGTATATGCTGAAACGGGCTACTTTTGGATCAGATAATGCCATTGAATTCCAGAGGAGATTCGATGCCCATCTCAATTTAACTACATTTAAATCAGAATCAAAATCAGTCCCCTTGACAATCCAGAGGTTACAGCTGTCTGACTCTGCTGTGTACTACTGTGCTCTGAGGCCCACTGTGACAACAGGATATACAGCTCCCTTACAAAAACTATTTGATAGTCTTATACTGTATAAGACTCTTAGAGAGCCTTGTGTACGCTCTTCCTTAATGCTTCCTAAGGCAGAGTTAAGGAAGTGGTTTCACAAGCCTATGAGACAAGTTTTCTCTCTCCTTATACCCATCTCACAGAATGCATGGAACCCTGTTTGAGGAATGTACTGATTCTTGCGGCATTTTGTTATGGTATTATAATATTATTTTCCTAATTCATTTGCTGCCTTTGATCTCATTCCTTTATTTTATTAAACATATTTCTCAGTATAATATGATCAGTATTAATGTCATGTTTGTAATCATATTACTCAATTATTTTCAGTAATTTTTCATGCCAATAAAGCTCTCTTCCAATTCAGGTCCAAATGTAGAAGTAAGAGACAATACAATTCCACTAAAATATCACATGGATTAGAAAATAGACGATTGTTTAATTTTTAGATTTGGTCTAATTGTGTTACTTAGACGCATTTAGAAAAAGCAAAAATCAATATTGTGTACAGAATAATGGAAAATCCAGCATCAACCACAAGGAGGCCACATTAACAAGTAAGTGTTGCTTTCTACTCTAAAATGACTTGTTTACAGTATTTGAACATCCCCTCTGTGCTGTGCTGCATGATCTAGGTCTGTGCTGCCACTAAGACAGGAATCAAGAAAGCACACCAGTTTCTATATTGTAACATCAGTTGTCTTGCTCTTTGTATCCTATGATAATTATGGGACATTGACTGTGGACCTCTGTTCTTCTTGCTGCACTTTGGTAGGATACTGATCTCATGATATTTTTCTCAATACCCTGATGTTACTGGAATCCTGACATTTAGTAACCATGTGACTTTAGGATTCTATCAATTAGATGTGATGTGACGAAAATATGTTCCACAAAAATGTCAGATAGAAAAGTCCCAAGGCATTTTGTTATGTTATTATCATGTTGTTTTTTATAATTAGTTTAGTCTTGGCTCCCAATCCTTTCTTTTATCAAACATATTTCTCAGTTCAACACTACAAGTATTAATTTTGTGTGTTTTTATTCACACAAATATGCTGCTTGATTATTTTCTCCCTAATACTAATGTGTATTACATTATTTTCCAAAATGCAGAGGAGAAGACTCAGTCATTCAGCCACCAGGAGATGTGACCACTAACCTTAACAGGTCACACTGGGCTGTCAATGTGATACTACAAATACAAATCCATAACTGTTGTGGTACAAACACGGAGCAAACGAGTACCCCAAGTGTATGCTGTGTACTACTGTGCTCGGTGGACCACTGTGACAACAGGATATACAACCCCTTACAAAAACATACTGACCTACACAATGACAATACACCTGTCTGTACAGTATACAACACCACTTTGAAATTGACACAGTAACTTTCTCACTACCTCCCTGATAGTACCAAGACTAGTGGTAGCAGATGATGATAATCACAGTGATGAGGATGAGGATGATAATGATAATGATGGTGATGATTATGCAATAAGTTATTTTTGATGCCAATAAAGCTATCTCTTCCAATTTAGCTCTAAATGTAGATGTAAGAGACATTAAAATGCCATTACTATGTCTCATGGATTAGAACACATACAGCTAGTAGAGCTAGTAGAGTCTAACTAAATTAATTCCAGAGAAAAAAGTTATACTCAGTATTGTGTACAGAGTAATGGAAAAGCCAACATCAACCACAAGGGGGCCACATTACCAAGTAAGTGTTGCTTCCTACTCGAAAATGACTTGTTTACAGTATTTGAACATCCCCTCTGTGCTGTGCTGCATGGTCTAGGTCTGTGCTGCTACAAAGACAGGAATCAAGAGAGCAAACCAGTTTCTATATTGTAACATCAGTGTGTCTTGCTCTTTGTATCCTATGATAATTATGGGACATTGGCTGTGGATCTCTGTTCTTCTTGCTGCACTTATCTTTGGTAGGTAATGGCTCTCATTATCTTTTTCTCAACACCCTGATGTTACTGGAACCCTGACATTTTCACAGAGTTATTCTTCTTTGTTTCCAGAGTGCAGAGGAGCAGACAGTGTTACTCAGTCAACGAGAGAAGTGACTGCTTATGAAGGAGAAGACGTGTCTCTCAACTGTGAATATAACACCAGTTTACCAGCTCCATCTCTCTTCTGGTACATTCAATACACAAACGATTACCCTGAATATGTTTTGCGGAAGGATGTCATTGGACCAGGGGATATTGATGATAGATTCAAGGATAGATTTGATGCCCATCTCAATTCCATCACCAAATTAGTACCCTTGACGATCCAGAGGGTGCAGCTGTCTGACTCTGCTGTGTACTACTGTGCTCTGAAGCCCACTGTGACAACAAGATATACAGCCTCATTACAAAAACACCATGTGTGCACGTGGGTGTGTACAGTACTTTGTGTTTTTTTTTAAGTCAATGGGAGGTGTTATACACTGCTCAAAAAAATAAAGGGAACACTTAAACAACACAATGTAACTCCAAGTCAATCACACTTCTGTGAATTCAAACTGTCCACTTAGGAAGCAACACTGATTGACAATAAATTTCACATGCTGTTGTGCAAATGGAATAGACAACAGGTGGAAATTATAGGCAATTAGCAAGACACCCCCAATAAAGGAGTGGTTCTGCAGATGGGGACCACAGACCACTTTTCAGTTCCTATGCTTCCTGGCTGATGTTTTGGTCACTTTTGAATGCTGGCGGTGCTTTCACTCTAGTGGTAGCATGAGACGGAGTCTACAACCCACACAAGTGGCTCAGGTAGTGCAGCTCATCCAGGATGGCACATCAATGCGAGCTGTGGCAAGAAGGTTTGCTGTGTCTGTCAGCGTAGTGTCCAGAGCATGGAGGCACTACCTGGAGACAGGCCAGTACATCAGGAGACGTGGAGGAGGCCGTAGGAGGGCAACAATCCAGCAGCAGGACCGCTACCTCTGCCTTTGTGCAAGGAGGAGCAGGAGGAGCACTGCCAGAGCCCTGCAAAATGACCTCCAGCAGGCCACAAATGTGCATGTGTCTGCTCAAACGGTCAGAAACAGACTCCATGAGGGTGGAATGAGGGCCCGACGTCCACAGATGGGGGTTATGCTTACAGCCCAACACCGTGCAGGTCGTTTTTCATTTGCCAGAGAACACCAAGATTGGCAAATTCGCCAATGGCACCCTGTGCTCTTCACAGATGGAAGCAGGTTCACACTGAGCACATGTGACAGTCTGGAGACGACGTGGAGAACGTTCTGCTGCCTGCAAAATCCTCCAGCATGACCGGTTTGGCGGTGGGTCAGTCATGGTGTGGGGTGGTATTTCTTTGGGGGGCCGCACAGCCCTCCATGTGCTCACCAGAGGTAGCCTGACTGCCATTAGGTACCGAGATGAGATCCTCAGACCCCTTGTGAGACTATATGCTGGTGCAGTTGGCCCTGGGTTCCTCCTAATGCAAGACAATGCTAGACCTCATGTGGCTGGAGTGTGTCAGCAGTTCCTGCAAGAGGAAGGCATTGATGCTATGGACTGGCCCGCCCGTTCCCCAGACCTGAATCCAATTGAGCACATTTGGGACATCATGTCTCGCTCCATCCACCAACGCCACATTGCACCATAGACTGTCCAGGAGTTGGCGGATGCTTTAGTCCAGGTCTGGGAGGAGATCCCTCAGGAGACCATCCGCCACCTCATCAGGAGCATGCCCAGGTGTTGTAGGGAGGTCATACAGGCACTTGGAGGCCACACACACCACTGAGCCTCATTTTGACTTGTTTTAAGGACATTACATCAAAGTTTGATCAGCCTGTAGTGTGGTTTTGCAGTTTAATTTTGAGTGTGACTCCAAATTCAGACCTCCATTGGTTGATAAATTTGATTTCCATTGATAATTTTTGTGTGATTTTGTTGTCAGCACATTCAACTATGTGAAGAAAAAAGTATTTAATAAGAATAGTTCATTCATTCAGATCTAGGATGTGTTATTTTAGTGTTCCCTTTATTTTTTTGAGCAGGTCATAATTGAGGCAGAGAAAAGGAAATGCCTTTTATAGCTGACAGAGAGAAACCAGGGGAGTCATTCTGTCATAACAGTATACTTGTGTTCACTCTTTTCACTGTATTAAATAATACCAGTGACCAGATGTTATATTTGGAAATAAAATGAAAGGCATGTATGACTAAACATTCTAAACATTCTCTCATAGAAATATCATTGATTCTATCTTTACAGTGATTTAGTAAACTAAACCTTCGTCACCACCACCACACTTCATTAAGAGAAAGCATTGAATGGGTTTTATGTCAAAGTGAAGAGCTACAAATGATCCTGTTCAAAGTGTACATATGATGACAAGTGACATATTTCAGTTTGTTTGTTGGTCCAACATATAGTAGATGAATGATGATGTTACTTGGTTTGATCTGGATGTTCTCTACAATTTGTAAGTGATCCTGTATTGTTGATGCTAGTTAGTTTTTTAAATTCCTGTCAATTGTTTTAGTTTCTCTATGTTCTTTACAGGACAGATTGCTGGGGATCACATTAGTCCTGCAAAGCATGACGCCATAGGAACAGAGGGAGAACCTGTGACTCTGGGCTGCTCATATGATATACGCTGTAAATGTATTGACCTTTAATGGTACAGGCATTACCCGAACCAGGCTCCTCAGTTCTACAGTATAAAGGTGCAAGATCCGAAAGCGGTAGGGAACATATACATCCACAACGTCTCAGACATCTACTCAACTGATCATAACAAGTCTCACCCTGGCAGACAGCACTCTACTACTGTGCTCTCAGAGAATATACCCCATGAGACAATGTGTAAAAGATGCTGTTCTAAAACCAGCTGAGCAGAAATGCTTTGATGAAGCGGGGATCAAATTTGAACATCAAACCACAATTCCATAACATAATGGCAGAGGTTGAGATCAGAGTATTCTGATGTGCTTTGTGCAATCACCAGGTGGTCTAGTGTTTCTCTGTCTTCATATTCAATGAACTGTGAGAAAAAATGTATTCTTCTCTCTTCAACTAGTAGTTTTCAATTCCTTAATTTCTTTATGTGGTTGGAAAAGCACTTGGGAATATGACAAAGTGCAAAAATATTGTTATTTGTAGTTACTCCTCACAATTTATACCACTTGGTGGTGTAGTATGAAAGTCAACCTGAAGGGGGCAACCTAACAAAGCACACAAACCCTTGAATCAGAGGATGCTGTACAGACAGACACCTCCCCATGGTTTACTACTGCATGTAATACAGAACAACATGAAACATCAACAGTAGGACAGAGGGTGTCAAAGCTCTGTGATAGATCAGCATTGTTCCTTACATTTTCCACTTCAAACTGACTGACTAGTCATGAGAAATTGCCTGATCCTTCATGTTCTGGCTGCAAGCTGCTTTGGTATAACATAACTCTGTTCATCTGTCTCTTTCTGTGCATTTGCTCATTTTATTTATATACATTATTATTATATGTTGTGAAGATATATTTATCTTTATTTTCAGGGTACAGAGCAGAAGAGAGTGTACTACAGCCAACAGAAGATGTAATGGTCGTAGAAGGACAACCAACAAAACTCAGTTGTACATTTGATACAACTTATCAATCACCATATCTCTTCTGGTACAAACAACAAGGAAATGGCAAACCCATGTTTATGCTGAGAGAGGATAAATTTGGAACTGGGGAAACTGCTACTGAGTTCAAGGAGAGATTTCATGCCCGTCTGAATGTCACAGCAAAGTCATTCCCCTTGACGATCCAGAGGTTACAGCTGTCTGACTCTGCTGTGTACTACTGTGCTCTGAGGCCCACTGTGACAACAGGATATACAGTCTCATTACAAAAACTATTTGATAGTATGATATAACTCTCTAAGAGAGCCTAGTGGAAGCTCCTCCTCAATACTTCCTTCGGCAGAGTTAAAGAAGTGGTGACACATGCGAGTGTTTGCTCTCTCCTTACCTACCCATCTCACAGTAGACATGGAATCTTGGCTGAAGAATATTCTGATCCTTGCTGCATTTTGTTGTGGTATGATAAAAAATATATATATTTGCTTACTAGCCATTGCTTAAATGATACCTTTCTATTATCATGTAAAATAAAGTTGCTCAATCTATATGCTTCTAGTGATTTATTGTGTATAAATCATCAAACACCCTTTCTTTTTCTACATACATCATTTCTCTCCAGAATGCAGAGGAGACAGAGTGTTACAGACAAAAGGAGTTGAGACGGCTACTGAAGGAGAACAAATAACACTTGTCTGTCATTATGAAACAGACTATCCAAGTCCATATCTATTCTGGTACAAACAGGGAGAAAACGATTTCCCCAAGTATATGCTTATGCGGTTCAATTTTGGAACTGGGGACAAAGCTGCTGACTTCAAGGAGAGATTTCATGCTGATCTAGATGCCAACTCCAAATCAGTCCCCTTGACGATCCAGAGGGTGCAGCTGTCTGACTCTGCTGTGTACTACTGTGCTCTGAAGCCCACTGTGACAACAGGAGATACAACCCCTTTACAAAAACATACTGAGCTACACAATGACAATACACCTGTCTGTACAGTATACAACACCACTTTGAAATTGACACAGTAACTTTCACACTACCTCCTTGATACTACCAAGACTAGTGGTAAGCAGATGATGACAATCAGTGCAATGTTAATGATGATTGTAGAGTAAGTCATTTTTTATGCCAATAAAGCTACCTCTTCCAATTCAGCTCTAAATGTCAGCCTAGTGTCATAGACTAGACGTATAATAGTACATTTGAATCTGGTACACTCAAATTAGCATGAAATGTTATGTTTGTTAAGGTTACATAAAACAGAAAGTTACTTAAGGCAAATCCTTAACCCTTTTAACCAACCCTTCCCCTAATTTAACCCTTTAACATTGCTCCTAATGCTAACGTTAATGTTAGCCACCTCGTCACATAGCTAACTTCAGCATCAACAAATTGGAATTCATAACATATCATACATTTAGCAAAGTCGTAGCATATTATACAAATTATAATTCTTAAAATATCTTTAAAATGTATGATAGACATCCACAAATTAGTGCATAATATTAGTACACAATATATACTACGGAGCTGCCTACGGAGCTGTGAGGGGAACGGCACCGCAGTACCTCCAGGCTCTGATCAGGCCCTACACCCAAACAAGGGCACTGCGTTCATCCACCTCTGGCCTGCTCGCCTCCCTACCACTGAGGAAGTACAGTTCCCACTCAGCCCAGTCAAAACTGTTCGCTGCTCTGGCCCCCCAATGGTGGAACAAACTCCCTCACGACGCCAGGACAGCGGAGTCAATCACCACCTTCCGGAGACACCTGAAACCCCACCTCTTTAAGGAATACCTAGGATAGGATAAAGTAATCCTTCTCACCCCCCCTTAAATGATTTAGATGCACTATTGTAAAGTGGCTGTTCCACTAGATGTCATAAGGTGAATTCACCAATTTGTAAGTCGCTCTGGATAAGAGCGTCTGCCAAATGACTTAAATGTAATGTTAAATGTAATATACGAAATGTAACAACAAATGGAGTGGTTGGATTTACTTACAAGATAATACGAAATGCTCTGAGACCAGGTTGTAAATGTAGATGTAAGAGACATTACAATTCCATTACAATATCTCATAGATTAGAAAATAGACCATTGCTTAATTTTTACAGTTGGCCAAGTAGTGTTACTTAGATGAATTTAGAAAAAGCAATATTCAGTATTGTGAATAGAGTAATCATCAACCAGCATCAACCACAAGAGGGCCACATTATCAATCATGTTGCTTTCTAACTGTTTTGCAATTAACTCGAACTGTTTTGCAATTAATTGTTCTTTCATAACCCATTAATATTATCACCTTAAACGTACCTAAAGTGCAGATTATCAAAATCCTGAGACATTTGTAAGTCAGTTTGTTTTGGGTGTTGCAATTACAGATAGAAAAATCTGACTACACAGACCATGAAGAACCATCCAAATATCAATTAGATATGATGTTACTAACACGTTTTCCACAAAAATGTCATATGAAACCTTGTGGTCCCGTGGCATTCTTCTTTGTTTCCAGAGTGCAGCAGAGCAGACAGTGTTACTCAGTTGAAGAGAGAAGTGACTGCTTATGAAGGAGAAGATGTGTCTCTCAGCTATAAATATAACACCAGTTAATCAGCTCCATCTTCTGGTACATTAAATCCACATATTATTACCCTGAATATGTTTTGCAGAAGGATGGACCAGGGGTATTGATGATAGGTTCAAGTGGAGATTTAACCTCTACGGGATCGTTGAGCTAACGTGCGCTAATTTGATTAGCAATAGGTTGTAAGTAAACAAGAAAACATCCCAGGACATAGACATATCTTATATGGGCAGAAAGCTTACATTTGTAACATCTGCGTCAAACTCACACTCCCAAACACTGAGATCCCCTGAATTCATCCCACTTTCCAGCTCACTCTCCAGATCCCAATCACCGGGATTCTAATCACCTGTTCACACACCTGCATGTAATCATCCCACGCGATTTAGTTCAGTTCCTTGCACCTCATCACTGTGAGGTATTGTTTGTTTTGAGACACACTTTTTCTGAGCTTTTACCTGCCTCACTCACAATGCCTTTCACCTATTCCTTGCCTGTACTGTTGCCATTTTTGAATCTACCGTGTATGACCTTCTGCCCTCCCCTGGACCCAGCTATCTTCCTCAGCCTATAGTGCCTTTCACTAAACACCTGCTGTGCTCTGCCCTTGAAACCAGCTCTCTGTCTCCCCAGTGTTCATTACAAAATTATTGTTAGTCTAACTGCACTGTCCAATTCACAGTAGCTATTACAGTGAAAAAATACAATGCTATTGTTTGAGGAGAGTGCATAGTTATGTACATCAAAATGTATATATTAACCAATTAGGCACAATTGGGTAGACTTCATACAACATTTTTTAACAGAAATACAATAGTTCATTGGATCAATCTAAAACTTGCACATACACTGCTGCCATCTAGGATGCCATGCTGGATTGGTAAATTCTAATGCTAATGTCATTGTTTGAAATTAATATGAAATATTATTCATTTGAGATTTTTTGGGTTGATTTTCTTATTTTATTTGCATTATATAAAAATATCATCTGTAATGAAATGTGTAAAGTACACATTGGCAATACTGTGTGATATATATTTTTAATTCATTTTACATAAACTTGGAATGGAACAGCACTTCACCATAGTGATTATGTTCCCTGTACTCTATATATATCTGTTTATTTTACGTGTTGATACAGAGCTCATACGTGAAAGTATTGTTACTGATTTTTTAAATCTTTCACAGTGGCAGTGATTCTGATTATGAGCCGCCAATGTCTAGGTGTCCATCTTCCTCTGAAGCTAGTTCATCCAGCCGGATCCCCGCTGTCTCCGGCTCCACACCTAACCGGCCATCTAGAGTAGAGAAGTCAGTGACAAAGAAGAGGAGGTGGGGAAGAGAGAAACCTGCAGACAGAGGGCCAGAGTGTCATTGGCACTCTGTGTTAGAAGATGATGTGGAACCAAATCCACCAGTTTTTAGACCCAAAAGGCAGCCAGGACCTCAACTGGACATGACTGCAAAGCATTTACATTTACATTTAAGTCATTTGGCAGACGCTCTTATCCAGAGCGACAAAGCACAGTCCCCTTCAACTTTTTCAACTGTTTTTCACCTCGTCAGTTGTTGATTCCCTGGTGGCGAACACCAATAAGTATGGGGCTAAGAAGCAGGCAGGAAAGAAAGCGGCATGGAATACCATTTCCATGTCAGACCTTTTGTGCTACTTTTCAATGGTCATTTACATGGAGCTGGTGAAGTTGAAAACTCTAAGGGACTACTGGAAAACATCTCTCTATCAACTGCCTTTCCCCATCAATTGCCTTTCCCCAATTGCCTTTCCCCATGACTGTCATGTCTTGTAAAAGGTTTCTGACTATCTCACGGGCGCTTCACATCAGTGACCCAGACGTTGATGGGGAGAATGACAAGAAGAGAGGCACACCAAGGTTTGATAGGCTCTGTAAAATAAAACCTCTCTACCCCAGCATCGATGATGCCTGCAAGACTTATTTTCAGCCCGCCCAGAACCTGTCCATCGATGAGAGGATGGTAGCCTCAAAGGCCAGAATCAGTCTCAAACAATACATGCGTAACAAACCAAACAAATGGGGTTACAGGCTGTTTGTTTTGGCTGATTCTGTGTGTGTCTACACTTGCAATTTTTTTTGTTTATGAGGGGAAAAACAGTTTTGCTACCGGTAATGGACTGAGTTATGATTCCGTTATGGAGTTATTGGATTTTCAACTGCTGGGGAAGGGCTACAAACTGTTTGTGGACAACTTCTACACAAGCCCTACCCTGTTTACAGAGCTGAGGAAGCGGGAGGTGTCGGCTTGTGGCACCATTCGTACCAACAGGGTGGGATTTCCAAAGACCAAGGTGAACGACATGCCTAAGCGGGCTGAGCTGTTTGTGAAGTGGATGGATACCAGAGAGGTGGTCATGTGCTCCAGTATCCACAAGTCCTTCAGTGAAGGAGATCACGTCATCAGGCGTGTGAAGAATGGTGCCGGGGCATGGACCACAAAAATGTCCCCTTTCCAGCTGCTGTGAAGGACTACAACAAGAGCATGGGAGGTGTGGACCTGTCAGATGCGCTGATAGGATACTACAATGTTCTTCACAAGACCATGAAATGGTACAAAACATTTTTCGATCATTTCATTGACATTGCTGTGGTGAATTCCTTCATCCTCCAGAAGGAAATGGCCAAGAGCTGTGGACAGCCCCCCATCTCACAGCTAGCCTTCAGGGAGCTGCTCATCCAGGAGCTTGCTAGCTACAGCAAGTCCACTGCAGCACCTTCTGCTCCAATCAGTGGTGTTCACCTGCCCAGATTCATCTCTGCAGGCATGAATGTGCCACAGGGCAAAAGGGCACAGTAGGGCGATGTCGTTGTGCCCTTTGCCACAGGAAATGCCCCATCACCTGCACCACCTGTTCAATAAGCCTCTGCTTTACAGCAGAAAGAGACTGCAATGGGCCATAGCACCAGCAGCACAATATTGTGTAGAGGACTGAGGGTCTCCACAATATTGTAAATAGAAAATGTGTAAATAGTTACCCATTTTATTTGTTTGTTTATTATTATTTATTTTTTTATTTTTTTTTATCATATATATAATTTTTTTGGGGGGGGGTGTGTTAGAATATCATTTATGTATTTTGTATATAGTTATTTCCTTCAAAATGTATCACTGTACCAATTCGGCCACTTGGGTACATTTGGGTACATTTGGGTACATTTGTGTGGGACACCTGGGTGACTTACATTTACATTTAAGTCATTTGGCAGACGCTCTTATCCAGAGCGACTTACAAATTGGTGAATTCACCTTATTCATGCTCAATGTCATGTAGCTCGCTCATTTTTGAAGTTATCTGTCTAAAACTTTGCTCAGCTATTGTTGCCATCTTATGTTCTTCAATCGAACCATCCCCAGCATCCTATCTATGTTTGGCTGTTCTTGGTCATTTGAAAGATGATGCAGCATCAATAAAAAACAGAAAACGTATGTTTATTTCCTTGTATTTTCTTCTACCAGGTCTATTGTGTTATATTCTCCTACATTCAATTCACATTTCCACAAAACTCAGAGTGTTTCCTTTCAAATGATATCAAGAATATGCATATCCTTGCCTCTGGGCCTGAGCTACAGGCAGTTAGATTAGGGTATGTCTTTAGGTGTAAATTGAGAAGAAGGGGTGGGTACCCCAAAGAAGTTAAGCCATTTTGCCACAACTTTGGAAGTATGCTTGGTGTCATTTTCCATTTGGAAGAACCGTTTGCGTCCAACCTTTAACTTCCTAACTGATGTCTTGAGATGTTGCTTCAATATATCCACATCATTTTCCTCCCTCATAATGCCATCTATTTTGTGAAGTGTACAAGTCCCTCCTGCAGCAAAGCACCCCCACAACATGATGCTGCCACCCCCGTGCTTCACGGTTGGGATGGTGTTCTTCGGCTTACAATCATCCCCTTTTCCCTCCAAACATAATGATGGTCTTTATGGCCAAACAGTTCTATTTTTGTTTCATCAGACCAGAGGACATTTCTCCAAAAAGTACAATCTTTATCCCGATGTGCAGTTGCAAACCGTAGTCTGGCTTTTTTATGGCGGTTTTGGAGCAGTGGCTTCTTCCTTGCTGAACGGCACTTCAGGTTATGCCGATATAGGATTTGTTTTACTGTGGATATAGATACTTTTGTACCTGTTTCCTCCAGCATCTTCACAATGTCCTTTGCTGTTGTTCTGGGATTGATTCGCACCAAAGTACTTTCATCTCTAGGAGACAGAACGTGTCTCCTTCCTGAGCGGTATGATGGCTGTGTTGTCCCATGGTGTTTAAACCTGCGTACTATTGTCTGTACAGAAGGACGTGGTACCTTCAGGGGTTTGGAAATTGTTCCCAAGGATGAACCAGACTTGTGGAGGTCTACATTTTTTTTCAGAGGTCTTTGCTGATTTATTTTGATTTTTCCCATGATGTCAAGCAAAGAGGCACTGAGTTTGAAGGTAGGCCTTGAAATATATCCACAGGTACACCTCCAATTGACTCAAAGGATATCAATTAGCCTATCAGAAGCTTCTAAAGCCATGACATAATTTTCTGGAATTTTCCAAGCTGTTTAAAGGCACAGTCAACTTAGTGTATGTAAACTTCTGACCCAATGGAGTTGTGATACAGTGAATTGTAAGTGAGATGATATGTCTGTAAACAGTTGTTGGAAAAATTAATTGTGTCATGCACAAAGTAGACCGATTTGCGAAAACTATAGTTTGTTAACAATACATTTGTGGAGTGGTTGAAAAACACGTTTTAATGACTCCGAATTCAACTGTATATATTTTTTTATTAATAAAAATGCATGTTTTATTCATTGTATTATCTTTTACCAGATCTAATGTGTTATATTCTCCTACATTCATTTCACATTTCCACAAACTTCAAATAGTTTCCTTTCAAATGGTATCAAGAATATGCATATCCTTGCTTCAGGTTCTGAGCTACAGACAGTTAGAATTGAGTATGTCATTTTACGCTAAATTTGAAAAAATGCCCATCTCAATTCCTTCCCCAAATCAGCTCCCTTGATGATCCAGAGGATACAGCTACTACTGTGCTCTGAAGTCCACTGTGACAACAGCCCCCTTCCAAAAACGATTTGATCGTGTGATATAAGACTCATAGAGAGCCGAGTGGAAGCTCCTCCTCAATGCTTCATAAGGCAGAGTTAAAGAAGTGGTTTCAAAAGCTCTTGACACGTACTGTGCGAGTGTGTTTGCTCTCTCCTTACCTATCCATCTCACAGTTGACATGGAATCTTGGCTGAATAAACTTCTGATCCTTGCTGCACTTTGTTGTGGTATGATAACTATCATTTATCATGATAACTATTCATTTATTTATTTGCTTACTGTCTTTTCTCCAACCCTTTTATTTTGTAAATATACATTTCAGTACAATACTACCAGTATTAATTTAATGCGTTTTTATCACCTCAATCATGTTCCTTGATTATTTTCCACCTAATACAAATGTGTATTACATTATTTTCCAGAATGCAGAGGAGAAGACTCAGTCATTCAACCACCAGGAGATGTGACCGCTACTGAGGGAGAACAGGTCACACTGGATTGTCAATTTGATACTCTAGATACAAGTCCATATCTGTTCTGGTACAAGCAGGGAGCTAATGACTTCCCAAAGTATATGCTGAAACGGGCTACTTTTGGATCAAATAATGCCATTGAATTCCAGAGGAGATTCGATGCCCATCTCAATTTAACTACATTTAAATCAGAATCAAAATCTGTCCCCTTGACAATCCAGAGGTTACAGCTGTCTGACTCTGCTGTGTACTACTGTGCTCTGAGCCCCACTGTGACAACAGGATATACAGCCCCCTTACAAAAACTATAAGTTACACATGTTTCCATAGAAACATTCAGTTGCAGTGAAAAGTTGGGACAGTATACTGCAGGATAAGCAGTATATCCTGCTTATCCTGCATGGTGTCGGGTCTCCATCACGGGCTCCAGGTCTGGATCCTCGACTGTCAGTCAAACTAAATAATGAGAAGAACCGTGTGGATCTAGAGATCTCCTCTGCTGAAGAGGAAGACTCTGCTATGTACTACTGTGCACTGATGCCCACAGTGAAAGGAAACCTACAAACGCTGTACCAAAACCTAACCTGACACATTCTATACGCACATGACATGACCTACAGGAAATGATGCATCTCAAGGTTTTTCTTTTTGACAGGAAACCTGGTGGGTTTGTTTCAGAACCAATGTCAAGAGGAGGAGCAACATTGTATATGCCTACTTATCATTTCAGAGTCATAGTAGTGTTTTGGCTTTGCTGTTTTCAAAAACAAATAATTCAAGGCTGATCTGTAACATAGACCATGATGCTCCTCTGTTATATTCTACTGATTTCAGCCCTTGTAGGTGATACTTTAGAGGATGATATTACTCCAACCAGTC
The DNA here is from genome assembly GCF_036934945.1 of Oncorhynchus masou masou. Taxonomy (NCBI): domain Eukaryota; kingdom Metazoa; phylum Chordata; class Actinopteri; order Salmoniformes; family Salmonidae; genus Oncorhynchus; species Oncorhynchus masou. Next base: position 30,399,769 of record NC_088214.1, on the reverse strand, counting down.
CTGAGGAGTATTATTTAGAGGGTAGCAGAGTTAAGATCTCCTGTAACTATACAGTAAAATCAGTAAAAGCAGATATGCTGTGGTACAGACAGTACCCAGGATTAGCACCCCAATTCCTCCTCTACACTACAGTCACCTCAAAGCCCTCTGTAATAAAACCTGAAGACCCTCAACTGTCTTTTAATCTGAATAAAGAGAGAAACTGTGTGAATCTGGAGATTTCATCTGACGAGGTGAGACTTTGCTCTCTACTACTGTGACATGGAGCCCACAGTGACAGGAAACACTTCCTCATACAAAAAGCCTACAGTCTGACACAAAGATGCGGATTGAGGGAATTTTGTTTAGAATTCACCTCATCCTTATCAACATACAATATTATACAATTCTTACTATTAGGGTTAATTTGCAGATTATACATGTGGTATAGCTAGGTATATATACAGTTGAAGTCTGAGGTTTACATACTCCTTAGCCAAATACATTTAAACTCAGTTTTTCACAATACCTGACATTTAATCCTTGTAAAAAAAAAAGTCTTTGGTCAGTTAGTATCACCATTTTCTTTTAAGAATGTGAAATGTCAAAATAATTGTAGACAAAATGATTTATTTCAGATTTTATTTCTTTCATCACATTCCCAGTGGGTCAGAAGTTTACATACACTCAATTAGTATTTGGTAGCACTGCCTTTAAATTGTTTAACTTGGGTCAAATGTTTTGGGTAGCCTTCCACACGCTTCCAACAATAAGTTGGGTGAATTTTGGCCCATCCCTCCTGACAGAGCCGGTGTAACTGAGTCAGGTTGGTAGGCCTCCTTGCTAGCACACACTTTTTCAGTTCTGCCCACAAATTTTCTATAGGATTGAGGTCAGGGCTTTGTGATGGCCACTCCAATAGCTTGACTTTGTTGTGGTCATTGTCCATTTGGAAGATCCATTTGCGACCAAGCTTTAACTTCCTGACTGATGTCTTGAGATGTTGCTTCAATATTTCCACATCATCAACAGTGACACAGTATTCTACTATTCCTAGAGAAGGTTTATTTGCAGATGGTATATATAGTATAGCATGGTCTAGTATTGTGGATCTATCGAAAAAAAAAACAAAAAAAACAAGACATTTTCAGATAGAAATTAAGTATAAAATAATCTAAGGAGGAGGCCAGTAGGAAATAAAAACCCTTAAACACCAACCACAGAAGAAGAGTTACATATCCAGTTATCAGAGGAGGGGCCTCATAGTCAAACACTGGTATAGGCTGGATATACCTGCAACCATGAGGATGTCTCTGTAGAGGATCTACTCAGCTCTCTCACTGTCTTGTCTCTCAGTTGGTTTATCTAGTCTGTGTCAGGATGTCACTCATATTACTGTTGCTCCTCTCAGTGTTTGTAGGTGAGTGCTGAATACTCATCATAACCCAACTAACATGTTGAATACATTGACATTACTTTTTTTCAGTGAATGATTGCAATAAAAAACTAAGTGGTATTTTACAGGAAAGTTTCAATTCTTTCTCTTGTCATACTTTATGGGCACCTAATCCATGTCTTTTTTCTCATTTGGAATAAACATGACAATACTTATGTTGTTGCAGCTGATAGTATGGAGCAGGAAACAATAACTCCAGTGAAGCCTGAAGTCAATGCTCTCCAAGGAACAAACATCACTCTCTCCTGCAACTACAAGGGCAACGTTGACAATCTACAATGGTACCGTCAATACCCCGGATCCAGACCAGAGTGTCTTCTTTTGATCCTACAAACCAACATGTATGTGCAGAATACATCCATTACGACTCCACGACACACTGGTAGACTGAATGAAGAGAAGACCCGTGTTGACTTGATGATCTCCTCTGTTGAATTGGAAGACTCTGCTCTGTACCACTGTGCCTTGCAGCCCACAGTGACAGGAAACCCAGACACACTGTACAAAAACCTGACAACATATACAGTAGAAAGACAGCCATAACAGAAAACATTTCATAACGGTGTCAAGAGGAGGGGCTGTATAATCAAAGATCCACATGTAGCTTATGGGATGTTATTGTTCAGGACGTAGCTAGTTAGTCAGGTCTCTCAGTGCTGTCTGTCGGTTTCTCAAAGGTCTAGCAAGATGTTTTTCTTCTCATTTGTTCTCTTTTCAGCTTTCTTATGTGAGTTATTATTCGTATTTAAATATTTAAATTTAATCTTACAGTGAATGAACAGCACAAAAACATGTGTAATGTTTAAATGTTAGTTACAACTGCGCAGTTGTACAGTTACAGTTACAGAAGTTATTTGACCAAATATTTTTGCAGGAAACAGTTTTGGGGATTCAATAAACCCTTTGACTCCAGAAGAGCTTGTTCAGGAGGGAAGGGATGTCCATCTCTTCTGCAAATATGATGGCACCGTTTACAATCTACAGATCCAAATCATAATTCCTCTTGACCATCACACCAGAGGGGTCTATATTTAAAGCTACTCCCCCACCTCCTCGTCTGACAGTTGCCATTGACAAATTGGACAAATGTGTGGATCTGAAGATCTCTTCTGCGGATGTGACAGACTTCTGTTTACTACTGTGCCATGAAGCCCATAGTGACAGGAAACTCTGACACACTGTTCCAAAACTTGTCAAGAACCATGGGAGGAAACAGACATCTTGTATGACATACATAAGTAACATGGCGACTGATTGTTAAGGGGAGGGACTTACGGTAGAGGATGATCTGAACAACAGTATAGAAACATAAAAACAGGAGGAAACTTTCCGAGACTGCTTCGATCTCTCTGTCCGTTTGACTCTCTTCATCTAACATGCAGTTGCTGTATTCTGTGTTGTTCCTGACCATATTTATCAGTATGTGACACAATACAATTCGATGAATTTGAATTCAATTCAAATACATTTTCATGAGCAATTAAATATATGTGTATTAAAACCATTCTCTATGCAGGTGTCAGTTGTGAGGACCTCACTCCACTCAAGAAAGAGATTACTGTTTAGAGGGAACCCCTGTTACCTAACTACTCCAGGACAGCTACTGCTGGAAATGAATTCTATTGGTATCAACAAGACACGGCACCAAGGCCAGAGTTCCTCCTGTACATCTCAGGTAGAGAATTTATAAAGAAAGCAGATCCTTTTTGAACACTCGAATAACTGCAAAACTGAACAAAGAGAAAAACAGTGTGGATCTGGAGATCTCCTCTGCTGAAGTGACAGACTCTGCTCTGTACTACGGTGCTGTGATAACCACAGTGACAGGAAACCTACACACACTGTACTAAAACCTCAGCAGGGACCACATCAGCAGGGATGTATCCAGTTTCTTTATGAACTTGTGTGTAACCCTTTGTTGACATGAAAACAGTGCCGCTAATATTTCTTCTTAATATAGATTATGACTCCAATGTTTCACCTGTCCTTAATTTGATTTGGCATTGACAGATTCGGTCAATTTGATTAATATTCCTATTCTGCGACAGTCAGGAATTTTAACCACATCATATACATACAATATGCATACATTAGGTGACATCATTACTCTCAACATGTACAGTCATGTTTATGATCTTTATCAAGAATGCCAAAAATAATGGACCTGACTTCTCAGTAGTTTGGTCCTCTGCTGGTAAATCCATGTACTGCACTCTTTAGAGGAGCATACCTAAAATCAATTAACTGGGGTCTCATTCCCAGTGCACAATAGCCCTGAGGATGAGGTTGAGTAACTGGCAATGGACAAGACAAACATAAAAGGCTCTTACACTGTTTTGGTCTGGTCAAGTCCATAAATGTTGACAAAGATGAGCAAAAAAATACAAAATAAAACAATTAAGACAAATACTGTGCTACACTGAGTAAACAAACCTGGAAGAACACATGTTCTCTCAATGACATGGTGAATCCAGGTGAAAATGATGATCCCTTATTGATTCCACTTCTTAAATCCACTTCAATCAATCAGTGTAGATGAAGAGAAGGAAACAGGTTGAAGAAGGATTTTCAAACCTTGAGACAATTGAGACATGTGTCAAGAACTGCAATGCTGCTGGATTTTTCACGCTGAACAGTTTCCCGTGTGTATCAATAATGGTCCACCACCCCAAGGACATTGTTGGGGTTCGTTTCCTTGTTCCTTGTCAATCATTGGCTCATTGGTGAAATTAGCATTAAGACAATATCTTTAATTAAATCATTCAAAAACCTTTATTAATGCAATTGCAGACAGAAGTTGACAACAGGAACATAGCACATGTTTCCGAGCAAGTTCTGCAAAATATAAAAGGTCCCAAGTTATTTTATTAAACCCGAAGTCTAGCCCTTGTGATGTCACTACCTACGTCATTATCTTCTACTCATGAGACCATGCCTACTCAACACTAAAACTCTTGTTTATATAGCTATCTAAGCTTAGCAGGAAATGCCCAAGTTGATTTATAGTGGAATGTCTGACTAATCTCTTATCTCTTACACTCCCCTGCAGAGTTCTGTTTTCACAGTCACACATTTCTCAGACAGTTTCTTCATAAAGGCCGAAAGACTAGAAAACTACTGTGGAACAATATTAAACCTCATAATGTATATATATTGTTAATCTGTAGTCTAGGACCCTATAAATGTAAGGAAGGAGGGGTCTTATAACCCCTCCCCTTCTGTTAATACAACTGAAGCATAATCAATTATTATAATAAATCAAACATTTGGTACAGCCCCTATCATGACCACTAGGTGAACTCCTGACATTTCCCCCTTTGAGACTAATTAGTCTCACAGCTTCAATCATAATATTCTCCTCTGAAATCAAATAGATTAGGCAAATCCCCCGGCTCCATTTGATCCCAGGGATGGCCTTCGAAAGGGAGAAACAACTCCCTTTGGAGTCTGTCTATACACCCATTCCTCTTGAGTCCTGGGAAGAACCACACAAGTTGAATAAACAATGGGATTAAGAGAAACCAGAAATGTACCAGTCTCACCTTCAGCACGATTTGGATCAGCTTATACCAACACCATCATTCCAGCATGTTCAAGAGCAGTTAGTCATTTTCTTACAAATATAAACAGTAACTAAAATCACCAAACCTCCTACAAGTATAGGAGTAAAGAATGAAAATAAAGTTAACTTAACTTTTCCCATCACATTTCCAAATTTAGCATTAAACCAGTTACCAATTTTGTCAAAAACAGATTTTTCAGATTTTGAGAGAGTTTTACTAAGATCAGCAAATCTTATCAATTATTGCAGTCATATTCTCAGAGGAGTCAGGGAGGAGCATAACACAATTTTCAGGATCAATAATACCTAGTACATTACAGTGTCCTCCTTCCTTCGCCAAAAGATCATCTAAAGCCAACTCAGGGTGGCTGACGACTGCTTTCAGATTTTGGACATCTAATGAGAGTTGGTTAAATCCTCAGATTGTTCAATTCATATGGGCCTGTAAAGAATAGGTTAAATTGTTTACCCACTTTCCTAGGACAGACACACCCCAGGAGGGTATGATTGACATACCAAAAATCTCACCCGGGTGTAGGACATGACCATAGGCTTCCTGGTTGTCTGGGATGAGTCGTTTGGCATGCTGCAGTACCACAGTTGGTTTTACCTATCTCATTGAAAAGATCGGTGACTGGAATTCTTAACATATACATTTCTGTTCTCCCCAAATAACAACATCCCCCCATCCAGGGGGTAAAGTGACATACCCCTTGTCACTGCATACCCACATTCATCCAAAAGGTGGTCCCATGCCTTCCTCTATACTAGAAAGGTTTACACATGTCACCTGTTACTGTAAGTCTAACACACGAAAATACCCTTTAGCATAGTTTCTCCTATCACTATACTCTTCACTCAGTTGACCCATATATACATATATGGGTCACTATATATATATATGGGTCATATATACACACAAAGCAACAGCAAAGCACAAGTAGTCCTACCAGAAGTGGAACAATCATGGCAGACAGGAACATCATTACCTCACCCATCACGTTTCCAAATACACCATTAAACCAGTGTCCAATTTGGTCAAAGATAGTGTTGACACCTTTTCCCAGAGTACCTCCTAATTTAGCCAGGTCATTAATAATATCTGTCATGTTGTCAGAAGAGTCAGGAAGCAACATGACATAGTAATCCTCATCGTCTATTCCAAGGGACCTGTAGGCCGCTCTGTCTTTAGCCAATATGTGCCATTTCGTCTCTGGTCACTACTGCCTTCAAATACTGCACATTTAGTGACAACTGAGTATAACCCTGTACTATCAAATTAGGAAGGGCCTGCATGGAGTATGTCAAATTGTTAATCCCCTTACCCTTTACTACAATTCCTGCACCTGGAAAGATAACTAGGGCTGCCATCTCTACCTGAGACAGCACATGTCCATAAGCCTCATTATTTTGAGCCTCTGCACTTTTAGCTCTGCCATTCGATCTGAAACTAATTGCATAGAACTGTTCAGCAACTCAGAAGCAAGTAATGTTGCTACTGTCAGTTCAGTTTTCCCCAGATAATAACACCCTTTCCATCCCATGGGGAGGGAAATGTAGCCATTACCCCCACAGATCCAAAGATGATCTGGAGTTGTCCCCATGCCTTTGCCTATGTTTGACATGTTTACCCTAGTTCTCAAATGTTGCCCATCCAGTACATCAAAACTACTGGTATCTGTTTATACTGTAGGCCTGTGTAAGACAGGCAATTAGTTTCCTACATCCACATTCCCTGAGTTGCAGACACCAATAGGGGGAGTTATTGTGGGTTTTAATCCTGTCAACACAACATCTCCTTTATCATTTAGGGCTTTACACTGCCAGTCAGATACTCTCTGTTATGTACTTGAGTGAAGACCCAAAAGCGGTTTTAACAGAAAACAGAGTTCTTTAATGAAAAACAGGAATGGCATAAATCCTCTTCCAACGTAGTCAATGGAACAAAAGAACGTAGTATAATGCAGGATGCACCTGCCAGGCAGACTCCGACAGGATAGGACAAGGTGGAAGCAAACGGGACGACAGCTTGCTTCTGGCATCAAAAACACAAACAAGAATCAGACACTGAAAGTAGCAGGAACAGAGAGAGAAATAGAGACCTAATCAGAGGGGAAGAGAGAACAGGTGGGAAGGAGTGAATGAGCTAGTTAGGGGAGATGTAGAACAGCTGAAGAATGAGAGACAGAGAAGGTAACCTAAAAGACCAGCAGAGAGAGACAGAGTGAAGAGAAAGGACAGGAACAGACATAACAAGACATGACAGTACCCCCCACTCACCGAGCGCCTCCTGGCGCACTCGAGGAGGAAACCTGGCGGCAACGGAGGAAATCATCGATCAGCGAACGGTCCAGCACGTCCCGAGAGGGAACCCAACTCCTCTCCTCAGGACCGTACCCCTCCCAATCCACTAGGTACTGATGACCACGGCCCCGAGGCGCATGTCCAAAATCTTACGAACCCTGTAGATGGGTGCGCCCTCGACAAGGATGGGGGGGGACGAGCGGGGGCGCGAAGAACGGGCTTAACACAGGAGACATGGAAGACCGGGTGAACGCGACGAAGATAGCGCGGGAGAAGAAGTCGCACTGCGACAGGATTAATGACCTGAGAAATACGGAACGGACCAATGAACCGCGGGGCCAACTTGCGAGAAGCTGTCTTAAGGGGAAGGTTCTGAGTGGAGAGCCATACTCTCTGACCGCAACAATATCTAGGACTCTTGGTCCTACGCTTGTAGCGGCCCTCACAGTCTGCGCCCTATTACGGCAAAGTGCCGACCTGACCCCTTCCAGGTGCGCTGCACGCTGGACAAAAGCCTGAGCGGAGGGGACGCAGGACTCGGCGAGCTGAGATGAGAACAGCGGAGGCTGGTACCCGAGGCTACTCTGAAAAGGAGATAGACCGGTAGCAGACGAGGGAAGCGAGTTGTGGGCGTACTCTGCCCAGGGAGCTGTTCTGACCAAGACGCAGGGTTACGAAAAGAAAGACTGCGTAAAATGCGACCAACAGTCTGATTGGCCCGTTCGGCTTGACCGTTAGACTGGGGATGAAAGCCGGACGAGAGACTGACGGAAGCCCCAATCAAACGGCAAAACTCCCTCCAAAATTGAGACGTGAACTGCGGGCCTCTGTCGGAAACGACGTCAGACGGAAGGCCATGAATTCGGAAAACATTCTCGATAATGATCTGAGCCGTCTCCTTAGCAGAAGGGAGCTTAGCGAGAGGAATGAAATGAGCCGCCTTAGAGAATCTATCGACAACCGTAAGAATAACTGTCTTCCCCGCTGATGAAGGCAGTCCGGTGATAAAATCTAAAGCGATGTGAGACCACGGTCGAGAGGGAATGGGAAGCGGTCTGAGACGGCCGGCAGGAGGAGAGTTCCCAGATTTAGTCTGCGCGCAGACCGAACAAGCGGCGACAAATCGACGCGCGTCACGTTCCCGAGTGGGCCACCAGAAACGCTGGCGAATGGAAGCGAGCGTACCCCGAACGCCGGGGTGGCCGGCTAACTTGGCAGAGTGGGCCCACTGAAGAACGGCCGGACGAGTAGGAACGGGAACGAACAGAAGGTTCCTAGGACAAGCTCGCGGCGACGGAGTGTGAGCGAGTGCTTGCTTTACCTGCCTCTCAATTCCCCAGACAGTCAACCCGACAACACGCCCGTCAGGAGAATCCCCTCGGGGTCGGTGGAGACCTCAGAAGAACTGAAGAGACGAGATAAAGCATCAGGCTTGGTGTTTTTGAGCCCGGACGATAAGAAATAACAAACTCGAAACGAGCGAAAAACAGAGCCCAACGAGCCTGACGCGCATTAAGTCGTTTGGCTGAACGGATGTACTCAAGGTTCCTATGGTCAGTCCAAACGACAAAAGGAACGGTCGCCCCCTCCAACCACTGTCGCCATTCGCCTAGGGCTAAGCGGATGGCGAGCAGTTCGCGATTACCAACATCATAGTTACGTTCTGACGGCGATAAGCGATGAGAGAAAAACGCGCAAGGATGGACCTTGCCGTCAGAGAAGCGCTGAGAAAGAATGGCTCCCACGCCCACCTCTGACGCGTCAACCTCAACAACAAACTGTCTAGAGATGTCAGGTGTAACAAGAATAGGAGCGGATGTAAAACGATTCTTAAGAAGATCAAAAGCTCCCTGGGCGGAAACGGACCACTTAAAGCACGTCTTAACAGAAGTAAGGGCTGTGAGGGGAGCTGCCACCTGACCGAAATTACGGATGAAACGACGATAGAAATTAGCGAAGCCCAGAAAGCGCTGCAGCTCGACGCGTGACTTAGGAACGGGCCAATCAATGACAGCCTGGACCTTAGCGGGATCCATCTTAATGCCCTCAGCGGAAATAACGGAACCGAGAAAAGGGACAGAGGCGGCATGAAAAATGCACTTCTCAGCCTTCACATAAAGACAGTTCTCCAAAAGGCGCTGGAGGACGCGTCGCACGTGCTGAACATGAATCGAGAGAGACGGAGAAAAAATCAGGATATCGTCCATGTAAACGAAAACAAAAATGTTCAGCATGTCTCTCAGGACGTCGTTAACTAGTGCCTGAAAGACAGCTGGAGCGTTAACGAGGCCGAAAGGAAGAACCCGGTATTCAAAGTGCCCTAACGGAGTGTTAAACGCCGTCTTCCACTCGTCCCCCTCCCTGATGCGCACGAGATGGTAGGCGTTACGAAGGTCCAATTTGGTGAAAAACCTGGCTCCCTGCAGGATCTCGAAGGCTGAAGACATAAGAGGAAGCGGATAATGATTCTTAACTGTTATGTCATTCAGCCCTCGATAATCCACGCATGGGCGCAGGGACCCGTCCTTCTTCTGAACAAAAAAACCCCGCTCCGGCGGGAGAGGAGGAGGAGACTATGGTACCGGCGTCGAGCGAAACCGACAAATAATCCTCGAGAGCCTTACGTTCGGGAGCCGACAGAGAGTATAATCTACCCCGGGGGGAGTAGTTCCCGGAAGGAGATCAATACTACAGTCATACGACCGGTGTGGAGGGAGAGAAGTGGCCTTGGAACGACTGAACACCGTGCGCAGATCGTGATACTCCTCCGGCACCCCTGTCAAATCGCCAGGCTCCTCCTGTGAAGAAGAGACAGAGGAAACAGGAGGGATAGCAGACATTAAACAGGTCACATGACAAGAAACATTCCAGGATAGGATAGTATTACTAGACCAATTAATAGAAGGGTTATGGCGCACTAGCCAGGGATGACCCAAAACAACAGGTGTAAAAGGTGAACGAAAAATTAGAAAAGAAATGGTTTCGCTATGATTACCAGAGACAGTGAGGGTTAAAGGCAGCGTCTCACGCTGAATCTTGGGAGAGAACTACCATCTAAAGCGAACAAGGCCGTGGGCTCCCTAACTGTCTGAGAGGAATGTCATGTTCCCAAGCCCAGGTCTCGTCCATAAAACAGCCCTCCGCCCCAGAGTCTATCAAGGCACTGCAGGAAGCAGATGAACCGGGCCAGCGGAGATGGACCGGAAAGGTAGTGCGTGATCCAGAAGGAGAGGCCTGAGTAGTTGCGCTCACCAGTAGCCCTCCTCTTACTGATGAGCTCTGGCTTTTACTGGACATGAGGTGACAAAATGACCAGCGGAGCCGCAGTAGAGACAGAGGCGATGGTGATTCTCCGTTCCTTCTCCTTGGCCGAGATGCGGATACCCCCAGCTGCATAGGCTCAGCATCCGAGCCGGCGGAGGAGGGTGGCAGTGATGCGGCAGGTGGCAGTGATGTGGAGAGGGGAGCAACGGAGAACGCGAGCTCCTTTCCACGAGCTCGGCGACGAAGATCAAACCGTCGCTCTATGCGAATAGCGAGAGCTATTAAGGAGTCCAGACTGGAAGGAACCTCCCGGGAGAGGATCTCATCCTTAACCTCGACGAGGAGACCCTCCAGAAAACGAGCGAGCAAAGCCGGCTCTGTTCCAGTCACTAGAGGTAGCGAGAGTGCGAAACTCAATAGAATAATCCGTTATGGATCGATTCCCCTGACATAGGGAAGACAGGGCCCTGGAAGCCTCTTCCCAAAAACAGAACGGTCAAAAACCCGTATCATCTCCTCCTTAAAGTCCTGATACTGGTTAATACACTCAGCCCTCGCCTCCCAGATTGCCGTGCCCCACTCACGCGCCCGTCCGGTAAGGAGAGAAATGACGTAGGCGATGCGGGCTGCGCTCCTGGAGTAAGTGTTGGGCTGGAGAGAGAACACCACATCACATTGAGTGAGGAATGAGCGGCACTCAGTGGGCTCCCCAGAGTAACACGGCGGGTTGTTGATCCTGGGCTCCGGAGACTCGGAAACCCTGGAAGTGGGCGGTGGATCGAGGTGGAGTTGGTGAACCTGTCTTGTGAGGTCGGAGACTTGGACGGCCAGGGTCTCAACGGCATGTCGAGCAGCAGACAATTCCTCCTCGTGTCTGCCTAGCATCGCTCCCTGGATCTCGACGGCGGAGTGAAAAGGGTCCGGAGCCGCTGGGTCCATTCATGGTCTGATTCTTCTGTTATGTACTTGAGTGAAGACCCAAAAGCGGTTTTAACAGAAAACAGAGTTCTTTAATGAAAAACAGGAATGGCATAAATCCTCTTCCAACGTAGTCAATGGAACAAAAAGAACGTAGTATAATGCAGGATGCACCTGCCAGGCAGACTCCGACAGGATAGGGACAAGGTGGAAGCAAACGGGACGACAGCTTGCTTCTGGCATCAAAAACACAAACAAGAATCAGACACTGAAAGTAGCAGGAACAGAGAGAGAAATAGAGACCTAATCAGAGGGGGAAGAGAGAACAGGTGGGAAGGAGTGAATGAGCTAGTTAGGGGAGATGTAGAACAGCTGAAGAATGAGAGACAGAGAAGGTAACCTAAAAAGACCAGCAGAGAGAGACAGAGTGAAGAGAAAGGACAGGAACAGACATAACAAGACATGACACTCTCCCCATTGTACTTTTTGAGGTCCTATGCATTTAAATCAGCTGGGAATTGTTACCTGGTTGTACGCTAGGAACCTGCTTCCAACTTGGACATTTAGTTACAATGTGCCCACCCTCCTTAAAATCTTTAGCTGCATCTGAACTATTACATATTGTCTTATTGGATAATCCACCTTCCCAATTACAGACCTCTACATGCTTTGTAAGTAGGAAAACCTGATAAATTGGCAGTGTATCAAATACTTGTTCTCCCCACTGTACGTCACTGCTTTCACCCATCTATTATTCTCCACATCCCCATCCACAAAGGGAACGGGTAGGATTTGGAGAGCAATACATACCCTGCATGTGTGTTTCCATGGTTGCAATTTTCTTGTTTCACAACCATAGTGTGTGTGTATGATGGTGTCCTCGACATCTGGTGACTCTTCAGGTTCTGTGGCTGAACCCTCTGTTGGTTCTTCTGGCCTTTGGTCTCGGCCCTCTGGCTGTGGTCTTCCCCGTTTCTCCTCTGACCTTCCTCATCGGTGTATCTCAGCCTTTTTGTTGCCATGGTCACCTGGAAGGTCCCATCTATCTTGGCTGGTTCCATTTTCTTTTATGGACTCGTAGTTTCACTCAGTCTCCTACACAGATGGTCAGAGCATCTGGATCCTCATCTGGGATTGGGTCCGCTGCTTTCCTAGTGTGAGAGTGGAGACATCTTACAACAGAAGTTAGTTCCTTCGTGTACTGAAGATGGTCACACTATCTCAGTTATGTCTATCTGTCGGTCAGTCATAGGTCTCACCCCTTGGTGTGTTCAATGGTCGTCTTGTTAGCATTTCATAAGGTGTACACCCAATACCTTTGTTAAGGCTGCTGCACATTTTCATGGGGACAAGAGGCAATCCCTCTACCCATGTCATTCCTGTGGAATGGCATAGTTTGACAAGGGAGCCTTTCATGTTCTTATTAGCCCTCAGTAACTCTCGTTATTCCGCGGTTGATAGATGGACACAAACTTCTGTTCAGCGCCCATCATTTTGGCCATTTGGGTAACCACATCTTCTATGAGATGGGTCCCATTGTCTGCAGACAAACCTCAGGCACTCCAAACCTGAGTATAATTTCCCTAATTATCAATTTTGCAACTTTTCGTGCATAACAGTTGGTAGTGGGATGGTTCCATCCACCTGGTAAACCTGTCAATTATCACCAGGCAGTATCTCTTTCATTCTTTTCGCTCTACCATGTCTATGAAATCCATAGCTAGGTGGATAACCCCTCCCCTTCTATTAATACAACATAAGCATAATCAACTATTATAATACATCAAACATTTGGTACAGCCCCTATCATGACCCCTAGGTGAACTCCTGACAACATCCAGCCAATTTGACACAACTGTGGGGAGCTTTGGAGTCAACAAGGGCCAGCATCCCTGTGGAATGCTTTCGACACCTTGTAGAGTCCATGCCCCGACGAATTGATGCTGTTCTGAGGGCAAAAGCGAGGCGGTGCAACTCAATATTAGGAAGATATTCCTAATGTTTAATAAACTCAGTGTATATTGTATGCTTAAACGAAAATGTTAAATTATAACGTTATACTAATAAAATTGTTCAGAGAAAGAGATGTTGTTTAACAAGGAATAAAACAAATCTTGAAATGATACGGTTAAAATTATTGGCACCCCTGTTTTCAATACTTGATATATGATTCCTGAGTGAATACATTGCATTCAATGAGTCTCTCTCTCTCTCTCTCTCAAAAGATACGGTTCGATTTATTTGACCCATATGTCAATACATAGCATTCAAGGCAAAAAATAGTTGGTGATGAAGCTGAAATGGGTCAATTGCATTTGTCAGTTTTCAGCAGACCATCCAGCCAAACCAACATAAAGTGTATGGAGAGGAGGGAAGTGATATTCAACTTTCCTGCTACTGCTCCTCAGCATACAGTGTACTGTGGAATAAACAGTATCCAGGATCAGCTCCCCTATTCCTCCTCTTCATCCTCCATGCCTCTAGGACTGTAGTGAGGGCTTAACCTCCATACTCTCACCTCACTGTTAAACTGAACAAAGAGAATACCTGTACAGATCTGGAGATCTCCTCTGTTGAAGTGAGAGACTCTGCTCTGTACTACTGTACTGTGGAGCCTACATTGACAGGAAACTGAGAAACACTGTACAAAAAAATGAATCAAATGTATATGAAACGTCTTTGATTCTACATTGTCAGTAGGGGGAGCTAGAGTATAAACCTCAGGTTTAGATTATGAATCCTCAAGATAAGACATGATACTACCATGTAGATTATAGCCAGTTGATGCTGTGCTTTTCATCCGCAGTTGGGGCTTATTCTACACATCCTGCCATCTACAATGTTGTTCTGTTCACTTTTACTCTTCTTTGACTTGATAGGTAAGTAATTACATTTTCATTTAAACTGAGTGTGATTATGTTAAGGTGTATTTATTTTTCAAAACAAATAATATGAAGACAATGGATGACATTATGTTCCATGTTTTATCTTCACACTGCATTTGTATTTAATTAAATCTTCCATGTGGGTTTAAAGTATTAAATATAATATATATTTTATGTTTTACAGGTGTCAGATCTGAACAGGTATTAACGCCCTACACTGATGTAGAAGTTGCTTCAGAAAAGGAAATAGTTACTCTCTCTTGTAACTACACCTCTGGTGACACTCTTCAATGGTATCGACAATATCCCAAATCAGCACCACAGTTACTGCTTAATGAGTATATGGATAATACACCTGGGTTCAGCCTAAATCATGACAAAAAAGCTAAACGTGTGGATCTGGTGATCTCCTCTGCTCATGTGACAGACTCTGCCATGTACTACTGTGCACTGAGGCCCACAGTGACAGGAAACCCAGAAACACTGTGCAAAAACCTAGAACATCTGACTGAGGGGAGAAAGTTATCAACAGGCACATGAATGACTTTGTCCAAAACACTAAGGCCTCGATTCAATCAGATCAAGCACTTGCAGTGTCGGAGGTGTAACTGCGTTGGACCTGTCAAAAAGCTTCAACATTTTCTCCAATCATCAAGACTGAAATGTTGCTACAGGGAGTGATACACAGTTCCACCTCTGGTACCGCCAAAACAACAACTATGCGGATGTTGGCTAAAGTGTATCTGATTAAAAAGATCCCTGAATAGAGCCCTTCTGTCCTAGCCAGAACCCTAGCCCTAATACTAACCCGAGCTTCATGTCCACACCCCAGATCAATCCTAACTTTAGCCATAACCTTAAACCTAACCTAACCCTAGTTTCATGTTCACACCCCGGATTAACCCTAACCATAGCCATAACAATAACCCTAAATTCACATCTAGATCAATTATTAATTTCAAAACTTTTTTCTTCATAATACAGTACAACATATAAGGAGTGGTATTGTTAAAAATAAATACTTAAATCCTACGATGTACATTAAACATGGGTTGAATGGCACACATAAACACACCCCATCATCACCCCGATCTTTGGCAGTAAGTGGAGCTACAACATTTTTTCAAATCATCAAGACTGAACGATTGCTGCAGAGAGATATTCAACTCTGCCTGTGTTGTGTCAGAGTCGTTTTGATACTGTATATATTAACTATGTTGTTGGTTTCATCAGTTCTCCTCCTCTCAGTCCTTGTTGGTGAGTGCTGGATATAATTTGACAGTTTTAATTTAAACACCAGAATGTATTTCAAAGTTGTCAAAAATATAATTATACTTCAGATTTGAGTATCACTAAATGGTATTAAATTGATTGGACACACCTACTCATTCAAGGGTTTTTCTATATATTTTTTTTTACAATTTTCTACATTGTAGAATAATAGTGAAAACATCAAACTATGAAATAGCACATATGGAATCATGTAGTAACCGAAAAAGTGTTGCATGTGTGGTTCCCACCGTGAAACGTGGAGGAGGAGGTGTGATGGTGTGGGGGTGCTTTTCTGGTGAGAATGTCGGTGATTTATCTACAATTCAAGACATTTAACCAGCATGGATACCACAGCATTTTGCAGCGATTCGCCATCCCATCTGGTTTGCGCTTAATAGACCCATCCGTGCATAACCCAACACAGAATGACCAATACAATTTTCCTGACATGTAATCATCCAAAGACTTGAATAGTTCTGCAGTCGTTGTGTTAGTCGGCAGGGACAGTGAACACAACATATCCTCATGCACATAATCCTGAAATATATAATGCACATAAACAAGCAGTATTTCCTTGTTGTCGATTCGTCAATCTGGATTGCATACCACGGTGACTCGTTAAGCCGCTCTAACAATTGTGCCTCAACGTCCTCCGCTATTCCATCAATTCGCCTAGTAACGGTGGTAGCCGAAAGAGGAACCTGTGCTATCTTTTTAGCGGCAGCCTCTCCTAAGAATTCAATGTAAATGTCCTTAGCAGCAGGTAAAATCATCTCCTCGCCAATTGTGAAAGATTTCTTGGCCTTAGCAATATTACTAGCCACTAAGTATGACACTCTAAGTGCAGCCACGTTTGTTGGATTTCAAGAGTTGCTTCTGTCCTTCTTGTTCACATTTTCTTCACTCAAAGAATTCAACAGGTTTGTCTTTAAGTGCAGGGTGCTTGGATTCGATGTGCTGAAGTGGTTTTGAGGGCTTCATTGCCTCATTAGATAGCCTATATCCACATACTACGCACAGGGGGCTTGGAGCATGCGAGTCACCTGTCGCAATAAAGCATTATTTTAGGTAGGACTCATCATATTTTCTATTGAATGAGGCTTTCTTTTTTTTGCAGTCTCGGGCTCTGCTGTCCATGCATTATCGACATCATCGTTGGGTCTTTTATCTCTCTTACCCTTTCTGAAGAAGCTCTCCAGCGACGTTTGTTTGTTTTTATTCATGTCAGCTAGCGTATCTAGCAGGTACAAAGTTGGCGGGCAAAACCGTCCATGCAGACCGTGATGAACACGCTGCGAGCGCATTACTCAAGTTCCAAATCTGTAAACTGTTGTGGGCGTGACAGAGATATTAGAGTGTTGAGAAAAGGACCAACAGACTGCACCAAGTTCAAAGTAATTACTGCACAAATAGCCTATACTTGTGTATAATAATTATTTTATTTTATAGATTTAAAGAAATACTAAATAAATGATTTATCCTTTCCATGCGGCCCAGGAGCGAATGGGCCTGGCAGTCATGAGCTAAATTATCTCTTTTCAGAACTACAGCAAAATCATGAAGATGACATTTAGCAGCAATGCAACCCAGAAAGACAGTTGAACTCAAATACACAACAAACTATATTGTAGAGAGGTGGAGCTACATAGTCAATGAGTGCTTTGACAGTACAGTATGTAGTCTACAATATGTCTGAGGAGAGGATAGTGATACACTCTTACCTGACAGTACATGAAGACAGTCATTCAGACCCCATGAAGATGTTTTACACAATTCTGCTTTTTTCAATGTTCATTGGTAAGTGCACAGGTTTTGCATTTGCAGTTTTGGATTGCAAACATATGTCTATATAGCATTTACAGTACATGAATAGCAATATGATTTATTCAAAACATGTTTAACATGATTTATTTCAGGTAGCAGTTATGAGGAGGAAATAATATCAGCAACAACTGAAGAGCGTGTTTTTGGGGGTGAAGGGATTACTTTATCCTGCAACTACACTGGCTCTTACAGTAGTGATTCTTTACTGTGGTATCAACAATACCCCAGATCAAAACCAGAATTCCTGCTCCTCATCACTGAAGGAGGGTTAAAGACACATAATGAATCGACCCATCCTCGACTGTCTGTTAAACTGAATGAAGAGAAGACCCGTGTGGATCTGGAGATCTCCACTGCTGAAGTGACAGACTCTGCTCTGTACTACTGTGCTCTGAGGCCCACAGTGACAGGAAACCCAGAAACACTGTACAAAAACCTGACAACACACAATATACTGTAGAATAAAAGCCATAACAGAAAACATTTCACTTTGGTGTCAAGAGGAGGGGCTGTATAATCAAAGATCCACATGAAGCTTATGGGATTTTATTGTTCGTTAATTAGTCGGTCAGGTCTTTCACTGCTGTCTGTCTGTATGTCTGTCTGTTTCTCAAAGGTCTAGCAAGATGTTTCTTAAACATTATTTTTATTTTTTTTAAATGTAGGAGGTAGATCAGCTTTAATAGTGCTGATAGATTTTAGCTTCCATCAATGCAATTGTCTGCATCACAATGCCAAGAGTATGCAAAGCTGTCATCAAGGCAAAGGTTGGCTACTTTGAAGAATCTGAAATATAAAATACATGTTGATTTGTTTAACACTTTTTTGGTTACTACATGATTTCATATGTGTTATTTTATAGTTTTGATGTCTTCACTATTATTCTACAATATAGAAAATAGTCCAAAAAATAAAGATACACCCTGGAATGAGTAGGTGTGTCCAGACTTTTGACTGGTAATGTACATACATATATACACATACATTTAAAAAATATATACACCCATCCTCTAATTGGAGTAAACTAGTGAACAACAACGCTAAGGCCTCTACTTCCTGTGTCACAGAATACTTCCTGGGAAGGAGAGGTGGACCAAAACGCAGCGTGGTTATTTTTACACATCTTTAATAAAGATGATAACTTGAACAATGTATAATACAAAATAAGAAACGTGAAAGAAAACGAAAAAAAACAGCCCTATCTGGTGCAACAAACACAAAGACAGAAACAATCACCCACAAACCCCAACACCAAACAGGCTACCTAAATATGGTTCCCAATCAGAGACAATGACTAACACCTGCCTCTGATTGAGAACCATATCAGGCCAAACACAGAAACAGACAAACTAGACACACAACATAGAATGCCCACTCAGATCACACCCTGACCAAACAAAACATAGAAACATGCAAAGCAAACTATGGTCTGGGTGTGACATCCAGCTTAAACATACTATATAACTCTTGTCCTTCCTCTAATCTCAACCTCTCCCATATATTTCTGATGTCCATCCGGTTTCATTTCTATTTCACATATCTTTCAAACTGTCCTCTTTCACAAAAAATCTTAACCCATATACCTTTTTTTATGGACACAGTCTGTTTTACATTAGTTATCTTTAATATAATGTTTTATTTGTTCCAACCTTCAGCTCCATTCATACCCTCCCACCTGTCTCTTAACACCATCCATATTGCATTTCTATTTACCATACATGTTTCAACTGTGTGATGTTTCACAAACGTTCTGAACCTTTCTATTCTCATTGTTTCTACAGATTGTAAATAGAAAATTATCATTTTTGCTGAAGTATTATTATATTATTGATCGATTGACTTTGACTTTTCAGATCACCCAGTATTGCTGTCTGCATAGAGTTAGCTCCAGGTAAATATTGCAATTCTTCAGCCATTCCTGGACCTGTGACCAAAAACATATGGACAGTACCAAAATAAATAAACGATTGATTCTGTCTGAGCTGGGATGGTTGTATCCGCCATACAAATAACATTCTATTGGTTGCAATAATTTTGTATAGTAATTTACATTGACAAATTCTATGTTTTGGATCCGGTGTCGTTTTGCTGATTAGTTCATAAACCATGTGCCATGGAATCGGTATGTCTAAAATCTCTTCCCAACTATTTTTCAACTATCTATGAAACTAGTGTACTTTTTAATTATTTCAATTTTCTTTAACCAATTATGGTCTTTAATGCAGGGCCGACAGTTCCTTCCTTTTTCCTCCTTCCACTTTCCTCTTCCATTTTTGCCCTAATGCTTCAATTAGTTTCTTGTAATTTTGGGTAGAGCAGACATTTCCATAGTATATTTGTGTTTAAGCACAATATTTGTTGTATTATTTGTTCTGTCTTTTCTGGTGGATTAAATTGAAATTGCAACCAACTTTCTATGGCTTGTTTTAAAAATAGCAAAAGTTGGGAGATGATTTCCTTCTCAAAAAACTGAAAGTGAGACGTTGTAATTATTGAACTTGAGGTCAGACGTTCTTACTAATTTGCTAGAGAACCAGTTTGGATGTAAGTATAACTTTTGTCTGACTGAAGCCTTTAGTGAGAGGTCAAGTGCTTTAACATTTAATAATTTCAGCCCCATAAATAGGCCTATTTGATTTGAATATTTTTTTCTCAAATAATAAAAAATAAATTGTTCTCTAGGTGTAGGCAAGACCATAAGCAAATAGGTAAACTGGGATATGACTTAATCAGGGTGATTTTTCCACAAATAGATAGGTATTTACCTTTCCATGGTAGCAAGATCATATCTATTTTTGCTAACTTTATATTAAAAGGTATAGGAGTGAGATCATGTATTTATTTTGGGATATGTAAACTGAATATATCCACTTCAACATCAGACCATTTTATTGGTAAACTACATGTTAATGTTAAAGTTGTATTGTTTTGTGATCCAATACCTAATATAGTACACTCATCATAATTTGTTTGTAATCCAGAGAGGTTAGAAAAAGTATCTAGATGCTCTATGAGGCTGTGGAGGGATACAAGTTGTGAATTTAAAAGAAAACATGAATCTTCAGCGAACAATGGCACACTTGTTTTTAAGCCCTAGATTTCTAATCCCTTGATATTATTGTTCGATCTGATTTTAATCACTCACATTTCGAAGCCCATAAAAAATAGATATGTCGATAATGGACAACCATGTTATACTCCTCTTGACAGTTTAAAACTTTCTGAGAGGTAGCCATTATTTACTATTTTACAACTAGGGTTATTATACATGATTTTAACCCATTTTATAAGAGATTCTCCAAAATTGAAATGTTCGGTGCATTTATACTGTATATAAACTCCAGTCGTACTTTATCAAAAGCCTTTTCAAAGTCAGCTATGAATAGCAGGCCTGGTTGCACAGATTTTTCATAGTGTTCTATTGTTTCCAGTACTTGTCTTATATCATCTCCAATGTACCGTCCATGTAAAAAACATGTCTGATTAGAATTAATCATGTCTGACAATTGATGGTGTTCTTCTCAACTGTTCTCTTTTCAGCTTTTTTAGGTGAGTTATTATATGGATTGAAATCTTTTAATTTAATCTTACAGTGAATTAACAGCACAAGAACATGTTAATTGCACATTAATAATTTGTAAATATCAGTTACAACTGCACAGTTATACAGTTACAGAAGTTATTTGACCAAATATTTTTGCAGGAAACAGTTTTGGGGATTCAATAAACCCTTTGACTACAGAAGAGCTTGTTCAGGAGGGAAGGAATGTCCATCTTTTCTGCAAATATGATGGTGCTGTCTACAATCTACAGTGGTACCGCCAATATCCCAGATCCCAACCAGAATTCCTCTTGTACATCACATCCTATTCTGACAGTTTCCATTGATAAAGTGGACAAATGTGTGGATCTGAAGATCTCTTCTGCTGATGTGACAGACTGCTGTTTCTACTGTGCCATGAAGACCACAGTGACAGGAAACTCTGACACGCTGAACGAAAACCTGTCAAGAACCATGGGAGGAAACCGATATCTTGTATGACATACATAAGTAACATACTTACTGTATGTTAAGGGGAGGGACTTATGGTAGAAGATGAGTTGAACAATAGTTGAACAGCAGCATAGAAAATTTAAAACAGGAGGCTGCTTAGATCTTTCCTTCAGTTTATTTCTCTTCGTCTAAGATGCAGTTGCTGTATTCAGCATTGTTCCTGACCATATTTATGGGTTTGTGATACAGTACATTTCCATAAAATGTATTGCCATACTAGCCACATTTCAATTAAATTCAATTTCAGTACATTTTCATGAACAATTAAGTGTGTGTGTATTAAAACCATTCTCTATGCAGGTGTCAGTTGTGAGGACCTCACTCCACTCAAGAAAGAAGAGTACTGTTTAGAGGGAACCCCTGTTACCCTGTCTTACAACTACTCCAGAACAGCTACTGCTGGAGATGAATTCTATTGGTATCGACAGGACACAGCACAAAGGCCAGAGTTCCTCCTGTACATCCTTGGTTCAGGGTTTAGAAATAAAGCAGATATTCTGAACACTCGAATATCTGCAAAACTGAACGAAGAGAAAAACCGTTTGGATCTGGAGATCTCCTCTGCTGTAGTGACAGACTCTGCTCTGTACTACTGTGCTGTGAGGCCCACAGTGACAGGAAACCTACACACACTGTACAAAAACCTCAGCAGGGACCACATCAACAGGAATGTATCTAGTTTTTGTTTGAACTTGTGCCTAACCCTTACTTTGTAGACATAAAGCATTAAATAATGATGTTAATGTCTCCTGTAAATAAAGTCCATGACTCCAATGTTTCACCTGTCCTTAATTTGATTTGATCATTGACAGATTGTGTCAGTTTATATCATATCTGATACACTCAGAACCCCTATTCACATCCTTATATACAATAAACATGCATTATGTGACATAATTACTCTCAACATGTGCAGTCATGTTGCTGATCTTTATCAAGGGTGCAAATTATTATGGACATGACTGCTCAGTGGTTTTGTCCTCTGACTGGGGTATCTCAATCCCAGCGCGCAATAGCCTTAGGATGAGGTTAAGTGACTGGTAATTGACCAGACAAACATAAACGGCTCTTACACTGTTTTGGTCTGGTCAAGTCCATAAATATTTGCCCCATTGATAAAGATAAGCAAAAAATACTGTATTATACAAAAATACAAATACAGAGCTACACTGAGCAATAGTCTAAATCCAATGTACACAATTCCAAGCAGGAAAACCCTTTCAAAATCACTTATTCCACAAATGTATGATGGGAAAGAGTCCAAAAAGTTACTGCAGTTTGCCTTACAACTGACTGCCGGACATCAAAGGTAACCACATCTAACTTGTCGACTACATGTCACTTCATTGAAGATTTTTCAATGTCTAGCTGTCTTCTGGACTGCTTTGAGTTCAGCAACAGACACACCTCAGAGAACTTGGCAGAGGAACTGTTGGGAGTGGTCAGAGAATGGCAAGTAGATGGAAAAGTGGTCTGTTGTGATAGCGACAATGCAGCTAACATAACCAAAGCCATGTACATTTTAAAATGGACCCATCATCCATGTCTTGTACACACAATCAACCTGATTGTAAGAGATGCTCTGAAGGTGATGAAGCCCACTGTGGACAAAGTGAAAGCAGCTGTGGAATACTTCCACAAGAGCACAGTAGGTGCTGAAAAACTAAAGTCTACACAACGCCAGATGGGGATGCCTGAGCTGAGGCCTAAACAAGACTGCACTACAAGGTGGAATTCAACATTTTATATGTAGAAGTGGTTTCTTGAGTCAAAGGATGCCATCATCTCTACCCTGGCCATTGTCAATGCGCCTGTTGATGCTCTGACCGAAGAGGAATGGGCGGTGGTGGAGGAGGTGTGCAGAGTAATGGAAACCTTTGAGCAGGTCACTGTGGAGATCAGTGGAGAGAGGTACAGTAAGCAGTTATTACTACATCATTATTTAATCCAGTATTATATATGTATATGAGCAGTAGATGAGAATGTACTATCAGTAGACAAAACATGAACCTGAACTAATAAGTTACTGTTTTCTCTTTTCAGCTATGTGACAGCCTCAAAAATTATACTCATGTGTAAGGGTCTGCAGCAAATCACAGCCAGCCGCCAGAGAGAAGCAAATGTAACCACAGGACATGTGACAGAGTTGATGGACACCCTATGTTCACCAATGGACAGAAAGTTCCACAGAATGGAATATAATCACATCAGAAACTGCTGCACAAACCTGACCCCAGGTTTAAGAAGTTAGCCTTCAGTGATGCCAGAGCGATTGATGACGCTCTTCAAAGAATAACCTCAGCAGCAGGGAGGGACAGCCCCAGCAGGTCAGCTGGCTCACGTGCCAGGGTAACAGGAAAAAGAGGGAGCAGATGGAGCAGAAGCACCAGCAGTAGTGCCACAAACGTCGTCTGTTTGGATGCTGTTTGATGAGAGAGCAACTGCGGATGCAGCACGAAGGAATCCCTCAGCAGATGCCATAATGGAGGTCCGATCCTTATTTGCAGATCCTCTGAGCTGGTGGAAGAACAAGGCCTCTGTCTACCCACGGCTTACTAAAGTCATGACCAGGAGACTGCATAGTGGCTACATCCGTTCCCTCTGAGAGGGTCTTCTCGAAAATGGGATAAATAATTACTGAGAGAAGAAACCGCATCAGCCCCTCGAAAGGGAGGCAGCTTGCATTTCTGTATGCAAATCTCTCATAAAAGAAAAATATGGTCAGCATTGCTGTGTGTTGCTGGTTATAACATGGCAATAAAGAAGAGAGAGAAAAGAAGGAACCGTTTAATATTTTAAGTGGGATGCTGCAGTTTTGCACATTGTTACTTGTTTTTCTTTGATATGGTGCAATATTCTATTATTATGTTGTTCAGATTGTATTCGATTTGAATTGTTACATTTATATGCACTTTGTTTATATACATTGACAAAGTTATACTTTAAATGCACATGTGTAATTGCATCCTTCTTTTTTACATTTATTTCAATTTGTGGGATGCTGCAGTTTTGCAAATAGATATTTATTTTTCTTTGATATGGTGCAATATTCTATTATGCTGTCCATATTGTATTAGTTTTGAATGGTTAGATTTATATGCACTTTGTTTACATACATTAAAAAGTTATCCTTTAAATACAAATGTGTTGAAAAGTTATACTTTAAATGCAAATGTTTAATAGCATTCTTTTTCATAACAAACCTATGCATTTTTAAATACATTGTGGTTAAAGGTAGAGTATGATTTCATTTAATAATTTAATTATAATTGTTTTAACACCAATCATAGTCAAAGGATTTGTGCAATTATAGGGGAATTGTATAAGGAAAAGTATATCTCCTCTAAACACAGGTATTATTTTTATGGTCCTGACCCGCCGAGAGCCAGAAAATTATTTTTCTTAAGTAAAATACACAAGGATCCTAGTACATGGACGGTCCCATATGAGGTTCCCACTGGTCGACCAATCGATTCGTATTGCGGCAGCGAGTCATGTAGTGTGGCAGAGTATATTGACTCCTTTCTAAAAATCCCTTTATATCAGTTATGTCAAACACACCTATGAGCTTGTAAAAAAACATTGAGATTTAGATTTTCCCCCTGGAGCAATGCTTTTCTCTATTGATGTATACTGAACAAAAATATAAACGCAACTTGAAACAATGCCTGATATTTTACTGAGTTACACTTCATATAAGGAAATTAGTCAATTGAAATAAATCCATTAGGTCCTAATCTATGAATTTCACATGACTGGAAATCACAGATACCTTTAAAAAGAAATGGGCCACACAACGTGCCTAAGGACATCGTCACAGTATTTGTGTGCATTCAAAATGCCATAGATAAAATTAAATTCACCACCACCATAGGGCACTCTGTTCCCAACGTTGACATCAGCAAACCGCTCGCCCACACAATGCTTTACAAAATACCAAATTATCTAAAACGACGTTGGAGGAGGCTCATGGTAGAGAAATTAAAATCATATTATTTGGCAACAGCTCTGATGGACATTTCTAGAGTCAGCATGCCAAATGCACACTTCAAAACTGCACATTTTAGTGTGGCCTTTTCTTGTCCCCAGCACTATGTGCACCTGTGTAATGATCATGCTGTTTAATCAGCTTCTTGATATGCCACACTTATCAGGTAGATGTATTATCTTGGCAAAAGAGAAATGCTCACTAACAGGGATGTAAACAAATTTGTGCACAACATTTTAGAGAAAAAAGCTTGTCTGATCATTTCTGTGATCTTTTATTTCAGCTCATGAAACATGGGACCAAAACTTTAAACTTTGCGTTTATGTTTTTGTTCAGTGAAGATTCGTTATATATTAACATTGACACTCAGTTAGGCCTGAAAGCTGTCACAGAAATCTTTCAAAAATACCCAGACCCAAATTTGCCAGGTGAGGCCTCTCTCTCCTTGAGCCATGGTTGATTTTGAGTTTGATTCAAAACATTATATGCAGGTTTCGGGTACTGCGATGGGTAAAAGGTTTGCTCCCGCGTATGCCAATGTACATGGCTGATTGGGAGCATACTGTCCTCTCCAAGTGCAGGAAGCTACCCTCCCTATACATTCAATATGTAGATGATATCTTTGGGATTTGGTGCCAGCCAGTGGTGGATTTTGAGAGTTTTATAGACACTGAATGGGAATCCCCCATCACAGTTAAATAAAACCTACAACCCCAAAACATATCATTTCTTGACACTTAGGTATTTCTGATGCCGGGGAACAATGGGAGAAATCTCTTGGGGGCAAAGGTATATTTTAAGCTGACTGACACACACGCCTTGATACATAAGACTAGTTACTCTAAACACACATACAGGGGACTTATACAGTCTCAACTGATAACATTCAACAGAATATGGACAAGAGCAGAAGATGTTGAAGTAGCAACACAGATACTCTTCAAAGCACTCAGACCAAGAGGTTACACCAAGAGATTTCTCCGCTCAGTAAAGGCGGCGGAGCACATGGTGGAGATGGTGGAGACCTCCATCATGGGGAACTTCCTACCCAGGCCGATACTGTTGAGTGTCCTATCGCTTGGCACTACCTTCTCCACACCTTCAATGCAGCTTAATTCTATAGTGAAGGCACACTTCTAGGAGACACAGAATATTGTTTTACTGTTGCATATTTTAAACTTATCTCAAGAGTTAGGAAAGAATATAATCTTAAAGATGACGTTGTGAATACCTCTCTGGATGGTGAGAAACAATGGCCGATCAATTCCCACCTCGGGTTTATCAAGTACTTTATTTTTTTTTAAACAGGATTGGGGCGCCAGTCTGCCAAATCTTTCAGCTGGAGTCATCCAACCTGGTTTATGTGACACAATGTCAAAAGTGTAACAAACTGTACATCAGGGAAACTAAAAACACATTTCTCAAAGGTTACAGCAACACATCTATTACGCAGGGAGATCTGACAAGATGACAGACCACCGGCCTTAATGAGATTGAATGAAGTCCCTCTTTGGACTTTATTCCAACCGGTAGCCTTAACTTTTAACATTTATATCCCAGTACAGTATCCATGGGAGGAGAGGACCCTAACCCTAACAGACCCACTACTGAAGCTTTTTTCTTTATTTCTTTATTTAGAAATACTTTGCTTGGATCTTTAGTGTGTGTTCCGTTTATTTGAATGATACTTTAAGATGTGGGAAGGTGGTTTCTTTTGAAATATAAGGGAGGCTTCTATTGCACTTACTCCCCTCCCCTTAATGCACTTGATTCATTCATATTAGCAGTTATGACTTTTGAATTATAATACTTATTTATTTTTATTATAATTTATTATATATTCATTTAAAGGTCTAGATATTTTGACGTTTTGATTCTGTAGTGGTCTCTTCAAAAAAAGGTCTTATATTGGGCGGTCACACCCTGGTCTATATTTATTATGTTTATCTTAATTTATTGGGTCAGGCCAGGGTGTGACATGGGTTTATTTGTGGTGTGTTTCGTCTTGGGGTTGTGTGGGGTGTTAGCATAGTCATTCGCTGCCTGAGGCGGTTCTCAATCAGAGTCAGGTGATTATCGTTGTCTCTGATTGGGAACCATATTTAGGCAGCCATATTCTTTGAGTGTTTTGTGGGTGATTGTCTTTAGTGTCCTTGTTCCTGTCTCTATGTTAGTTTACACTAGTATAGGCTGTTTCGGTTTTCGTTACGTTCTTTTTGTTTTTGTAGTATTTGTATTGATTCGTGTTTTACGTTTTTTCATTAAACATGGATCACAATCTACACGCTGCATTTTGGTCCGACTCTCCTTCACCGCATGAAAACCGTTATATGGGCTTTATTTTCACAATTCCTGAACAAGTATCATATTGTACTTGTTTAGGAGTTGTGAAAATAATGCCCAATATAAGACCTTTATTCATTTTGATGTACCTGTGGCCTTAGCTTGCCATCTAGTGGCCTTTTATAGGAGCACTCTTTATTGATTCTGGTAGGAGTGTGGAGCTTTCTGTGGGACACCGCACATACACTCTTAATAACAGCTTGTAGAAGTGTTCTCTTTTAACTAGCGGTTTATAAAATGAGTTGGTCAAGTCGTTATGTGCTGTGCACCCTGTCCCCCTGGCGGGTAACATACCTCAGTACCCTTACCTAACCCTAACACTAATTAAAGGTCACTCTCAAGTTTTGCAGGAGTGTGCAATTGGATTGCTGACTGCAGATACCAGAGCTGTTGCCAGATAATTGAATGTTCATTTCTGTACCATATGCTGCCTCCAATGTCATTTTAGCTCATTTGGCAGTATGTCTAATTGATTGGCTGGGCCTGGCTCCCAAGTGGGTGGGTCTATGCCCTCCCATATCCACCCATGGCTGCCCAGTCATGTGAAAGCCATAGATTAGGGCCTAATGTATTCATTTCAATTGACACATTTCCTTATATGAACTGTAACTGAATTAAATTGTTTAAATTGTTGCATGTTGCGTTTATATTTGTGTTCAGTAATAGACAAGTATAGGTCAGAAAATGAGGAGTTACTGCTTCCTACAAGAGCACAAAATGTGTAGGCTACGTTTAAAGCTGTTTTTAAAAAGCGATTCAGGTGAAAAGCTTATGTCTTGATTAAAGGGGCAGTGTTGTATTTTGAAACAGGCTTGAATATGCAAATAAGACAATAGGCAGAGGAGTAGCCTATATTGTCTGATTATCTGTATGGTAATAATAATTGTTATTTTGTAAAGTGGTTTCTTAAATCATACAGCACAATACAATGCCATGTGCAGTCACCTATTTGACCCATGGTGTTACAGACCATGTAAAAAATTATTAATGTCAAGCCCCACATACAGGCTACTATAGGCTACGTCATAGAAATCCAAAGCTACTTCCATGAGAAAATGTTCCATTGGTTTTGTTGGCAGGCCTACATTATGCTCAAATAGCCACAATAACCTATTGGCTACTGTATAAAACTGTAAGGGTACAGCCTCAGTGTTCACTGTAAACGTGAGCCGGAAGTTGCACAAAATTCAAACAACATTCACGTTTCTGTTCACAAGACCTCAAATTTGCCCAGTGCCCCCAGAAATTAGAGGGAACATTGCCCAGGGTGTCATTTGGGTTATTGCATTGGAATTAGAATTCTGCTTATATCATGAGAAACCACAATAAACATAAAGGTTTCAAACATTATTTTGACCAAGAAGTGACAGGGTCAATGGTACGAAGTCTCGCTGCACTCTATCAGCACCATGGACAGCGCCCTACACACTAAGCAAGATTTTGATACAAACCAACCAGCTAGATTGTTCCAATCTTACCTTTTCATAAGAGTTGCAGCTTCCTTGATGCTCTGTGGAACTTCCTGAGTCATCAACATGCTTCTTGTGTGCCGACTGAACACATTTGTCAATGTGGGAAATTAGTGACTGTGGACTCCCCAAAATTCAGTCCATGTTTCAGTGCAGTAAACATTTCAGTCTGCAAAAACTGGCAAGCGACACTGAACTCAGCTTTCACAAAATCTGCATTGCTTAAATCCAGCAGTGGTTTCACCTTTTTCACATGTAGAAAATCATGGCTCTCTGGGTCAAGGGCACAATAGGGCCTCCACCAGTTGGCTGTTGCGTTCGCCGACTCTTTCTGATGTTTCACCAATGGCAGCATCCAACGTGCTGAAGAATAGTAGTTTACACTCAGTCTCTTCTCCTCTATCCTGCTGGTCTACTGTACTGTCCACCACGCATTTGAACTTACATAACATTGGCTTCCAACTCGCTGTCAAACCTCAGCTTCTCAACGCACTCCAACGCACCACTTTGCGGACCACTTTGACTCCAGAGTAAAGATCCATTGCTTTTGCCTGGAGTAAAAAAAATTAGGTTCGAGGAGACTAGGAATTCTGTGCACCATGGTGGCTGTAAACGTAAAGCCAGGGTCCGTCACCGCCTTCAGCGACCTTGTATCCTCGAGTGTTACTTCTGTTTTATTGGAACGTGTGAGGTTTTTCCCACTAGTTTATGGGAACCCAAAGTAGTCATACATAACCACCACCCAGTGGCATTCTATCGCCCCCTTACACACATCGCGGTGCGCCCTGTCCATTGTGCTGACACAGCACAGCGGATATATTTTTGTTTTGTGCCAACCTATCACTCAATCATTTGAACTTCTTTGCTATTTTTATATAAAGACATAAAACTAAAACTGAGGGGGATAAAGTTTGAACTGAGGGATCTAAGTCCCCTTGGTCCACTTGTGGAGCCGGGCCCATCAGGAGCTGTAGAAATAAAGCCCAATATAAGGCCTTTTTGTTGTGAAAGACCATCACCGAATTGAAACCTCTAAATATCTAGACCCTTAAAGAAATATAATAATAATAATGAATAAGTTATAAGTTATAATATGAACAAATCAAGTGCATTAAGGAAAGGGTAGTATATAACAAAACCTCCCTTATATTTGAAAAGAAACCACCTTAAAGTATCATACAAATAAAAGGAACAACAAAGCAAAGCATTTCTAAATAAATAAATATTACGAAAGAAACGCTTTGGTAATGGGTCAGTTAGGCTCATCTCCTCCCAAGGATACTGTACTGGGTGATAAATGTTAAGGGTTCTAGTTGGAGTAAGGTCCAAAGTGGGACTTCATTCTATCTCATTAAGGCCGGTGGGAGGAACAGTTCCAAACCTTTTTATCAACCACCTTTCTGAGGCCAATGTATCCCCCCACTTGAATCGAGGCCTGCAAGCCACTCTTTTCCATGTGTACCGAAGTGGTATTTGGTATTTTATTTGGATCGCCATTAGCTGTTGCAAAAGCAGCAGCTACTCTTCCTGGGGTCCACACAAAACATGAAACATGACATAAATCAGAACATTAATAGACAAGAACAGCTCAAGGACAGAACAATATCAATTAAATAAGTGTTAAAAAAGACACACAAAGACTACATATCAATACATACACATACACTTTCAATGTCAAATAGGGGAGAGTCGTTGTGCTGCGAGGTGTTGCTTTATCTGTTTTTTGAAACCAGTTTTGCTGTTCATTTGAGCAATATGAGATAGAAGTTCCATGCAATAATGGCTCTATATAAGACTGTACACTTTCTTGTATTTGTTCTGGATTTGGGGACTGTGAAAAGACCCCTGGTGGCATGTCTGGTGGGGTAAGTGTGGGTTGTTCAGCACATGTTTCTTATGTTCAACAGCCACACCATTCATTACCAGATTCAGCTGAGGTCTAGAACTTAGGGAATGATTTGTACTAAATACAATGCTCTTAGTTTTAGAGATGTTCAGGGCAAGTTTGTTACTGACCACCCATTCCAAAAAAGACTGCAACACTTTGTTAAGGGTTTCAGTGACTTCATTAGCTGTGGTTGCTGATGCATACAGTCGAAGTCGGAAGTTTACATACACTTAGGTTGGAGTCATTAAAACTTGTTTTTCAACCACTCCACAAATTTCTTGTTAACAAACTATAGTTTTCACAAGTTAGTTAGGACATCTACTTTGTGCATGACAGTAAAGGAAAGTAAAGTAAAATTATTTTTCCAACAATTGTTTACAGACAGATTCACTATAATTCAGTGTATCACAATTCCAGTGGGTCAGAAGTTTACATTAACTAAGTTGACTGTGCCTTTAAACAGCTTGGAAAATTCCAGAAAATGATGTCATGGCTTTGGAAGCTTCTGATAGGCTAATTGACATCATTTGAGTCACTTGGAGGTGTACCTGTGGATATTTTTCAATGCCTACCATCAAACTCAGTACCTCTTTGCTTGACATCTTGGGAAAATCAAAAGAAATCAGCCAAGACCTCAGAAAAGAAGTTGTAGACCTCCACAAGTCTGGTTCATCCTTGGGTACCACGTTGATCTGTACAAACAATAGTAAGCAAGTATAAACACCATGGGACCATGCAGCCGTCATACTGCTCAGGTAGGCGATGCGTTCTGTCTCCTAGAGATGAACGTACTTTGGAGCGAAAAGTGCAAATCAATCCCAGAACAGCAGCTTAGGACCTTGTAAAGATGTTGGAGGAAATAGGTACAAGGTATCTATATCCACAGTAAAACGAGTCCTATATTGACATAACCTGAAAGGTAGCTCAGCAAGGAAGAAACCACTGCTCCAAAACCGGCATAAAAAATGCCAGACTACGGTTTGCAACTGCACATGGGGACAAAAATCATATTTTTTGGAGAAAGGTCCTCTGGTCTGATGAAACAAAAGTAGAACTGTTATACCATAATGACCAGCGTTATGTTTGGAGGAAAAAGGGGGAGACTTGCAAGCCGAATAACACCATCCCAACCGTGAAGCACGGGCGTGGCAGCATCATGTTGTGGGGGTGCTTTGCTGCAGGAGGGACTGGTGCACTTCACAAAATAGATGGCATCATGAGGGAAGGAAAATTATGTGGATATATTGAAGCAACATCTCAAGACATCAGTCAGGAAGTTAAAGCAAGGTCACAAATGGGTCTTCCAAATGGACAATGACCCAAAACATACTTCCAAAGTTGTGGCAAAATGGCTTAAGGACAACAAAGTCAGGGTATTGGAGTGGCCGTCACAAAGCCCGTACCTCAATCCCATAGAAAATTTGTGGGCAGAACTGAAAAAGCGTGAATCTTATCAGTTGAGACTTTATAAGTCCCCCGTATGTGTGTTTAGAGTAGTAACTAGTCTTATGTATCAAGGTGTGTGTGTCAATAGCCTTAAAATATACCTTTGTCCCCAGAGATTTCTTCCATTGTCCCTGAGCTGACAAGGTAAAAATCTGTTGTTCTGCCTCTGTTATCCCACTGTTCCCTGGTAGGCTGTCATTTTTACCTTGTCAGCTCAGGGATTCCATCCAGCAACCTTTCGGTTACTGGCCCAACTCTCTAACCACTAGACTACCTCCCGTCCCAATGAGAGAACACCCCACTCTGACCATTTTACTCACCCAAGCAGAGCTGGTTAGGCTTTTTCATGTTATCCCGTGTTGGTGACTGTAACTATGCTGCTGGAAACAATTGAATTACGCTTTGTTGCCGATGTCCCTCCAGTTGTTTTGTGATAGTTGTGGGCCAAAATTCCTTATTTTCCTGCGGCAATAATGACGTTTTGCATTTTAATTTCAGAGGGAAAATGTTTGTATGTGGTCAAAGTGCAGTGATTGGTTAAAATTGCAAGCTCTCTTTTCGTAGTGCAGTGATTGGACAGTTATATGCGGTAATATTTGGATGATTTGACTGTTTTATGTGGTAATAGCGTGGTGATTGGTCAAATTTGTCCTTACATAATATGCAGAAAATTGTTGATTTTGCACACAAAAAATTATCGCAGAATCCCAAAATCCTGGAGGGACTGAGTACAGTATAACAAGGATAGAAGAAGATTAGGCACAAAATCAGATATGCATCCCAAATTCTAACTCTAACCATCAGGTATGGAAACACAGAGCTGACCTCGTATCAGTGGATAGAGGCAACGTACTCTGTTAGAACAGGAATATATTTCATTTGTAATGGGAGGTAGCACTACACTGCAAAGAGAGAAGAACCAGGTCTGTTATATAGATTAAATTATATCTACAAGGTTGTACAATGTTACCCTTTAGTGTTGCCTAACTACAGTAAGTGGGACTCCGGTTGCTCTGATAATGTAACAATCATGAGAGCTCAGCTTCCTTGACAGAAATCAAAAGTACCCTCAGAAAAAGCTATACAGACACTCCTCACATGAAAAACAATATTGCATTTAAAAATTGGTTCAAATTTGGTTATGGTTAAGGTTGGGGTTAAGGGTTTGGTTAAGGTTGGGTTAAGGTTAGGGTTGGGTTTAAGGTTTTAGGTTAGGGTTAGGTTAAGGGTAGGGTTAAGGGCATGGTCAAAGTTAGGCTTAAGGTTAGGGTTAAGAGTTTGGTTAAGGTTAAGTTTGGGTTAAGGGTAGGACCAAGACCTGGTCTATTTACCTCTGTCTAAATGCAACAACAAAAAACGACCAGTCCACCTGTCTTCTCAAAAATGTCCAGCAGATGGAGACAAGTGCTTTTATGTGGCCATGCCTTTCTCAAATACTTCTCATTCAGACCTGTGGGATCAATAGTACATATTTTTTTCATCCAAAAAACCTCCCATACTGTAACCCCTGAACCTGACACTTTGTTCTGAATACACTTTACTTGTTTAAAATGTGATCCACTCTGTACCAGCTTATCCTTGAATCCAGAGTGTACCAGCATACCTTTCAAATGTTTGTTTTGCCGATATGCTGATTTTACTCTGAATTGTTGGAGAACCTCATCATCCTTTGTCTGCTGGAAATGACCATTCACTACAGAATTAAACGTCAGATAAGACGGAGACTATGTGGTGACAAATGGGATAACATTTACATAATTACTGGTCACCTCATGCATAGGTTCAGTTCCAAACATAGTGTCCATCTCATGCTCTGACGGGGGATAAAGTTTGTATGCTGTAAAAGTGTGGTGATTGGTTAAAATTGCAAGCTACTCTTTTTGTAGTGCGGTAATATTGGGATGAGTTGACTGTTTCATGCGGTAATTGCAATAAATACTTTGCTTGGATCGTTAGTGTGTGTTGTTCCTTTTATTTGTATGATACTTTAAGATGTGGGAAGGTGGTTTATTTTTAAATATAAGGGAAGCCTCTATAGCACTTACTCCCCTCCCCTTAATGCACTTGGTTTGACATATATTGGCACTCATCATTTTCTTCTACCTTTACTTTGTACTTGTTTTGTTTGATTGATACTTTAAGTTTGTTGAATGTGTTTTCAAAAATAAGGGAGGGTTTCTTAGTATTTACTACCCTTATTTCTTAGTATTTACTACCCTTATTTCTTAGTATTTACTACTACTACTTGATTTGTTCATATTAGCACTTATACCATGTATTATTATTTACTACATTTCTTTAACTATCTAGTTTTTTTGAGGTTTTGATTCTGTGGTGGTCTCTTCTCCCACAGAAAGCTGCAAACTCTACCAGAATAAAAAAAAATGTGCTCTGTAGTGTTTATAAAAGGCCACTAGGTGGCACCCTATGGCCACAGGTGGGTCCAAATGCATTAAGCTTATGCTGTACATGTTCAGGAGCCAGACCTGACCCCAGCATAAAGTGACAGAGGGCAGTTGAAATCACTGTGGGGCCCCAAAAAACGAGGTTCTAGCATTGGAGTTATATTGAATTTTGTTTATATAATCATGCTATTCCACAATAAAAAATAAAGTTCAGATATAGAGCCTCCGAGATCATTGAGTGCTTTTGAAATCTGTAGTCTATCTCTGCTGAGCTGTATCAGCAAATAGGCAGCGACCAACAGCGAAGCCGTTTTGGTAATGAATAAGCTTCAAGATGGGTATGGCAATTCACCTATTACATTCAGCTATGTGAATGCAGCCATACATACATCTGTCTTATCAAAACAATGCAAACTAAATGTTGAAATTAGTAGCCTAATTAGTCATGCATGCAAATAAAAATACGGAATAGCAGTTTTGCTTAGAATACCGACATAACTGCGAATGCGAACAAATGGAACAGAGCAAAACTGCGGTACCAAGTAGTAGGAAATTTAAAAAAATATCAGATTGAGAAAGGCATGACACAGTCTATATTTAGGCTAGTTACATTAACAGTAAACAAATGCAGTAAACAAAAGGCGAATGGAGATCCAAATAACCAAAACATAGCCTACAGCCTACTACAGTGAGATGCATTTATGCACAGCTGTCTTGCCAAATTAATAGGCCTAAACAGGCCCGCTTAAAAAATGGAAAATCATGCCGCTCGCTCATGAGTTCAACAACACGTTGTGATATGGTACAATACCCGTCTGTGAATCAAATTCGACCCAAGTAATAAATGAAGCAATGCCAGCATACAAAAACACGTTTTCAATGGAAACAGTTCCATTTACAGAAATGTAAACCAATAGGCTACCAAGGAAACCATAATAGGGATGTAGGATCTATTTCTATGATGAAACTTACCGATATGTAGCCATACCCAGGGGAGTCAATTGGGTTCTTGCATCGGAATTATATTGAACTATGCTTATATCACGCTATGCCACAATAAACATAAAAGTGACAGGTTCAATGGCAATAAATCGAGCTGCGCTCCAACAGCACCATGGACAGCGCCCCACACACTAAAGCAAGATTTTGCTAAAAACCAACCAGCTAAATTGTTTCAATTGTACCTTTTCACAAAAGAGTTGCAGCTTCCTTGATGCTCTGTGGAACTTCCTGAGTAATCGATCACGCCATTCTCCCTGAAATCATCTTGTAGGATCCCCCTCAAATACCTGTTGGATTAGTTTAGCATTACCTCTGGTGTAGCATGCTTCTTCTGTGCTGACTGAACATGTTTGTCTCAGTGGAAAATTAGTTACCTCATGTCTTGCTTCTGTGTTGTAGGAACCGGTGTATTTTTCCCCCGCTTTATATGGAAACCCAAATGAGTCAGACATAACCACACAGTGGCTTTCCATAACCCCCCTACACACATCGCGACACTGCCTGTCTAAGTTTAACGTGTTCACGCTACACGTTCCCCAAGGGCACCCCCCCCCACCCCCTCAACTCAAAATGTGGCGCACAGAATGCAAAAATATTCTTAGAAATATTTAACCTCCACACATTAACAAGTCCAATAGCTCAAATGAAAGATGAACAAGGTGTTTATCTACCCAGCGAGTCAGATTTCTAAAATGTTTTACGGCGAAAACATAGCATATGTATATCAAACCACCACAAAGACACAGACGATATGTAGCCATTTTGTCAAACAAAAGATGCAATCACAAACGCAGGATTAAAAGAAAAATAATTCACTAACCTTTTGAAAATCTTCATCAGATGACAGTAATAGGACATGTTACACAGTACATTTATGTTTTTTTCAATAATATGCAATTTATATCCATAAATCTCCATTTACATTGACGCCATGTTCAGAAAATGCTAAAAAATGTCCGGAGAAATTATAACGCCAGATAACAGCAATACACATCATAAACTTTGACTAAATATACAGTGCTTTGCGAAAGTATTCGGCCCCCTTGAACTTTGCGACCTTTTGCCACATTTCAGGCTTCAAACATAAAGATATAAAACTGTATTTTTTTGTGAAGAATCAACAACAAGTGGGACACAATCATGAAGTGAAACGACATTTATTGGATATTTCAAACTTTTTTAACAAATCAAAAACTGAAAAATTCGGCATGCAAAATTATTCAGCCCCCTTAAGTTAATACTTTGTAGCGCCACCTTTTGCTGCGATTACAGCTGTAAGTCGCTTGGGGTATGTCTCTATCAGTTTTGCACATCAAGAGACTGAAATTTTTTCCCATTCCTCCTTGCAAAACAGCTCGAGCTCAGTGAGGTTGGATGGAGAGCATTTGTGAACAGCAGTTTTCAGTTCTTTCCACAGATTCTCGATTGGATTCAGGTCTGGACTTTGACTTGGCCATTCTAACACCTGGATATGTTTATTTTTGAACCATTCCATTGTAGATTTTGCTTTATGTTTTGGATCATTGTCTTGTTGGAAGACAAGTCTCCGTCCCAGTCTCAGGTCTTTTGCAGACTCCATCAGGTTTTCTTCCAGAATGGTCCTGTATTTGGCTCCATCCATTTCCCATCAATTTTAACCATCTTCCCTGTCCCTGCTGAAGAAAAGCAGGCCCAAACCATGATGCTGCCACCACCATGTTTGACAGTGGGGATGGTGTGTTCAGAGTGATGAGCTGTGTTGCTTTTACGCCAAACATAACGTTTTGCATTGTTGGCAAAAAGTTCAATTTTGGTTTCATCTGTTTGAAGCCTGTCAAAAGGTCGCAAAGTTCAAGGGGGCCGAATACTTTCGCAAGGCACTGTACATGTGAAATGAGTAAAGCAGTATGTAAACATTATTTAAGTGAAGAGTGTTCCATTATTAAAGTCTCCAGTGATTCCAAGTCTATGTATATAGGGCAGCGACCTCTAAGGTGCATGGTTGCGTCACCGAGTAGAAGCAGGCTAGTGATGGCTATTTAACCGTCTGATGGCCTTGAGATAGAAGCTGTTTTTCAGTCTCTCGGTCCCAGCTTTGATGCACCTGTACTGACCTCACCTTCTGGATGATAGCGGCGTTAAAAGGCCGTGGCTAGAGTGGTTGATGTCCTTGGGGTCC
The DNA here is from genome assembly GCF_036934945.1 of Oncorhynchus masou masou. Taxonomy (NCBI): domain Eukaryota; kingdom Metazoa; phylum Chordata; class Actinopteri; order Salmoniformes; family Salmonidae; genus Oncorhynchus; species Oncorhynchus masou. Next base: position 30,361,552 of record NC_088214.1, on the reverse strand, counting down.
TGGAGGGCAGGCTGTGTGCCCCCGGGTGATGAGTTGGGCAGACCTTACCATCCCCTGGAGAGCCCTGTGGTTGCGGGCGGTGCAGTTGCCATACCAGGCAGTGATACAGCTCGACAGGATGCTCTTAATTGTGCATCTGTAAAAGTTTGTGAGGGCTTTAGGGGCTAAGCCAAATTTCTTCAGCCTCCTGAGGTTAAAAAGGTGCTGTTGGGCCTTCTTCACCACACTGTCTGTGTGGGTGGACCATTTCAGATTGTAAGTGATGTGTAGGAACTTGAAGCTTTTCACCTTCTCCACTGCGGTCCCATTGATGTGGATGGGGACGTGTTCCCTCTGCTGTTTCCTGAAGTCCACGATCAGCTCCTTCGTTTTGTTGATGTTGAGGAAGAGGTTATTGTCCTGGCACCAATCCGTCAGGGCACACCTCCTCCCCGTCTCGTCATTGTTGGTAATCAGACCTACTACTGTTGTGTTGTCTGCAAACTTGATGATTGAGTTGGAGGCGTGCGTGGCCTCGCAGTCATGGGTGAACAGGGAGTACAGGAGGGGGCTGAGTACAAACCCTTGTGGGGCCCCAGTGTCTAGGATCAGTGAAGTGGAGGTGTTGTTTGCTACCTCCACCACCTGGGGACAGCCGTTCAGGAAGTCCATGACCCAGTTGCACAGGGTGGAGTTCAGACATAGGGCCCTGAGTTTAATGATGAGCTTGGAGGGTACTATGGTGTTGAAGGCTGAGCTATTGTCAATGAACAGCATTCTTACATAGGTATTACATTTTCTGTGGATCTATTGGAGCGGTAAGCAAATTGATGTGGGTCTAGGGTGTCAGGTAAGTTAGAGGTGATATGATCCTTAACTAGCCTCTCAATGCACATCGTGATGACAGAAGTGAGTGCTACAGGGCGATAGTCATTTGCTTTCTTGGGTACAGGAACGATGGCGGACATCTTGAAGCAAGTGGGGATAGCAGACTGGGACAGGGAGAGATTGAATATGCTCTGAGGACGCGGTATCGTCTGGGCCGGCAGCCTTGCAAGGGTTAACATGCTTAAATGTCTTATACAAGTCGGCCATGGAGAAAGAAAGCCCACGGTCCTTGGTAGCGAGCCGCGTCGGTGTCTGCGACGTGGCTGGTTTTCCCTTTGAAGTCGTGATTGTCTTTAGACCTTGGTAGATACGTCTCGTGTTTGAGCCATTGAATTGCGACACCACTTTGTCTCTGTACTGACGTTTTGTCTGTTTGATTGACCTACTGAGGCAAGAACTAAACTTTGTGTATTCGACCATATTCCTAGTCACCGTGCCATGGGTTTGCTCATTCAGTTTTGTGCGAATGCTGCCATCTATCCACAGTTTCTGGTATGGGTAGGTTTAAATAGTCACAGTGGGTACAACATCTCCTGTACGCTTCCTGACGGACTCAATCCCCGTATTCGTGTGTATTCGCCGATGTTATTCTGAGGCTACCAGGAACATATCCCAATCCTCGTGATCAAAACAATCTTGGATTCTGATTGGTCAGACCATCGTTGAATAGACCTTAGCACGGGTACTTCCTGATTGAGTTTCTGCCTATAGGAAGGGAGGAACAAAAAAAGAGTTTTCATCAGATTTGTTGAAGGGAGTGTGGGGAATGACCTTGTAGGCATTTCGAGAAGTTGAGTAGCAGTTGTCCAATGTTTTTTTAGCGTGAGTAGTCCAGTCAATGTGTTGCTGGAACATTGGTAGCATTTTCCTCAAATTTGCTTTGCTAAAATCCGCAGCTACAATAAATTTGGCCTCAGGATATATGCTTTCCTGTTTGCATTAAGTCCAGTTTACTTATTTGAGGGCCATTGTGGTATCGGCTTGAGGGGGAATATACATGGCTGTGACTATAACCGAAGATAATTATCTTGGGAGGTAATACGGTCGGCATTTGATTGTGAGTTTTTCTAGGTCGGGTGAACAAAATGACTTGAGTTTCTGTATGTTATCACAATCACATCATGAGTAGTTAATCATAAAACATACACCCCACCTTTCTTCTTCCCGGAGAGTTCTTTATTCCTGTCTGTGCAACGTACTATCTTGAGAGAGCCATATTTCCGTGAAGAGTATGTTACAATCCATGATGTCTTTCTGGAAGGAGATCCTCACCCTGAGCTCATCTACTTTATTATCTAGAGACTGAACATTAGCGAGTAATATACTCGGAAGTGGTGGATGGTGTGCAGACCTCCTGAGACTGACTAGAATTCCACTCTCAATACCTCTTCTCCGCCGGCGGTGTTTTGGAGCAGCCTCTGGAATAAGTTCAATTGCCCTGGGGGATACGATCAAAGGATCCAATTCGGGAAAGTTGTATTCCTGGTCGTAATGCTGGTGAGTTACCATCACTCTGGTATCCAAAAGTTATTTTGGGTGTAAGAAATAACATACAAAAAAGTCAATACTGCAAAGTTGCTTAGGAGCTAGAAGCAGAGCTGTCATGTCTGTCGGCGCCATCTTACTGAAATGATTCATTATTATGATAAAGCAAATATACTGGGCCTTATATTTATTGTACATTTTTAAAAAACATTTGATTTGATTAGATTGTCACGCTGGTGTAAAGGATTTGGAGACAGGCGCAGGAATACATCATCTGGGTTTTTAATACATGCAAAACAAACACGTATACAAAACACTGGGATGTAGTCAAACTAAAGAGCGAGGGTAAACCTCGTAGAACGACATGGAACAAGAACCATAATACACAATGCACAAAACAGGCAGCACAGGCTGAGACATCGCATAGGTATTCACACAACCAACGGACATGGGAACAATAATCGACAGCCCAATAGGGAAAACAAAGGGCACATTTATACAAACATAATCAGTGATGAATTGTAACCAGGTGTGCGTAATGACACAGTTCAGTGCAGCCCAGAAGGCCGGTGACGTAGACCTCCAGAACAGAATGAGCAGCAGTACCAGGGGGATCCGTGACACCGTGACACAGATGGGACTTCTTAAATGCATGTCTGAAATGCTTTACCTTTGGCGAGTCCCTCATAAAATGGGTAAAGGTCTTATACCAGAACCTAAATAATGGATACTATCAAGAGCAGTGAGAGAGCGTTGCTCACTCTCACAAGTATCTATTTTTAAAATACTGGCTGAGACATAACAGAGATCGAAGGATTAGACAGGTATGGTTTTATGACCAAGAGTTATACCTATTGCCACGCCCTGATCAGTTTCACCTGTCCTTGTACTTGTCTCCACCCCCTCTAGGTGTCGTCCATCTTCCCCATTATCCCCTGAGTACTTATACCTGTGTTCTCTGTTTGTCTGTTGCCAGTTCGTCTTGTTTGTCAAGTCAACCAGCGTTTTGTTTATCAGCTCCTGCTTTTCCCCAGTCTCTCTTTTCTCGCCCTCCTGGTTTTTGACCTTTGCCTGTCCTGACTCTGAGCCCGCCTGCCTGACCACTCTGCCTGCCCCTGACCCTGAGCTTGCCTGTCGTCCGGTGTCTTTACCTCTACTCTGGATTACCGACCCCTGCCTGCCTTGACCTGTCGTTTGCCTGCCCCTGTTGTTGTAATAAACATTGTTACTTCAACACAGTCTGCGTGATACCTATGCAGAAAATACCACTTACCATCTCTGTCCTCTTGCTGCGCAATAAGATTAAAAGATTTTGCCAATCTGTCCAGTCTGAAACCAAATTATGATAAGTGCTTAGTATTTAAACTTGAATCTTTAAAAAAATCCAACTTTGTACTACTATGTAGTGTAACAATTACATGGACAGACAGGCAGGTAAATGTTACTGGAATACGTTTACCTGAAAACATGAACGACCTTGTTAAAATATATTCTGAAGCGACATTGAAATATATTGATAAATATTGCAACCATGGAAAGGCAATCATCTTTCCATCCATGGAAAAGTCACATAAATAAATTATTTAGCAGTCTTTCCATTAATTTATCTTCCTTCTCCAGATAATACTTTCTTCAAACGATATAAACATAAAAATATAAAAATGTATACGGAACGATAAACCTGAGAAAATATACGTATAACTCATTTCAAGAGGGAGGTACCGAGTCAATGTGCGGGGGTACAGGTTAGTCGAGGTAATTCAGGTAATATGTACATATAGGTAGGGGTAAATTGACGATGCATAGACAATAAACAGAGAGTAGCTGCAGTGTATGTGAAGAGTGTAAAGTAATGTGTGTGTGTGTTTTGTGTGTGTGTGCATGTGTGTGTGTATTGGGGTATCAGTGTAGTGTGTGGGTGTGTGTGGTTAGAGTCCAGGGAGTCCGAGAGTCCGTGCAAAAAATTATAATAAATAATAATAAAAACGGGGTCAATGCAAATAATCCGGGTAGCCATTTGATTAACTGTTCAACATTCTTATGGCTTGGGGGTAGAAGCTGTTAGGAAGCCTCTTGATCCCAGACTTGGCGCTCTGGTACAGCTAACCATACGGTAGCAGAGAGAACAGTCAATGACTTTGGTGTTTGGAGTCTTTGACAATTTGTAGGGCCTTCCTCTGACACCGCCTAGTATAGAGGTCCTGGGTGGCTGGAAGCTCGGCACCAGTAATGTACTGGGCTGTACACAGTACCCTCTAAAGTGCCTTGTGGTCAGATGCAGAGCAGTTTCAATACCAAGCGGTGACGCAACCAGCCATGATGCTCTCGATTGTGCACCTGTATAACTTTTTGAGAATCTGAGCTCCCATGCCAAATCTTTTCAGCCTTCTGAAGGGGAATAGGCATTTCCGTGCCCTCTTACGACTGTCTTGGCATGTGTGGACCATGATAGGTTCTTAGTGATGTGGACACTAAGGAACTTGAAGCTCTCGACCGGCTCCACTACAGCTCTGTCAATGTGAATTGGGGTGTGCTTGATCCTCCTTTTCCTGCAGTCCACGATCAGCTCCTTCATCTTACTCACTGCCAGGTCTCTGACCTCTTCCCTGTAGGCTGTCTCATTGTTGTTGGTGATCAGGCCTACCACCATTGTGTCATATGCAAACTTAATGACGGTTTTGGAGTCATGCGTGGCCATGCAGTCGTAGGTGAACAGGGAGTACAGAAGGGGACCAAGCACGCACCCCTGAGTGGTCCCCGTGTTGAGCGTCAGCGTGGCGGATGTGTTGTTGCCTATCCTTACCACCTTCCAGTTGCAAAGGGTGTTCAGTCCCAGGATCCTAAGCTTAGTGATGAGCTTGAAGGGCACTATGGTCTTCAACTCTGAGGAGTAGTCAATGAACAGCATTCTCACATAGTTGTTCCTTTTGTCCATGCGGGAAAGGGCAGTGTGGACTGCAATAGAGAGTGTCATCTGTGGATCTGTTGGGGTGGTATGCAAATTTTTGTGGGTCCAGGGTTTCTGAGATGATGGTGTTAATGTGAGCCATGACCAGCCTTTCAAATAATTTTATGGCTACAAATGCGAGTGCTACGGGGCAGTAGTCATTTAGGCGGGTTACCTTGGCGTTGTAGGTATTACTTACTGGGTCAGGGAGAGGTTTAAAATGTCAGTGAAGAAACTTACCAACTGGTCAGCACATGCTCTGAGTGTGTCCTGGTAATCCTGTATTGATTTCATGGCTTCTGGTTGGGATATGTACGTACGGTCACTGTGGGGACGACGTCGTCGATACACTTATTAATGAATCTGGTGACTGATAAAGTATAGTCCTCAATGCCATCGAATGAATCCCAAAGCATATTCCAGTATGTGCTAGCGAAACAGTCCTGTAGCTTAGCCTTTGCTTCCTCGCTTTGTGCACGGGGGCATTGTCATGCTGAAACATGACAATGACAACCACTTCACGGCTTAGCCATTGTTGCTCCTAGATGTTTCCACTTCACAATAACAGCACTTATAGTTGACCGGGGCAGCTCGAGCAGGGCAGATATTTCATGAACTGACTTGGAGAGGTGGCATCCTATGACAGTGCCAGTTTTGAAAGTCACTGAGCTCTTCAGTAAGGACATTCTACTGCCAATGTTTGTCTATGAAGATTGCATGGCGGTGTGCTCGATTTTAAACACCTGTCAGCAACAGGTGTGGCTGAAATAGCCGAATCCACTCATTTAAAGGGGTGTCCACATACTTTTGCATATATAGTGTATGTTATTATAAATGCAAAATGCTCCCTATGCCATGGAATGTAAGCTAACAATGTTTTGTCCTTATTTATTTTTGCATTGGAGAACACCATGGCATTGCTGATAACTGTCTTTTCCAAATGTGTTGTATCATGTGTGTGATTATCTATCTGTTTGAGTATTGTTATGTCCTCAGTTCTTATGGTTGTCTTGTCATATTTTTATTTTTGATCTAATCTGTGCATCAAGTCTAATCTATGCATCTAATCTATGCATTCATTGAATGCAATAATTCACTTAAGGTGTTTTGTCTCTGATGCTTATCTTTAGGAGTTAATATTGTGACACTAATCTTCCCCCATTGAATACAAAGTAGCCACATAAGTGTCAAGTTCTGGAGACCTATCTTTTTGCAAAAACATACCAGATTTATGATTTTCAATGATGTCATGTTGGTTTTTCAATGTCAAACCCTTTGTCCCTCTGCATGTCTGTCTGTGAGACTTTCATAAATGTACCTATTGCAGCTTTATCACCTACTTTTTTGCCTTGAATGCAATGTATTGAATTGACTTCTATGCATCAATATCAAGTCTGTAGAGGTCGGGGATAGGAGCGACAGGTGGGGGTGGGAGGGAGGAGAGAGGAAAGGAAAAGAGAGAGAGAGAGAGAGAGTTATCAGGTGAACAAAGGGAGAAGGGGTGAAATAGGGAGAGAGAGAGAGAGAGAGAAGAGAAGGAGGGGGATAAAGAGGAAGTAGAGAGAGAGGCAGAGGAAGGCAAATATAGGGACAGAGAAGGAGGAAGGGAGGGAGAGAGAATAGAGAGAGATGGAGAGGGGTGATTCGAGAATAGGTAGTAGATAGTTTACCAACAAATAGATAGTTTAATGGATAGTTTATCAACTTCTTCGTTTTGTCCTTTTTTTCATTCAATTTCTCAACCCAGGCGATTTATCTGGATGTGGATCTGCAGGACCTCCATCAGCTAAGCTAAGTAACATTAAGCCTTCTCATTGCAGTCGCTGTACTCATAATATGCAGGAGAACTGTCGCCTTATACTGAGGAAAGCCGAGTTGCAAGCCCGTCTTCAGATGCAATCGTTAGGCAAGGGCAATTTAAGTGTAGGATGAAACAGCGTCTGTGCCACGAGTAAGTACAGGTAGTGGTATTACTCCCCCACTGTCCCTGCAGCCGGACAATTTTCTCACGGCTTATGGAATAAATAGCAGAATTCTGTCAGTATGCATAATGAGTGTCTCTCAGTCAGCCAATAGAAACTTTCAACCGATTTTCCCCACTAAGCAACGAGTCGAAGTCAGAGCACGGGCCTTCTCAGGTCTCTTCTCCACCTGTCAGTGTCGACATCATTACCCTCAATCTTAGATTTAAATATAATCATCCAGCGATCATACATTGTTCACCAGGGGGCAGGGCTACCTACGTAAAAGGCTAATCTTAAAACGAGGCTAAAACTTGTGAGTGTAGAGACTATAGGGATATTTTTTATCCACGTTGGCACCAACGATGTTAGGATGAAACAGTCAGAGGTCACCAAGCACAACATAGCTTCAGCTTATAACTTAACTAAAAAGATGTGTTGGCATTGAGTAAGGGTTAGGGGGAGTGATAAGCCCTACAGTAGACTCGTACAGCTCAATTGCTGGTTGAGAACTGTTCTCTGCCCCTCCTGAAGGATGAATTTGTAGATTATTGACCCTCTTTCTGGGACTCACCCACCAACAGGACCAAGCCTGGCACGGCTGAGGAGTAACGGACTCCATCCTAGCTGGAGGGGTGCTCTCATCTTATCTATCAACATAGACAGGGCTCTAACTCCTCTAGAGCCACAATGAAATAGGGTGCATGCAAGGCATCAGGCTGTTAGCCCCTAGCACAGTCAGTGCAGTCAGCTCAGTTTTCCCCATTGAGACCTTGTCTGTGCCTCAATCTAGGTTGGGCAAAACTAAACATGGCAGTGTTCGCATTAGAAATCTAACTGGAATAAAGACCTCCTCCATTCCTGTCATTAACTTCTTGATACTACCCATCCCGTATCCGGGATCGTGAATACAGCCTCAGGCTCATTACCATAACGCAACGTTAACGATTTCTGAAAATCGCAAATGTAATGAAACTAATATGCCTGCTCTCAAGCTTAGCCTTTTCTTAACAACACTGTCATCTCAGATTTTCAAAATATGCTTTAGCGCGCAACATTTTCACAAAAACCAGAAAACCAAATAAATAAAATAATTTACCTTTGAAGAACTTTGGATGTTTTCAATGAGGAGACTCTCAGTTACATAGCAAATGTTCAGTTTTTCCTGAAAGAATCTTTGTGTAGGAGAAATCGCTCCGTTTTGTACATCATATTTGGCTACCGAAACGAACCGAAAATTCAGTCACCAAAACGTCAAACTTTTTCCAAATTAACTCCATAATATCGACCGAAACATGGAAAACGTTGTTTAGAATCAATCCTCAAGGTGTTTTTTCACATATCTCTTCATTGATATGCCGTTCGTGGAAGCCTGCTTTCGTCTCAGAATCCCATGGAAAAATACCAGCAGCTGAAAATGACGCAACAATTTTGACGGAGGACACCGGGCGGACACCTGGCAAATGTAGTCTCTTATGGTCAATCTTCCAATGATATGCCTACAAATACATCACAATGCTGCAGACACCTTGGGGAAACGATAGATAGGGCAGGCTCATTCCTGTTGCATTCACAGCCATATAAGGAGACAATGAAAAACAGAGCCTCAAAAATCCTGCTAATTTCCTGGTTGCAGTTTCATCTTGGTTTTGCCTGTAGCTCCTGTTCTGGGGCACTCACAGACAATATCTGTGCAGTTCTGGAAACCTCAGAGTGTTTTCTTTCCAAAGCTATCAATTATATGCATAGTCGAGCATCATTTTGTGACAAAATATTGCGCTTAAAACGGGCACGTCTTTTTATCCAAAAATGAAATAGCGCCTCCATAGATTTAACAGGTTAAAGAGATTGTGATATTACTTCACACCTCAAAATAGGACTACTTAATGTTAAATCCCTCATTTCCAAGGCAGTCATAGTCAATGAACTAATCACTGATCATAAACTTGATGTGATTGGCCTGACTGAAACGTGGCTTAAACCTGATGAATTTACTGCGTGACCATATCCCCCATGCATCCCGCAAAGGCGGAGGTGTTGCTAACATTTATGACAGCAAATGCTTAAATTAAAAATGACTGTATTTTTTCGTGTTTTGAGGTTCTTGTCATGAAATATATGCAGCCTACTCAATCACTTTTTATAGCTGCAGGCCTCCTGGGCTGTATACAGCATTCCTCACTGAGTTCCCAGAATTCCTATCGGACCTTGTAGTCATGGCAGATAACATTCACATTTTTGGTGACTTCAATATTCACATGGAGAAGTCCACAGAACCACTCCAAAAGGCTTTTCAAACCCATCATGGACTCAGTGGGTTTTGTCCAACATGTGTCCTACGCATTTACACAATCATACCCTGGATCTAGATATGTGCCATGGAATAGATATTGTGGATCTAAATGTTTTTCCTCATAATCCTTGACTATTGGACCACCATCTTATTACGTTTGCAATTGCAGCAAATCATTTGTTTAGACCCCAAACAAGGATTATCAAAAGCCGCGCTAGAAATTCTCGGACAACCCGAAGATTCCAAGATGCCCTTCCAGATGGAAGCCTTCCTGAATAATGTATATGAAACGATCAGTCTGATTCTAGACACCATCATAGTACTAAGACCACACTCGTAAGGGTGGTAAATTACCTCTTAGGGGCGTCAGACTCTGCATCGCTCCTCATGCTCCTAGACCTTACTGCTGCTTTGGTCGTGATGGTGATCCAGTTTTGTTTTGGTCTACGGAAAAAAAATATCCAGTATCGCCACCCCCAAACTACTTCTTGCGGTTATGGAACTCTGAACTGTTCACTGGACATGCTACCATGTCGTGCTGCTGATCCAGTTTCTGCTGTTCTGAATGCAGCTATGGAATCCTGACCTTTTCACTGGACATGCTACCTTGTCCCAGACCTGCTGTTCCAATGCTCTCTCTTTCCCTGTTTCTCCCTCCCTCTATCTCTCTCGCTCTCTCTCTCTCTCTCTACCCCTTGAAGAACGATCTGGCCTTAAAGGTCATGTAGTCGTATAATAATAATTATACAATAGTTCCATCTAGTGTTCAACATTCTGCCCAACAAGGTGAAACCTAGAAATTGCTTGAGCAAGTTTTCAAGGGCAAGTTCCGAGTGAGAGTCAATAGGTGTCAGTAGAGACTCATCAATAGCTCATATTCCTTTAAATGATGCATGTAGCATGTCAACACTACAGGTGTCTATGGTGTATAATTTCCCCACCAAACAGAATATACATTCATTATGTTTTAATTATGTTTTAACCCTTTCTTGACACAATTGCATATTTTGTTTGGTGGAGAAACTGTGGCTTTCCAAAGTGCATGCAGGCAGAGTCAACTGTATTTATGACTAAATTGTGTACAACAATATACTGTATAATGTAGGCCAGGGCTAACCCAAGCTTCATGTCCACACCGCAGCTCAACCCTAGCCCTAGCCATAACCCTTTGTGATTTCTTGAGACTTGAGACAATTGAGAGATGGATTGTGTATGTATGCCATTCAGAGGATGAATGGGCAAGACAAAATATTTAAGTGCCTTTGAATGGGGTATGTTAGTAGGTGCCAGGCGCACTGATTTGAGTGTGTCAAGAACTGCAACGCGGCTGGGTTTTTCACGTTTCCCGTGTGTATCAAGAATGGTCCACCACCCAAAGGACATCCAGCCAACTTGACACAACTGTGGGAAGCATTGGTGTCAACAAGGGCCAGCGTCCCTATGGAACATTTGACACCTTGTTGAGTCCATGCCCCAACGAATTGAGGCTCTTCTGAGGGCAAAAGGGGGTGCAACTCAATATTAGGAAAGTGTTCCTGTTTTGTACACTCATTGTATATATGTTACAGGATCAACATAAAAGTGAGATGTTGCAGACAAACCTCTAACTTAGTGTTTTGAAAAGTCTTATCATATGTTCATCTTTTTGTGTCTTTGTCTCCGTTTTTCTGCAACGTGTTCATGTCTCAATGTTAATAACATGACTTATGACATATTGACAATGAAATACATCAAAGCAAGCATGTGTTTGTATAATTGAGGGTGTGATCTCTTTTCTCATGCAGATACCCCCTCGACCATGTTTGCAGACGCCCCACCTCATGCACGTTCTTCTCGATGTGTTGCAAAGCATTCTTGCCCTCGCTTTCTGTCAACCCCCCCACACACATCCTGTCACAGGCACTGCTTGAGGTGAAACAACCACAGTCTCCTCTGACACAGTCAGCCAGCATCAGCCCATTTTACACAGCTCAATACTGAGACCACATCCCGAGGAAATAATCATGCAAAACTCAACCCCAATGTTATTCCACCCCACCTACCTATTTTGGGCTGTAAAATCAGCACAGAGACTAAATAACTTAGTGGTTTCAGAAAATGAAATCTGCCTTCACAATTTTACCTGTGTTTAAAGTTATAACGATGATGATTGTTCACCAGGCTTGACTGAATGCTTTTGGCTCACCAATATGTTTTATCAATACAATTCTAATTTGAAAGAGTGATACAGTTATATTATAGTATTGTTGGTGCAAAACAAAGTTGATGTGTTCTTGTGTGTAGGTCAATTAAGGTGTTAGCACAATTATAGTGTACAGAGTACACATTGCCAAATAAAGCAACAATCCATATGTAGATGTTCTACAGTAAAATTTCAACTATCTACTAATCAAGCCCTAATCCTTATGGTAACTCTTATCCTAACTCTAAACTTAACCTTCACCCTAACGCGGGCCCTAACCTTAAACCTTACCCTAACCCTGGTCCTAACCTTAACCTTAACCCTAGCCCTAACCCTAGCCCTAACCGTAACCCTTATCCTAACCCTAGCCCTAACCTTAACCCGTACTCTAACCCTAGCCCTAACCTTAACCCTTATCCTAACCCTAGCCATAAACTTAACCCTAACCCTAACCTTAAACCATCCCCTAACCCTAGCCCTAACCTTAACCTTATCCTAACCCTAGCCCTAACCGTAACCCTTATCCTAACCCTAGCCCTAACCTTACCCCATACTCTAACCCTAGCCCTAACCTTAACACTTATCCTAACCCTAGCCCTAAACTTAACCCTAACCTTAAACCATCCCCTAACCCTAGCCCTAACCTTAACCCTAACCGTAACCCTTATCCTAACCCTAACCCTAAACTTAACCCTAACCCTAACCTTAAACCATCCCCTAACCCTAGCCCTAACCTTAACCCTTATCCTAACCCTAACCCTAAACTTAACCCTAACCCTAACCTTAAACCATCCCCTAACCCTAGCCCTAACCTTAACCTTATCCTAACCCTAGCCCTAACCTTAACCCTAACCGTAACCCTTATCCTAACCTAAGGAAGCTCAATAAAAAAATAATGTTTTTTATTTGCTCATTCTATTTTTGTCTTTTTTATGATTGTATTATATAACATTTGTTTTAAAATTAAACGTGCTTACCCTCAGCACTTTATCAACAATTTTCTTCTTCCTGTTGTTGAACTGTCATGGGTGACCCCTCGGAGCTCTCTGCCTTTCATGTTCTCTCACCCTCTCCAGACCGGTATGATGTACAAAATAGAAACAGGACAGAAAGTTGCTATTGACCTGTGCAACCCATGGTTTGATACCAGCATACACAGAAACCCTCTTAAACCTAACCCTAGCCCTAACTTTAACCCATTCCCTAACCCTTTTAATATTTTTTTTTCCTTTTGTTTGATACAGTGAATTTTTTGCAAATCATTTTGAGATGTTTTAATAATAAAGTCACATTTTAATCAAGTTATTTGGAAAGAAACAAGATACAACTAACAAACCAACAACCTAAGACAATAACCTAAGAAGACAATCCAGAAATCAAGAAGACAAAGGACAACACAAAAAGGATCCAATTAGTCTATAAACTCAACACACAAAAAAACTTCACCACTTCCACAGTACAAAGGTCCACCTGTGCACCTGTGGTTTTAACATCCACCTGTGCTAATACCCCTTTCACCAGCTTTTATCCTACACAGAAGGCTGTAAGCATAATCCAGCAACTGTTATTTGTATGTGATTGAACATTAGCTGGATTAAATATGCGTATTAATAGATTCACTGTTTTAGACACCCTTACCAGGAGGGGGAGACAAACACACACACTAAAGCAAAAAACACAACACAGCACTTTCTACCCGACACACAACCAAAACCTACCTCAAACTGATACAAGCCATACACCACAAACAAATCATTGAACATGTGCTCAAAACTCAGACATTTCCAGTGGGGATGATGAAATGGGTCTCTCAATTTACAAACTTCAAACTTCATCCCCCAACCCAGACACTAAGCAGTAAGTGTAGTAAATTCGATGTCAGCCAATATGCACATCTTGAGTGAACATTAGTACATAATATTAAACGTTCTATCACCTACAGGTTTCCCATTTAAAAGTAGCGCCTTTCAGGCAGCAGCACATTGGTCCCAACACAGGTACAGACACAAATTACGTGATAGTGCATCACTGTTAGAGCACTCACCATCCACCAGTGCTCTAGCTCCATTTCTATCCACCAAGCACCACTCCTCTACCTTTATGCCAGCCTCCGAGACTGCACCTAACCAAGCTTTAGCGCGGGCCAAACCATCCACTCCAGTTTCGGGGTCCCCTGAATTATGCTAACATCACATTTTAGGGAAGACCCAGATTCAGACAGTGTTGAAGTAACACAAGTGTATTACCAGAGGGCAGGTCAAGGGCAGGCAGAGGTCAGTAATCCAGTGTGGTGTGACAAGGTACAGAATGGCTGGCAGGCTCAGTGTCCCTAGGCAGAATGGCAGGGAAACTGGGAAAACTAGAAAACAGGAACTAGAAACAGACAGGAGCAAGGGGGAAAACACTGGTAGGCTTGACGAATGAACTGGCAACAGACAAACAGAGAACACAGGTATAAATACACTGGGGATAATGGGGAAGATGGGCGACACCTGGAGGGGGGTGGAGACAAGCAGAAAGACAGGTGTAACAGAGAGGGGGGGTCCAGGAATATGTGAGACCAGGGACAGTGAGGAAAAGCCGGAGCTTGCTGAGGAGTCTTGTTCTGCGCACAGATTGTGCATGTGATGAGGAACATGGAGATGTCAGGAACCATGGTAGGCCACCAAAAGCATTGTCGCACAAAGGCCAGGGTCAGACGGGAGCCCGGGTGGCAAGCCTGGAGGAGTGGACCCACTCCAGGACAGAGGAGCGGACTGCGTCAGGAACAAACATCCAGTTATCTGCATCCACTCCTCCAACGCCATCTTCACTACGAGAAGCTCATGATTTACCTCATTGTAGTTCCTCTCCATGGCGTTGTGGCGATGGGAGAAGAAGGCACAGGGATGTAACTTGAGTTCCAGGGCAGAACACTGGGACAGGACAGCCCCCCACTCCGACATCTGAAGCATCGGCCTCCACCACGAACTGGCGGGACGGGTCAGGATAAATCAAGATGGAAGCTGTGGTGAAATGGTGTTAGAGATCCCGGAATGCCCGGTCAGTAGCTGGGGACCACGTAAACGGAACCTTGGGAGAGGTGAGTGCAGACAAGGGGGAAGCCAGGGTGCTATAACCCCGGATAAGGTGGCGATAAAGTTGGTGAATCCCAGGAAACGTTGCAGATGCACCCTAGACGTAGGCTGGGGCCAATACACCACCGCACTCACCTTCCCGGGATCCATCTGTACACCTGCAGTGATGATGTAACCCAGGAAGGGGATGGTGGAGCGATGGAACTGGCACTTCTCTGCATTCTCAAAGCACTGCTTCTCCAGGAGGCATTGGAGAACCTGTTTTTTTGTGTAGCATGTGTTCTTGGGCGGAGCGGGAGAAGACAAGGATGTCATTGAGGTAGAGGAAGACAAACTGGTTCAACATGTCATGGAGAACACAGCTGGGGCGTTAGTAAGGCCAAATGGCATGACCAGGTACTCATAGTGACTGCTGGCCATGTTGAAGGCAGTCTTCCACAAATCCCCCTCCCGTAGCTGCACCAGGTAGTAGGCCTTCCATTGGTCCAGCTTGGAGAACACGGTGGCCCCCTTGAGCGGCTTGAAGGCCGAGGTAATGAGTGGTAGCAGATAACGGTTCTTCACCATGATGTCGATGAGGCCCTGGTATTCGTTGCACGGGCGTAGGGTTTTGTCCTTCTCCATAAAGAATAACCCTGTGCTGGCGGGCGAGGCAGAAGGATGGATGAACCCTGCTGCTAGGGAGTCCTCAATATAGGTCTCCATAGCCTTGGTCTCCAGACCTGACAGAGTACAGTCGTCCCCGGGGCGGAGTGGTGCCTGGGAGAAGGTCGATCCCACAGTCATATGGTCGGGGAGGTCGGAAGTGAAGTGGTACGGGCCTTACTGAACACCTCCCGGAGGTCCTGGTACCCCATGGGGATGGCAGAGAGGTCCGGGGAAACTTCCAAGCACCCAGGCAGGCTGCGCTGACTTCAGGCAATGAGCGTGGCAGACTGGGCTCCAGCCCATGATGGCACCAGCAGACCGGTCAATAAGGTAATTGTGTTGCTGGAGCCAAGAGAATCCCAATATCGCAGGAACCTGAGGAGACTTAATGAGCAGAAATTGGATAATCTCGCTGTGGTTCCCTGACACACATAGGTTGATGGGAGTGGTATTGTGGGTGACCCGGCCTATTGAGTGCCCGTCCAGGCTCTAAAATCCATGGGAATGGAAAGGGGCTGAGTGGGGATTCCCAGCTCGGATGCCAGGGTAGCGTGCATAAAGCTCTCATCAGCCCAGAGTCAATGAGTAACTGGAGAGATTTTGACTGGTTCCCCCACAGCAAAATGGCATGAAAAGGGGTGTGAGTAAGGGGAGAGAAAAAGTTCTCCGTATGCCCCACCAGAGTACTCGCTCCTACCGGTGAGCCTGGTCTTTTAGTGGACAGGTGGAGATGAAATTACCGGTAGTCCCGCAATACAGGCAACTCTTAGTGTGAAGCCTTTATGGCCGTACGGCTGGAGACAGCCTAGCTCTGTTGCTTTGGCTTGGGAAGGGGTGAAATGGCAGACTTCAGAGACTCTCGTGGGAACTAGGGTAGCCTCGTGTTCTCTCGGCAACGGAGACATTGGGGATCTCCGTTTTGTAATCCTTGGGTGGGCGAGTGAAATTGAATCTCCTCTCCTTCCTTAGTTGCCCATCGATCCGAATGGTCAAGGCGATGAGCGAGTCGAGATCCGTCGGTAGTTCCTGGGCTGCAAGCTCGTCCTTTACTTCCTGACAGGTGCTGGAATCTCCATCAAAGCGTTCCGGGGGATGTAAGCAGGGTTCCCAGGTAACCGGGGTGGCCTGGAGGCGGCGCTGCTAACAGCCGGGTTGCTGTGGGGCTGGGAGGTTACCGTCGTTGTAGGCTGCCTAATAGACAACCCGCGGAATTGCTCCAGCAATGTTTTCAACGCTCGGTCATGACGTTCGGCCAAGGTTTGGAATCCTTCCATAAGACCACGAAGCAACTGCCTTACAATGGTGGCTCGTTGGGAGGAGATGGCTTTGCGGACCTGGTCCAAGTCTGCTGGATCAGTCATGGCCAATTCGTACTGTCACGTTTTAGGGAAGACCCAGATGCAGACAGTTCCGAACAAAAGTGTATTACTAGAACAGGGGGCAGGAAAAACGACAGGTCAAGGGCAGAGGTCAGTAATCCAGATCAGAGTCCAAAAAGGTACAGAACAGCAGGCAGGCTCAGGGTCCAGGCAGGCAGGCAGAATGGTCAAAACCGGGAAAACTAGAAAACAAGAACTAGAAACAGACAGGAGCAAGAGGGAAAACACTGGTAGGCTTGACGAACAAAACGAACTGGCAACAGACAAACAGAGAGCAAGGTAAAAAATATACTGGGGATAATGGGGAAGATGGGTGACACCTGGAGGGGGTGGAGACAGGCACAAAGACAGGTGAAACAGATCAGCTAAAGATGTGTGACAGCTAAAGATAATGCTGGGAGCAAAGTTGCAAAATTCAAGTAATGCTAACATTTTACAGAGGGCTACGACTGATGAATAAGTCAAGAGTAGTCAATTAGTAGTCAAGAGACAGGTAAACATTTTCTCATATAAGTTACTTTCACAGCATGTTACATCATAATGCAGTAGCTAGATAATCAATTAAACCTATATAGCAGGGTTTTATTCAAACATTATATTTGTTTGGGATTCTTGCGGTCAATTTCCAGTCTACAAATGATTAGTAAGTATGTTCCAGCCCCCGGACCATCCACTCAAGAACAAATTGGCCTGCGGCTGAATCTAGTTGATGATCCCTGCAATACAGGATGACACAGTAAAACAAAACAAAGAAAGGGAATCAAGTGGTTTTATTTCAATGGAAAACAGGTGGTGTTGATGTGGGTTGTGTTTTTTTTATGGTGCTCACAGGCTTAACAGAGGCATCTGCCAGCCATATGTTCAACTTTCCATTCATACAGCCTTATTGGTATTCCCTGGAAAGCCTGACACATACGGTGCCTTCAAAAGTATTCATACACCATGACTTATTCCACATTGTGTTGTGTTACAGCCTTATGGCTCTCTAAGAGCTTTGCACACCAGGATTGTACAATATTAGCCCATTATTATTGTTTTAATTCTTCAAGCTCTGTCAAATTGGTTGTTGATCATTGCTAGACAACTATTTTCAAGTCTTGCCATAGATTTTCAAGCAGATTTAAGTGACCACTGTAAGTATTACTTTAGTACCTGGTTGTTGTTGATCCATCCTCAGTTTTCTCCTATCACAGCAATTAAACTCAGTAACTGTTTTAAAGTCACCATTGGCCTCATGGTAAAATCCCAGAGCGTTTTCCTTCCTCTCCGGCAACTGGATTAAGAAGGACGCCTGTACCTTTGTAATGACTCGGATTATTGATACACCATCCAAAGTGTCATTAATAACTTCACCTCAAGGGGATATTCAATGTCTGCTTTCATTTTTCATCTACCAATAGGTGCCCTTCTTTACAAGGCATTGGAAAACCTCCCTGGTTTTTGTGGTTGAATCTGAGTTTGAAATTCACTGCTCAACTGAGGGACCTTACAGATCAGCGATGAGGTAGTCAATAAAAAAATCATGCGAACCACTCTTATTGTACACAAAGTGAGTCCATGCGACTTATTGTGTGACTTGTTAAGCAAATGTCTACTCCTGAACTTATTTAGGCTTGTCACAACAAAGATGTTTAATGCTTATTGACTCAAGACATTATTATTATTAATTATTATTCATTAGATTTTTTTATTTTTTTAACGTCATTCTACTTTGACATTATGAGGTATTGTTGGTAGGCCAGTGACAAAACATCAACATGTAATCCATTTTAAATTCAGGCTGTAACACAACAAAATGTGGAAAGAGTCGAGGGGTATGAATACTTTCTGAAGGCTCTGTATCATGATTAAATCAATTTAGGGGTTAGTTGTTAGTGTTGTGCAGTCTACAAACTCAACATTGAAAACAATGTATTTGTAAAAATATCTAACATTTTCTTTTAACTCTACACTGAGTGTACAAGAACATTATGAACACCTTCCTAATATTGAGTTGCACCCCATTTTGCCCTTCGAACAGCCTCAATTCATTGGGCCATGGAATCTACAAGGTGTCAAAAGTGTTCGACAGAGATGCTGGTCCATGTCGATTCCAATGCTTTCCACAGTTGTGTCAAGTTGGCTGAATGTCCTTTGGGTGGTGGGCCATTCTTGATACACACAGGAAACTGTTGCACGTGAAAAACCCAGCAGCATTTCAGTTCTTGCCTGGCACCTACTTCCATACCCAATTCAAAGTCACATAAATATTTTGTCTTGCCCATTCAACCTCATACACAATCCATGACTCAATTGTCTCAAGGCTTAAAAATCGTTCTTTAACCTGGCTTCTCCCCTTCATCTACACTGATTGAAATGGATTCAGCAGGTGGCATGAATAAGGGATCATAGCTTTCACCTGGATACACCTGGTCAGGCTACGTCATGGAAAGAGCAGGTGTTCCTAAAGTTTTGAAAACTCAGTGTATGGTTGTCTTATAGCCTATATGTTTATAATATAACATGAATCAAGTGTAAATAAGTAGTGAAGATTCTGTGAAGAAATTGGCATTCATAAAATGTAAAGCATTACAAATTATAAGCATTATTAAGCTTATTTATAAAGCATTTATAAAGGCTCAGTAATGAAAGTTAGATAGGTACATAAGGTGTGCCTAAAATTCAGACATTTGACTACACATATAAAGCCAAATAAAGCACCAATACAGGCAACTGCTATAATAATCGTAATAATAATAATAATAATAATGATAAATAGTCATAACTTTTATAGTCCCTTTTTGAGGCTTGCACAATTGCAACGACAATTTCACAATGGAGACTGTTGTGTAACCTAATGGAAGAGGGGTGGTTAAAGCCAAATGAGTTTACATTGGTTTGCAAGTCTAATACATGTTTGAATGAATTACACATACTACAAACAGGTATCATACAATAGTTGCAAGTAGCCGACTATGTATATATGTGCAACAAAACTGTAAGAGTGTTAAATGGATCACAATAGTGATTTTAGACAGAGACCGCTACATTCTGGTCCAGGTCACAAGATATGAAAACTAATTACATTTCACACATTGTCATGTTCTAATGTTTCATAATTTGTGTGAGGATTTAGTTTTCCATAAATTGAAATGTGCACAGCATACAATAGTGTGTAATTGACAATTAGTTATTTATGCAAAAAATAGACATTAGAATGATAATTCACCTTTGTCATTCTCATAACTTCCTCAACATTTAAATAAGGCAAGCAAACAGGTAGCTAGGTTTTTCCTAAATATATACCCACAAACAGCCATTTCTGCAGCTCCTGGCTGTCCTTCAGGTGAGGTACTACTTATCCTACATGTGCTGCCCACTACCCCTTCTGAAGGACTGGTTGATCAGGCCCAAGTGAGCCCGTTGGCTCGTCCACTGCTTCTCACTCTTCACCCACAACCAATGAGATGTTCTCTCTGCCTCCTGAACAGTTATATGACAGATCTTCTTTGTCTGTGCTCCTCCTATAGACTGCCCTCCACAGTCATGAAGCCCAGTGACAAGGTTTTTCTATGTATAATAATGATACAATAGTTCCATCTAGTGGTGACACCTTGACATTGCTTATATTTTCAAGGGTAAGTTACTAGTGAGAGTCAATAGGTGTCAGTAGAGACTCATCAATTTGCTCCCATTCCTTTAAATGACGCATGCGCCGTGCCAACACTTTACAGGTGTCTGTGTAGAATAATTTCCCCACTAAACAGAATATACATATATATGTTTTAACCCTTTTAGGTCACAATTGCATATTTTGTTTGTGCTTCTTGTGTTAACAATTTGCATTTATTTTATATGAACAGATTGTGGTTTTCCAAAGTGCATGCAGGCAGAGTCAACTGTATTCATTACTAAATTGTGTACAACAATATATAATATAGGCCAGGGCTAACCCAAGCTTCATGTCCACACCCGACTCAACCCTAACCCTAGCCATAACCCTAGCTTCAATGTCCACACCCCGGATCAAGAATAAACCTAACCCTCAACCTAACCCTAATCCTAATCTTAACCCTAACCCTAGCTTCGTGTCCACACCCCGGATCAACACAAACCGGAACCATAACTCTTTGTGATTTCCATTCTGCTTCCAGTATTGCCGGACCCTGAAATCAAGCAAGAATATTGTGCAGGACATATATATAATATATGTACAGGAGATGTATGCAACATCTAACTTAGTGTTTTGTAAGGTCTTATCATATGTTCATCTTCTTGTGTCTTTGTCTACGTTTTTCTGTGGTGTCTTCATGTCTCAATGTTAATAACATGACTTATTATATATTGACAATAAATTACATCAAAGCAAGCATGTGTTTGTATAATTGAGGGTGTGATCTATTTTCTCATGCTGATACCCCCTCGACCACGTTTGCAGACCTTATGCACACTCTGCTGGATGCGTTGCAAAGCATGCTTGCCCTCATTTTCTGTCAACGCCCACACACACATCCTGTCACAGGCACAGCTTGAGGTGGAAACAACCACATACGCCTCTGACGCAGTCAGCCAGCATCAGACCATTTTACACAGCTCAATACTGAGACCACATCCCGTGGAAATAATCATGCAAAACCCAACCCCAATGTTATTCCACTCCACCTCCCCATTTTGAGCTGTAAATCAGCACAGAGACTAAACAACTTAGTGGTTTCAGAAAATGAAATCTGCCTCCATAGTTTACCAGTGTTTAATGTTAGAACAGTTATGATGTTCACCAGGTTATGAATGCTCTCGGCTCATTAGGGTGTTTTCATCAATACAATTTGAATTTGCAGAAGAACGATACAGTTGCATAATAGCTTTGCTGGTGCAAAACTAAGTTGATGGGTCAGTGTGTGTAGGTTAATTCATAGGTTAGCACAGCATTTACAGTGTAATTGTAGTGCTACAGAGTACACATGGCCAAACAAAGCCCCAAAACAGGAAACTGTTGTAATAATTATGAATAGTGATAACTTTTATAGTTCTACAGTACCTGTTGAGGCTTGCACAATTTCAAAACAATTTCACAATAGAGACTATTTTGTAATCTTAAGAAGTCAAATCCGCAGGCAGACTATGAAATCTATGTTTACAGTATAAATCAAGCTAGCCATAAGATTCAGAATGCAAAGTCTCAGTATTATGTGGATGCTCTCAATGAAAATGGACATCACCCCAAAAACTCTGGAAAGTTCCTCAAGATCTGGACTCATCAAGAAGATGTTAAACAAAATCCTGTTTAAATGGTATAGAGACAGACAACGGAATCTGCTTTGAACAACTGAAAACAGTTGGGCATTTTCATACATTTTTTACAACCATTGTTGCCCCACCAGTTTCTAAACTACCTACTGTACAACATTTGTAAATTACAAATTTGAGACCGTGTCTGTATCAGAGGAGAAGGTAACAAAATGATGTTCTCATTGTGTGCAAACAAGTCAACTGGCCTGGATCAGATCCCAGCCAGATTCTTGAAAGATAGTTCAGGTGTCACCTACAAAACCATTACCCACATTGTAAACCTGTCTATAAACCAAGAAGAATTGTAGATCTGAGGTAGGGAACTACAGGTCTGTCTCAATTCTGACCACAATATCCAAGGTCTTTGAAAGGTTCTTTATGATCAGGTTGAGGAGTATCTCATTCAGCATAACCTACTGTATGAATACCAGTCCGGGTTCCGCGCAGCCAAATCTACAGACACATGCCTTACTCATCTCTTTTATCACATCAGATTGGAAAATGAGAAAGGACATTATACTTGCATGGTAATGCTTGACCTTCACAAAGCCTTTGACACCGTAGACCATGCCTTACTGATGTTTAAACTGTGTATGGGACTAAACAAAACCGCTGTGAATTGGTTTAGGTCGTACCTTACAAGGGGATCCCAGGCCTGTGACCTTACAAGGAGATCCCAGGCCTGTGACCTTACAAGGGGATCCCAGGTCTGGGATGTTGATGGGACCCTATTAGAGGTTAAGGAGATTACTTGGGCCTCTTTTGTTTCTTATTTATGTTAACGACATGCCAGCAGCAGTAAAACGCAAACTACTACTATATGCTGATGACTCTGTGTTGCTGTTGTCCGGGAAGGATACCTCACAGATTGAAGAGATACTTGGTAGGGAGTTGGCGTCAGTGAAGGAGTGGCTTACAGACAACAAGCTGTCATTACCTTTAGGCAAAACTGAATTCATACTGTTCTGTTCGGCATTAAACAGAGACTGCAGGAGGTAGATAGACAATGGTGACCTGTAATAGAAATTCAATTGTTTCCAAAGCGTCTGTCACATATCTAGGCATACATTAGATCTGTCACTCACAGGTGAGTCTATTGCTGCTGGAGTTATATCCAAGAGTGCCAGTAAACTCATATTTCTCTACCACAGAACAAATCAGTTTTACATCAAAATACAAAAAACTGACAACACAGATACAGTGTGATTTTGACTATGCCTGATCTGCAGTGGGCTGACGACAAAATGAAAGCATAAGATGCAGGTTGTGCAAAACAACGTCATTAGATATCTTCTAAATGTACCCTCCAGAACACATGTTGGAGGAAATTCATTCTTAGCAGTGGGTCTGTTGCCATACAGCCCAGGGTGGAACAGCTGAAGCATAACCATATAAACTGGGTGGTTCAAGCCCTGAATGCTGACTGGCTGACAGTATGCCAAGGGTATGACAAAACATGTATTTTTACTGTTCTAATTACGTTGGTAACCAGTTTATAATAACATTAAGGCACCCCAGGGTTTTCTGATATAAGGCCAATATACCAGAGCTAAGGGCTGTTCTTAGGCATGACGTAATAAGACCACCTTGGGCCTTATTGCTTAAGTATAAGAATCTTAGTGGTACTGCTTCTGACTACATAGGCTCACAGATAGCTATGGTTCATATTCTTGTCCATAACACAAGAGCCAGCATTCACAGCTGTAAGGTGCCAAGGGTCAATAGTGAGACTTGTTCTACTACACTGGTGTTCTGTTGTGGAATAGGTGGAAGGTAGCTTAGCAGGTAAGAGCTTTGGGGCAGTAACCGAAAGGTCACTGTTTTGAATCCCTGAGCCGACTTGGTGAGAAATCTGTTGATGTGCCCTTGATCATGGCACTTAAACCTAATTGCTCCTGTAAGTCGCTCTGGATGAGAGTGCCTGTTAAACGTAAATGAATAGCCTCCCACTGCCTATTGAATTGTCCCAGGACAGGTCAGAGCTCTTTGGAGAAGGTTGAGTATCACTTAGTGTCAATGACAGGCATTTATGCCTCTGCTACAAGAGAAAGGTACAGGCAGAGGTCTGGCCGTAAGGCCATCTTAGTATTATAGTTTTATTGATAAGGACATAGATTTATTGATTTATAATTCCTTTAGAGTCCAGGAGGACAAATAATGATATTAGGATAGGTTGACTGAATCTTTACTTTTTTAGTTATTTAGTTATTCTATGGTGTATGATGCTATTTTGTACTGTAGGGATTACTGTTGTTTTCTTGTTTTTTTTGTCTGTTTTGTGTGTAATCCATCGGGGACCAAGTTGGAGAAAAGTGAGTTTTGTGTTATCCCTGTGTTGTACTCAGAGCATTATACCCAAATGAATCAATCAATCAATCAATCAATCAATCAGTAGTTATAGTGTGCAGGGGAATATTAAATAGATTATTAAATGGATTAAAGTAATGGCAGGAATTAAACATACCTTGAATCAAAAGGAAGAGCAAAAGCTTTTGTCTTAAGATACGTAACAGTAAACTATTGCCACTGGATACACAGCCCAGTCGGTAAAGTGGAGGCCATGGGATGAGGGAATTCATCTGAACTGCTTCTACTCAAAACTATTCAATATGCTTTAATGTAGAAGATTTATGGCACATATTTTGAACTACTGTAGGAATAATCCTGAAGATAATGCTGGAGGCAAAATTGTAAAACTCAGGTCATTCTTTATGCAAGCATGTTACATAGGGCTTTAATTATGAAATCTTAGTCGAGAGACGGTAAATATCCTCATATAAGTTAAATACACAGACTCAAATGTTACAGTGTACTAGCTGAGTAATCAATTGAAACAATACAGGATGACAATGTAAAACAAAACAAAGGAAATGTAAGTGGTTTTATTTGGATGGAAAACAGGTGGTATGGATGTGGGTTGTGGATATATTTATGGAGCTCACAGGCTTAGCAGAGGCAGCTGCCAGCCATGTGTTTAACTTTCCATTCACACAGCCTTCTTGGTATACCCTGGAAAGCCTGACACATATAATGACTAAATCAACTTGGGGTTTAGTTCTTTGTGCTGTGCAAAAATTGGGTGTCTACAAACTTAACGTTAAAACAACTTGACTGATGGAACTATATAATGTAACTGTCCTTAATAAACCTTGAGTGCAATGTATTATTACTATTATTCATAAAGTATAAACACTATATATGCTATTATGAAATGGGATTTATTGAATTCATAAACATCTGCTGTATAAACATTACAAAGTGTAAAGCATTTATACATTAGTATTTTAGTATATAAGCATGTCTCAGACAGTTTTAATTGCCCTCAGCACATATTTTGCTGTAGACTTATGACTGAGTGATGAATGATTGAGATGAATATATTTACTGTAGATCACATGTACTTGACTCTAGGTGCCACCCACACAAAGTTCCACAAACAGGTATAACAGTTTGAATTAACAATGAAGGCTTTTTCCTCTTTCTTTTTGGTGTGTGGGAGCAGACAGACTTGAGTAAGATTTGAAGACTTCAGGAGAGAAAAATATTCCATACAATTCATTTATTTCATTAATATTTTTTAAATGATTTGGATTCTTTGTTTCCACCAATCTGTGTCTGTGAGGACAGTGATTTAGCTGGCAGTCCAAAGAATGAACAAATTCCTATGAATAAAACTTAAAGAGCTTCAGACCTCTAGAATGTAATAACAATGCAACTGGCTACAGTATTTACAATTCACGAATATCGTTTTTTACTCTGGCAAAGCATGATGAGAAGTGGTCAATTGTCAAATCAGTAGTTCTTCTGGAAATAATTTATTGTGTTGTCTTTGAAGGACTGATGGGCATTTTCTGAAAATATATAAATAAAACTAACATATAAATGCATGATATACAAATACACATCTACAGAGGTAAGTGTCATGTTAAATATCTGTCTTGGAAAACAAGGCATTGTCTTGTTCACAATATACCTTTCAATTACAATATTCTGAACAATCACAAACCATGTTCTGCCTTGCAGATTCAGTTGTAAAGAGAAACTGTACAACTATGAACTCACTCTAACTTATCCACAGATAAAGTCATCAGCACGTTGAAAACGATGGTCTTAAGGTTCTCTGAACCACCTCCTGGCAAATAGAGAAAATAAATAGTTATGTATGTTGTATGGTTAGCTGCGACACTTTTCATTGTCATATTCGTAAACACAGTGCACATACTGAAATGTACTGTGATTTGCCATTGCGGTAGTGATACGCACATCAGATTCTTACCTTCAATGCATTCGCCTCCATTTCCCATAAGGGCTCCTTGGCTGTTTTGTACTGTAAGGATTACTGTTGTTTTCTTGTGTTTTGTCTGTATTGTGTATTCCATCAGGGACCACGTTGGAGACAAGTCAAATTTGTGTTATCCCCTGGGTTGTACTCAGAGCATATTTCAAAATCAATCTATCAATCGGTACTTACAGTGCGCTGTGGAATATTAAAAAGATGATTAAACGGATTAAAGAAATTGCAGAAATAAAATGTATTTTTAATCAAGAGCAAAAGCTTTTATCTTAAGATACGTAACAGTAAACTATTGCCACTGGATACACAGCCCAGTCGGTAAAGTGGAGGCCATGGGATGAGGGAATTCATCTGACCTGCTTCTACTCAAAACTATTCAATATGCTTTAATGTAGAAGATTTATGGCACATATTTTGAACTACAGTGGGAATGATCCTGAAGATAATGCTGGAGGCAAAATTGTAAAACTCAGGTCATTCTTTATGCAAGCATGTTACATAGGGCTTTAAATGTGAAATCTTAATAGTCTATAGACGGTAAATATCCTCGTATGTTAAATACACAGAATCAAATGTTGCAGTGTACTAGCTGAGTATTCAATTAAAACAATACAGGATGACAATGTAAAACAAAACAAAGGAAATGTAAGTGGTTTTTTTTGGATGGAAAAGAAAACAGGTGGTGTGGATGTGGGTTGTGGATATATTTATGGAGCTCACAGGCTTAGCAGAGGCAGCTGCCAGCCATGTGTTTAACTTTCCATTCACACAGCCTTCTTGGTATACCCTGGAAAGCCTGACACATATAATGACTAAATCAACTTGGGGTTTAGTTCTTTGTGCTGTGCAAAAATTGGGTGTCTACAAACTTAACATTAAAACAACTTGACTGATGGAACTATATAATGTAACTGTCCTTAATAAACCTTGAGTGCAATGTATTATTACTATTATTCATAAAGTATAAACACTATATATGCTATTATGAAATGGGATTTATTGAATTCATAAACATCTACTGTATAAACATTACAAAATATGAGCATTGTAAGCATGTATTTTTATGTATAAAACATTTATACATTAGTATTTTAGTACATAAGCGTGTCTCAGACAGTTTTAATTGCGCTCAGCACATATTTTGCTTTAGACTTATGACTGAGTGATGAATGATTGAGATGAATATATTTACTGTAGATCGCATGTACTTGATTCTAGGTAGCCACCCACACAAAGTTCCACAAACAAGTATAACAGTTAGAATGTAAAATGAAGTATTTTTTCACTTTCTTCTTTGTGTGTGGGAGCAGACAGATTTGAGTAAGATTTGAAGACTTCAGGAGAAAAAAATGTTCCACATAATAAATTTATTTCATGAATATTTAGTAAAATGCTTCAGATTCTTTGTTTCCAACAATATGTGTCTGTGAGGACAGTCATTTAGTTGGCAGTCCAAAATATTAAGAAATTCACATGAGTAAAACTTCACACATCCAGAATGTAATTACAACGCAATTGACTGAAGTATTTACAGTTAATCAATATTTGTGTTTTATTCTGGCAAAGCATGATGAGACGTGGTCAGTAGTCAAATCAATAGTTCTTCTGGGAAAATGTATTGTGTCGTCTTTGAGGAACTGATGTATATCTTCTGAAAATAGAAAATAAACAAACATATTAACGCATGACATACAAATACACATCTACAAGGCATTGTCTTGTTCACAATATACCTTTCCATGAAAATATTCAATCACAAAACCATGTTATGCCTTGCAGATTGAGTTGTAAAGAGAAACTGTGCAACTATGAACTCACTCTAACTCATCCACCGTCATCAGCACGTTGAAAATGATGGTCTTCAGGAACAGAATTCTCAAGGCCCAGAATGGTCAGGGATAAGAAATTGAGCTTTGCATCTAGAAATGGAAATACCATAGTGATCAATATTTTATATTATAAGCAACAAGTGCCAAATAGGGTGATATTTTTTTGGAGACGTTTGATCATATCACAAACGAGAGAGTAAATGCTCTGATATGTACCTGTGTCAAAATACCAGTTTGCTTCACATTTCTCTGAACCACCTCCTGGCAAATAGAAAAAATAAATAGTTAAGTATGTTGTATGGTTAGCTGCAACATTCATAATTGACATATTCATAGACACACTTAGCGCACATACTGAAATGTACTGTGATTTGGCATTGCAGTAGTGATACACCCATCAGACTCTTACCTTCAATGCATTCACATCCATTTTCCTGACAGCTACTTGGCTGTTTTGTACTGTAGGGATTACTGTTGTTTTCTTGTGTTTCGTCTGTTTTGTGTGTAATCACCTTGGAGACAAGGGAAATTTGTGTTATTCCCTGGGTTGTACTCAGAGCATTATTCCCAAATTAATCAATCAATCAGTAGTTACATTGTGCTGTGGAATATTAAATAGATGATTAAAGGGATTAATGAAATGGCAGAAAACATATCAACTTTGAATCAAAAGAATGAGAAAAAGCTTGTCTTAAGATACAGTTAAGAAAAACTTTTGCCACTTGATACACAGCCCAGTCGGTAAACTGGAGGCCATAGGATGAGGGAAATCATCTGAACTGCTTCAACAAGAAACTATTCAATATACATTAATTTAGCAGATTATCGGTACATATAGTGCCTTGCAAAAAGTATTCAGACCCGCTCCCCCTCCCTGGCGCTGTTCCGTTTCACGTCCGTCAGCTAATAAACCTTCACTCCCTGTACCTGCTTCTCATCTCCTGCGTCGCTCCCTTACAGAATGCAGATACCACTACAAGAGGCATCGGGGAGTTCTTTTTGTTTTGTGGGTGACATCGGAACCGCCCTAGCTAGCTCGAGAGGTGTCCTTGCCCCGATTGGCTCGGAAGGCTCCCATCCCACGTCATGCTTCAGCCGGCTCGTAGGGCTCCGATGCCTTGGCTGGATCTTCAGGCTCCCACGCCTCAGCAGGTTCGCCAGGCTTGAGTTTTCTTGTTTTGTTGGTGACATTGGGGTTGCATTCTGCCGCCGGAGGTGCCTAGGCCAGCTCGTCGGGCTGCCATGCCATAGCTGGCTCGAGAGGTTTCTTTGCCTCGGTTGGCTCGGCAGGTTCCCATCCCACGTCATGCTTCAGCCGGCCCATGGGGTTTCTACGCCGCAGCGGCATCTTCAGGCTCTCACGCCTCAGCAGGTTCGCCAGGCTTAAGTTTTCTTGTTTTGTTGGTGACATCGGGCTTGGATTCTGCCGCCGGAGGTGCCTAGGCCAGCTCGTCGGGCTACCACGCCATAGCTGGCTCGAGAGGTTTCTTTGCCTCGGTTGGCTCGGCAGGTTCCCATCCCACGTCATGCTTCAGCCGGCCCATGGGGTTTCTATGTCGCAGCGGGATCTTCAGGCTCCCACGCCTCAGCAGGTTCGCCAGACCCCACGCCTCTGCCGGATCGTCGGGCTTCTACGCCCCAACCGGCTTGTCCAGCGCCCATGTCTAGGCCGGCCCATTAGGCTCGCCCAGTTGGGATGCAGGGTGGCGTCCCTAGAGGGGGGATACTGTCACGCTTGCTCCTGCTCCCGCTCCCCCTCCCTGGCACTCGAGGGCGGCAGGCTACCCGTCATCATACACACCTGTTACCAACATTACATGCAAATCAAATCAAATAAAAATGTATTTGTCACATACACATGGGTAGCAGATGTTAATGTGAGTGTAGCGAAATGCTTGTGCTTCTAGTTCCGACAATGCAGTAATAACCAACGAGTAATATAACCTAACAATTCCAAAACTACTACCTTGTACACACAAGTGTAAAGGGATAAAGAATATGTACATAAAAATATATGAATGAGTGATGGTACAGAACGGCATAGGCAAGATGCAGTAGATGGTATTGAGTACAGTATATACATATGAGATGAGTAATGTAGGGTATGTAAACAAAGTGGCATAGTTTAAAGTGGCTAGTGATACATGTATTACACAAAGATGCAGTAGATGATATAGAGTACATTATATGCAGTACATACTGTATACATATGAGGTGAGTATTGTAGTGTATGTAAACATTATATTAAGTATCATTGTTTAAAGTGGCTAGTGATATATTTTCCCATCAATTCTCATTATTAAAGTGGCTGGAGTTGAGTCAGTGTTTTGGCAGCAGCCACTCAATGTTAGTGGTGGCTGTTTAACAGTCTGATGGCCTTGAGATACAAGCTGTTTTTCAGTCTCTCGGTCACTGCTTTGATGCACCTGTACTGACCTCGCCTTCTGGATAATAGTGGGATGAACAGGCAGTGGCTCGGGTGGTTGTTGTCCTTGATGATCTTCGTGGCCTTCCTGTGACATCGGGTGGTGTAGGTGTCCTGGAGGGCAGGTAGTTTGCCCCCGGTGATGCGTTGTGCTGACCTCACTACCCTCTGGAGAGCCTTACAGTTGTGGGCGGAGCAGTTGCCGTACCAGGAGGTGATACAGCCCGACAGGATGCTCTCGATTGTGCATCTGTAGAAGTTTGTGAGTGCTTTTGGTGACAAGCTGAATCTCTTCAGCCTCCTGAGGTTGAAGAGGCGCTGCTGCGCCTTCTTCACGACGCTGTCTGTGTGGGTGGACCAATTCAGTTTGTCCTTGATGTGTACCCTGAGGAACTTAAAACTTACTACCCTCTCCACTACTGTCCCGTCGATGTGGATAGGGGGGTGCTCCCTCTGCTGTTTCCTGAAGTCCACAATTATCTCCTTTGTTTTGTTGACGTTGAGTGTGAGGTTATTTTCCTGACACCACACTCTGAGGGCCCTCACCTCCTCCCTGTAGGCCGTCTTATCGTTGTTGGTAATCAAGCCTACCACTGTAGTGTCGTCCGCAAACTTGATGATTGAGTTGGAGGCGTGCATGGCCACGCAGTCGTGAGTGAACAGGGAGTACAGGAGAGGGCTCAGAACGCACCCTTGTGGGGCTCCAGTGTTGAGGATCAGTGGGGTGGAGATGTTGTTACCTACCCTCACCACCTGGGGGCGGCCAGTCAAGTCCAGTACCCAGTTGCACAGGGCGGGGTCGAGACCCAGGGTCTCAAGCTTAATGATGAGTTTGGAGGGTACTATGGTGTTCAATTCTGAGCTGTAGTCGATGAACAGCATTCTCACATATGTATTCCTCTTGTCCAGATGAGTTAGGGCAGTGTGCAGTGTGCTTGCGATTGCATCGTCTGTGGACCTATTTGGGCGGTAAGAATATTGGAGTGGGTCTAGGGTGTCAGGTAGTGTGCATCTGCGCTCATTGGACTCACCGGGACTCACCTGGACTCCTTCACTTTGTTGATTACCCCCTGTACATCTGTCTGTTCCTTGGTTGTGTTCCCTGTGTCCGCATTATTCGGTATTGTGTTTGTAATGTGTTCCTGTCCAGATGCTGTTCCTGTTCCGTTTCATGTCCGTCAGCTAATAAACCTTCACTCCCTGTACCTGCTTCTCATCTTCTGCGTTGCTCCCTTACAGTTACAAATTGTGATTGAAATGGATTTGATTGAAAAAAATGTCAATAATCCACACAAAATACAATGTTATGTCGAAGTCAAAGAAAATGTGTATATTTTTAAGATAGATAAAAAATGAATAACCAAAATATAGTCGTTGCATACTGTAAGTATCCAGACCCGTTGTTTTGGCAAGCCCAAATTAGTTCAGAATAAACATTGGACTTAACAAAACACATAAAACTGTAAGTTACATGGACTCACTTTGTGTGAAATAATAGGGGGTTGACATGATTGTTGAATGACTAACCCTTCCTCTGTACCCCATACACACAACATCTGTAAGGTCCCTTCGTCAATTATGGAATTTCAAGCACAGATTCAACTACAAAAACCAGGGGGCTTTTTGAAAGCCTCCTGAAGAAGGGCAGTGATTGGTAGATGGGTAACAAAAACAAATGGGACATTGAATATATCTTTAAGCATGGTCAAGATAATAATTATGCTGTGGATTATGTATTAAACCACATCGAAGATCAAAGATACAGTCGTCATGCTGAACTGAACTGCAGGACAGGAATGAAACTGCTCAGGATGTTACCATGAGGCTAATGGTGACTTCAAACAGCTACAGAGTTCAATGGCTGTGATGGGAGAAAACAACGTTGCAGTGACTCCAAAATACTGACTTAAGTGACAGAGTGAAAGAAGAATACTATATACAGAATATAAATATTCCAAAACATTCAGCTTGTATGCAGCATGACACTAAAGTAATACTGCAACAACAAAAAACCTAACACCAGGCCAAAACTACAATGGAGTTGCGTACTAAGAAGACAGTGAACGTTTCTAAGTGCCCAAGTTACAGTATTGTCTTAAATATGTTTAAGAATCTATGGAAAGACTTGAAAACAGCTGTTTAGCCATGATCCCCAACATCTTGACAGAGCTTGAATATTTTTTTAAAGAACAATGAGCAAATATTGCACAGTCTTGGAGTGCAAAACTCTTAAAGACTCAAAACTGTAATCGATGCCAAAGGTGTTTCTAACACGTATTGATTCAGGGAGATAAATAATTATGCAAAGACTATACTAGAATGTGTCTTGTACATTGACATTACAGAGTATTTTGTGTATATTGTTGGCAAAAAAATAAAATACAATCAATTTTAATTGCACTTTTGTAACACAATAAAATGGGAAGAAATGTAAGGGTTCTGAATACTTTTGCAATGCAATGTATATTGAACTACAGTATGAATAATGCTGAATATAATTCTGGAAGCAAAACTGCAAAACACTGGTAATTCTGTATGCAAGTATGTTACAGAGGGCTTTGATTTATGAATTATGAAATCACAAAGGGTGTTCTTTAATGGAAGCCTCGCAAACATAATCCAGGTAGAGTCAGGCATTCCCCAGGGCAGCAATCTAGGCACCTTTATTTGAAAAAAATCTTTACTAATGACCTGCCACTGGCTCTGAGTAAAGCCTGTGTGTCTATATATGCTTATGACGCAACACTATACATGTCAGCTACCACAGCAAGTGAAACAACTGCAACATTTAACAAAGAGCTGCAGACAGTTTCAGAATGGGTGGCAAGAAATAAGTTTGTCCTAAATATTTCAAAAACTAAAAGCATTATATTTGGGACACATCATTCACTAAACCTTAAACCTTAACTAAATCTTGCAGTATATAATGTGGAAATGTAACAAGTTGAGGAGACTAAACTGCTTGGTGTAACCCTGGATTGTATAATGTCATGGTCAAAATATATCGATGCAACTGTAGCTAAGATCGGGAGAGGTCTGTCCATAATAAAGTGCTGCTCTGCTTTCCTAAAAATGCTATCAAAAAGGCAGGAAAAAGGCAGGTCCGACAGACCCTAGTTTTGTCGCTCCTGGACTACTGTCCAGTCGTGTGATCAGGTTCCACAAAGAGGAACTTAGGAAAATTATAATTGGCCCAGAACAGGGCAGCACGGCTGGCCCTTAAATGTACACAGAAATCTAACATTAATAATATGCATATCAATCTCCCCTCTACTTTGAGCCAAGAGAGATTGACATGCATATTAGTACAACTTGTATTTGTGAGAAGTATTGTCATGTTGAACCAACCGAGCTAGTACACAGCTCAGACACCCATGCATACCCAACAAAACATTCCACCAGTGGTCTTTTCACAGTCCCCAAGTCAAATCAAATGAAATGTTATTTGTCACGTACACATGGTTTGCAGATGTTAATGTGAGTGTAGTGAAATGCTTGTGCTTCTAGTTCCGACAATGCATTAATAACCAACGAGTAATCTAACCTAACAATTTCACAACAACTACCTTATACACACAAGTGTAAAGGGATGAAGAATATGTACATAAAAATATATGAATGAGTGATGGTACAGAACGGCATAGGCAAGATGCAGTAGATGGTATCCAGTACACTATATACATATGAGATGAGTAATGTAGGGTATGTAACATATAAAAGTGTCATAGTGGCTAGTGATACATGTATTACATAAAGATGTTTAAAGTGGCTAATGATAAATTTTTACATCAATTTTCCCATTATTAAAGTGGCTGGAGTTGAGTCAGTATGTTGGCAGCAGCCACTCAATGTTAGTGGTGGCTGTTTAACAGTCTGATGGCCTTGAGATAGAAGCTGTTTTTCAGTGCAGAACAGACTATGGGAGGTGCACAGTACTGTACTATATAAAGCCATGAATAAATGGAATTATAGTCCACATCAAGTAACTCATGCAAGCAGAAAATCTGATTTAAAAAAACAGATACAAATACACCTTATGGAACAGCGGGACTGTGAAGAGAGACACACACAGGCACACACATACACAAAAACATGATAACATACGCACTATGAAGACACGTACAAATGGATTTTGTGTTGAAGATATGTGATAGTAGTGGCATGAGGGCACATACTTCATGTGCTCTGAAATCTGTTTTTTTTTTATTGCATATAACTGTCAAATTTTGCTGGACCCCAGGAAGAGCAGCTGCTGCCAATGGGGATCCATAATATATACAAATACAAACAGTCTAGAGACTAGTAAATGTCCTCATATTAGTTAAATACACAGACTCAAATTTTGCAGTGTACTATCTGGTTCATCAAAAAAAACAATCTCTATTGCACACCACACTGCCCTTTCCCACCTGGACAAAAGGAACGCCTACAATTGAAGTCGGAAGTTTACTTACACTTATGTTGGAGTCATTAAAACTTGTTTTTCAACCACTCCACAAATGTTTTGTTAACAAACTACAGTTTTGGCAAGTCAGTTAGGACATCTACTTTGTGCATGACACAAGTCATTTTTCCAACAATTTTTTACAGAGAGATTATTTCACTTATAATCAATGTATCACAATTCCAGTGGGTCAGAAGTTTACATACACTAAGTTGACTGTGCCATTAAATAGCTCGGAAAATTCCAGAAAATTATGTCATGGCTTTAGAAGCTTCTGAGGCTAATTGACATAATTTGAGTCAATTGGATGTGTACCTGTGGATGTATTTCAAGGCCTACCTTCATACTCAGTGCCTCTCTGCTTGATATCATAGCAAAATCAAAAGAAACCAGCCAAGACCTCAGAAAAACAGTTGTCATACCATTAAGGAAGGAGACGCATTCTGTCTTCTAGAGATGAACGTACTTTGGTGCGAAAAGTGCGAATCAATCTCAGAACAGCAGCAAAGGACCTTGTGAAGATGCTGGAGAAAACAGGTACAAAAGTATCTATATCCACAGTAAAACGAGTCTTATATTGACATAACCTGAAAGGCCTCTCAGCAAGGAAGAAGCCACTGCTCCAAAACCACCATAAAAAAGCCAGACTACGGTTTGCAACTGCACATGGGGACAAAGATCGTACTTTTTGGAGAAATGTCCTCTGGGCTGATGAAAAAAAATTAGAACTGTTTGGCCATAATGACCATCGTTATGTTTGGAGGAAAAGGGGGAGACTTGCAAGCCAAAGAACACCATCCCAACCGTGAAGCACGGGGGTGGCAGCATCATGTTGTATGGGTGTGTCACGCCCTGGTCTTAGTATTTTGTGTTTTCTTTATCTATTTGGTCAGGCCAGGGTGTGACATGGGTTTTTGTATGTGGTGTGTTTTGTCTTGGGGTTTTTTCACAGGTATTGGGATTGTAGCTTAGTGGGGTGTTCTAGGTTAGTCTATGGCTGTCTGAAGTGGTTCTCAATCAGAGGCAGGTGTTTATCGTTGTCTCTGATTGGGAACCATATTTAGGCAGCCATATTCTTTGAGTGTTTCGTGGGTGATTGTCCTTATGTCCTTGTTTCTGTCGTGTGTTAGTTTGCACCTGTATAGGCTGTTTCGGTTTTCGTGTTACGTTTGTTGTTTTCGTATTGATTCGTGTTTTTCCTTGTTTCATTAAAATATGAATCACAATAGCCACGCCGCATTTTGTTCCGACTCTCCTTCGCATATAGAAAACCGTTACAGGGTGCTTTGCTGCAGGATGGACTGGTGCACTTCATAAAATGGATGGCATCATGAGGGGGGGAAATTATGTGGATATATTACAGCAACATCTCAAGACATCAGTCAGGAAGTTAAAGATTGGTCCCAAATGGGTCTTCCAAATGGACAATGGCCACAAGCATACTTCCAAAGTTATGGAAAAATGGCTTAAGGACAACAAAGTCAAGGTATTGGAGTGGCCATCACAAAGCCCTGACCTCAATCCTATAGAAAATTTGTGGGCAGAACTGAAAAAGTGTGTGCGAGCAAGGAGGCCTACAAACCTTGAGTGTATGTAAACTTCTGACCCACTGGGAATGTGATGAAAGAAATAAAAGCTGAAATAAATCATTCTATCTACTATTAATCTGACATTTCACATTCTTAAAATAAAGTAGTGATCCTAACTGACCTAAGATGGGGAATATTTGCTAGGATTAAGTGTCAGGAATTCTGAAAACTGAGTTTAAATGTATTTGGCTAAGCTGTATGTGAACTTCCGACTTCAACTGTATGTGAGAATGCCATTCATTGACTACAGCTCAGCGTTCAACACCATAGTGCCCTCAAAGCTCATCAATAAGCTAAGGACCCTGGGACTAAACACCTCCCTTTGCAACTGGATCCTTGACTTCTTGACGTGCCACCCCCAGGTGGTAAGGGTAGGTAACAACACATTCACCACGCTGATCCTCAACACAGGGGCCCCTCAGGGGTGCGTGCTCAGTCCCCTTCTGTACTCCCTGTTCTCTCATGACTGCATGGCCAGGCACGAGACTACAACACGATCATTAAGTTTGCCATTGACACAACAGTTTTAGGCCTGATCATCGACAACTACTAGACAGCCTATATAGAGGAGGTCAGAGACCTGGCCATGTAGTGCCAGGACAACTACCTCTCCCTCAACGTGAGATGATTGTGGACTTCAGGAAAAAGAGAACCGAGCACGCCTCCATTCTCATCAACGGGGCTGCAGTGAAGCAGGTTGAGAGCTTCAAGTTGTCCACATCACCAACATGGTCCAAGCACACCAAGACAGTCGTGAAGAGGGCACGACAAAACCTATTCCCCCTCAGGAGATGGGCATGGTCCCCATATCCTCAAAAGGTTCTACAGCTGTACTATCGGGAACATCCTGACTGGTGGCATCACAGTTTGGCACTACAAAGGGTAGAGCGAATGGCACAGTACATCACTGGGGCCAAGCTTCCTGCCATCCAGGACCTCTATACCAGGCGGTGTCAGAGGAAGGCCCTAAAAATGGTCAAAGACTCCAACCAGCCTAGTCATAGACTGTTCTCTCTGCTACCGCACGGCAAGCGGTACTGGAGCACCAAGTCTAGGTCCACGAGGCTCCTGAACAGCTTCTACCCCCAAGCCATAATACTCCTGAACATCTAATCAAATGACTACCCAGACTTTTCGCATTGACCCCCTCTCTTTTACACCACTGCTACTCTCTGTTGTTATCATCTATGCATAGTCCCTTTAATAACCCTACCTACATGTACATATTACCTCAACTAACCGGTGCCCCCGCACATTGACTCTGTACCGGTACCCCCCTGTATATAGTCTTGCTGTTGTTATTTTACTGCTGCACTTTAATTACTTGTTACTTTTATTTCTTATTCTTATCTGTATTTTTTTAAACTGCATTGTTAGTTAGGGGCTAGTAAGTAAGCATTTCAGCGCATGTGACTAATAAAATTAAATGTGATTTGACAATGTAAAACAAAACAAAGGAAATGTATGTGTTTAAAAAAAATGGAAAACAGGTGGTGGGGATTTGGGTTGTGGATATATTTATTAAGCTTACAGGCTTAGCAGAGGCAGCTGCCAGCAATGTGTTTAACTTTCCATTCATACCACCTTTGTTGGTATACCCTGGAAAACCTGGCACATACTGTATAATGATCAAATCAACATGGGGTTTAGTTCTTCGTCTACAAATTCAACAATAAAACCATTTGATTCATAAAAATATCTAAATGTTATTATAATCCTATAATTGTAAAATAACTTGTTTATTATATACAAATTTGTCAACAAAATATACGTAGTGTATGTGCTGTTAATAAATGGGTATTCTTGCATTTATAAACATCTAGACTAGAGTAACATGTTAAAAACAATAAAAGCTTATTTATAAAGCATTTATAATAGCTTATCAATGAACATTAGATTAGCACATTAGGTGGGTCTCTAAAACATTCAGACATGTGTTGCCTGATTAATAGGAATTAGGAGGTATACTCATCATGAAGGAATAAAGGAAATGACTTGGAGGATTTTTGTGAAACTAATATAGTATGTTATAAATGTAATATAAATGTAATCAACTAATATAAATGTAATCAACTTTGAAAA
The DNA here is from genome assembly GCF_036934945.1 of Oncorhynchus masou masou. NCBI lineage: Eukaryota > Metazoa > Chordata > Actinopteri > Salmoniformes > Salmonidae > Oncorhynchus > Oncorhynchus masou. The sequence continues at coordinate 30,322,782 of NC_088214.1, read as the reverse complement.
TACATTACAAACTTTAGGCAAAACAAATAGCTCCATATAATGTATTTATTTAATTAATATTTTCATCAAAACAAAACACTTTACAAAGACTGTTTTTTAAATCAATATACAAAAAGGAACAGTTTCTTATATATTTCCGTTACATTTAGCTATATATTTTTACTCTAAAGAATAATACAAAATGAGGTTCATGACATTTCAAGCAAAGAGTGAGCAGAATCAAAAACATTTTGATGTACTATCACAAGTCACAACAGTTGGAGAGAAAAAAATATATATACAGATAAGCAAATTATAATACATCATATTTATGACTTGAAGAACATGTTTACAAATCCTTCAACATACATATTTTCTGCAAATCAATGGATGGATTCTTAATTTGAAACAATGTCTGTCTGGGAGGACAGTGATGTATTTGACATTCCAGACAATCAAGAGATTCCAATGAGTGCAATCTACTTCCTACAATGAGAATGTAATTACAATTCAATTCAATAGTTCTTCTGAGAAGGATTTCTTGTGTTGTCTTTAAGGGACTGATGGATATCTTCTGAAAATATATAAATAAAACAAACAAATTAGTGCATGATATACACATACACATGCTCAGAGTTAAGTGTCATGTTAAATATCAGTCTTGGAAAACAAGGCATTGTCTTGTTCACAATATACCTTTCCATAAAAATATTCAATCACAAAAATATGTTATGCCTTGCAGATTGAGGTTGTAAAGAGAAACTGTGCAACTATGAACTCACTCTAACTCATCCACAGTCGAAGAGTCATCAGCACGTTGAAAACGATGGTCTTCAGGAACAGAATTCTCAGGCCCAGAATGGTCAGGGATAAGAAATTGATCTTTGCATCTAGAAATGGAAATACCATAGTGATCAATATCTTATATTATAAGTAACAAGTGCAAAATAGGGTGATATTTTTTGGAGACGTTTGATCATATCACAAATGAGAGAGTAAATGCTCAGATATGTACCTGTGTCAAAATACCAGTTTGCTTCACATTTCTCTGAACCAACGTCTGGCAAATAGAGAAAATAAATAGTTAAGTATATCATACAGTATGGTTAGTGGCAACATTTGTATTTGTCATATTAATATACACAAGTGATGTTCACAATGAGTGCAAATACATACGGTAATATGCTGTGATTTGGCATCATCTGAAACATACCTTTAGTGCAATTTTCTCCGAGGGCAACCTGGCTGTAGTAGCTGTCCCCATTCACTCTGGTGGCCTCTGTCTTGTTGAAGACTTCCAAGTGCGTAGTAGCATTGTGTGCGCTGAAATCTGTAGCCAGGCAAGCTGTGGTATTTCTTGACTTCAAGCTGTAGTAAAATGGTTCATGTTTCTCTCCTGTAAAACATAAAAATAAACATTTAAGACCTTGGGTCTCCATTTCTAATACCTTGGTTGGATTCAAAATAGTGGCAGCATGTCGAATAAAGAATGATGTTATATCGGTTAACTATGTCTAAGCATTTAAAAAATGAACTGATCTAACAATTTTTCTAAAAATACAACATGGACACTGATATTGGCAAAATGGTGGTAGTTGGCCAGTCAACCAAGTTCCGATTATACAACTCAAAACCATTATCTCTCATTTGCAAGAATGTTTAGAATAACTACTTTAGCCTTATGCTGTGAATATGCTGATTCGACATTTAATTGAACCAACTGTAGTTCCACTCCACAATGAGACAGTTATCAAGCTAGCTGTCAAATTGGCTGTTCTAATGTACACTACAATATCATTTTCATTCGTTTTTTTAAGAAAAAGTGTAATCCCTTACCCAAAGATTGTCCCAGACATGGACCTACCCACAAAAACCTGTTTTCGTTTCTGTAACAGATTTCTTACGGAAAAATAACTAAATCATGTTGGCGAATTATATACCCCGAACATCAATCATATCAAACATATACTGTACACCCTTAACAAGGTCAGTGTCAGATTTATGTCTTTAACTCCTGGCCTAGTTGTCAGGTTTCTTTATGAAGTGGCATTCAAGGTAGCTATCGCCAGTTTTTACACTTTATCTGTTCCTATATGACCACTAGGGGCTGCATCTTAACTTATAGATAAACGCAAAAAATTTAGTATATTGAATTAATCATGCATTGATTTAATGGGAGAATTTACTGAAAATGCATGTCATGCCCCATGATTTCAAATTAGGATTCAGACAGACATTACAAACCTTTGGTGATCTAAGCAGAAATACTTTGTTTGTAATAATACTGAATCATTTAAATCACGTAAGAGTAAGATTTTACATAGGATCTTTCAAATGTAGTACTTACTGGCCTCAATAGTGATATTTACCGCAGTTCCAAAAACAAGTTTATTGATTCCTGTTCCAGTCACTCACAGTGCATTAGCTGTGAGCAATACCATTTATCATTACCTAGCTACAGCAAATTAAATATGTAGCGTAATTTAAATAAAGATTAATAAATACATTCAATTTTTTATCAATTCTAAATTATATGTAAATATGTTCAATTCACTGATTGTACATACGAAGTAGTTTAGTATTTCAAGTAATGGCTATTTTTTGTGGCAAGATTGCAATTGACAATATTTATTTGTCATTTTAGCTCGTGAGCAATATGTTTATAATGTTTATCTAAAGTACTGTACTGTGATCTACTGTTACACCATTTTCAGATGATTTTTACATTTTCTCAGAAATACTTTTTACCCAAAACGAATAGCTTACAAATTGGATAAGATCTGGCATTTTACACTTACTTGTCATAATTAACATTTTGGTTCCTGAACCAAATGTGATCTTCTGATACTCATTCACACAATAACTTATTCTCATACAAAAACATAACAATGGAAGGGGAAACCAATTTGTTAAAATGGTGTGTTTTGTAATTATATGTATTGTAATTCTTATAATAACGATGAGGTGTAAATGTCTACCAATAATCATTATAGGTACTACAGCCCTACTTCACAGCTATAGTAGCAAGTTAAATGTAAAATGTTACCAAGTTACCAATACATCATTTTTAAGATATATTTTCTATAATATTTATTGCTGCTACTACTACAGCTACAGCTGCTACTACTATCGTAGACACATTTTAAACTTACTTGAATGCAAAATTAGTTGGATGCCATTTCCAAATGATATTTTGAATCCACTTGTCACACATACATTGGCCTCATTACAAAAACAAACAACTCGATTTTACTTAAAATTGTATGTACAGTTTCCTCTTAGAATTTGCAAAGTTCAAAGATGTAGCATTTCAAGACTGAGGTTCTCACATTACTGATTGGTCAAAATAAGTTTAGATCTGCTCAGACTTCATGTATAGTTTCACACATCCTAAATTGGCTATCAATAACATGATAAAAATTAATCTGAGTCGGATGCATGTTGGTTAATGATAAGCAGCCTACGTGAATAGCTGAATTGTTAATGGAGTTATAGAAATGTGTTGCTTACAGTGTTGTATAGTGTATAGTCTCCGTTAAATTATCAAATATGAATTGTTTAAACAACGTAGTACAAATGTAAATAATATGACATAATACTATGTAGATACTGCACTTACTCGACAGAACAACACATTTTGTTCCACGACCAAAAATGATTTTGTTGAAGTTGTTATTCACACACTGATATGTCCGATTGCAGAAACAACCCAACAATATTTTGTTTAACCCACAACAAGGAACTGCCTTTATTGAAATACCAAATCTTGAAATACCGAATAATAATAAAGTATTACCAGTAAATGGACTTACTTGAATCAATTATTAATTTTGTTCCGCTCCCAAAGGTTACTTTGTTATATCCAGAATTCACACAACACTTTCCCCCATTACATAAACCCCCCTCTAACATGTGAATTAAATAGCTTTTCCCATGAAAGAACTCCTGGGCTCTGCCATTCTCATCATTTCTAATGAAGTTGTTGACTAATTGATTCATTAATCGTTCAAGGTTTTAATACTTCTGTTCACAATCAAAGACTTAAAGGCTTTGTTCTCACCCACAACTACATTTTTGAACTCATGAACTGTACGCAATAGTTCTTAACGTCTTATAATGTCATTATAGTCTACTAGTTTCATTTGGCCATTTTAACAAGTTTTGATCTTTATCTTATTTACTATCTTTACTATTCATTTAACCTATAATGAATCAATTAAATGCAGAGCATGTCAAATAAAGAATTATGTTACATCAATTAAAGGTCCAATGCAGCCGTTTTTATCTCGATATCAAATCACTTCTGGGTAACAATCAAGAATGTTAAAGTGGTCAAGAAGAAACATAAATAGTTTCTTAGCAAAGTGCAGATTCTCAAGCAAGAATCTAGCTAGGACTATCTGGTTCTAGTCGGGAGGGGAAAACTGAAAACTGTCTGTTATTGGTGGAAAGGTTTGGAACTCTTTTTCTTATTGGTCTTTTAACTAATTTACCGCCTGTTGATGTCACCAGTCAGGCCAAAACTCCATCCCATCAAAACAGGCTGGAATTTCAGGCGGTCTTTTCAAAATGCACTTACACTAAAAGGGTATTATCCTAATTTTCACAATTTCACAGTATTATTCCAATGTTCATAGTGTGGAAAGATATGGGCTTTTACCTATATATGAGCGCTTTCAAACATTAACTGATATAATCTTTTTTTTTTAAATACAACATGGACAGCCTGATATTGGCAAAATGGTGGTAGCTGGCTAGTCAACCAAGTTCTTACTCTAAAAAACATTATTTCTAGTTTGCAAGAATGTGCAGGTCCAGACAAATATCTCGAATAACAATTTTAGCTTTATGCTGTGAACATGCTGATGTTGCATTTAGTTGAACCACCTGTAGTTCCACACCATAATGTGACAGTTATCAAGCTAGCTGTCACATTTGACAATTCCAATGTGTGCTATATTGATGAAAGTTTCTTTGTGATTTGTTTGTTTGAAGAAAAAGTGTAATAGTACTAGTCACACAGACATAGACCTTCCCACGAAAAACTGTTTATGTTTCTGTAACAAATTTCTTATGGAAAAATAACCAAATTATTTTGCCGAATTATATACCCCGAACAACAATTTAGAAACACCTCATAAATCATTAACAAGGTCAGTGTCAGGTGTTTTGCTATAACACCTGACTTCTTTGGCATGTTTCTTTATGAAGTGACATTCGTGTAGCAATCTCCAGTTTTTACTATTCACTATCTGTTCCTATATGACTGCATCATTAACCTATAGATACAAGCACATACATAGGATATTGTGTTAATCATGCATTGGTTTAATGGGAGATTTGAATGAACATTCAAGTCATTCACCATGATCTCATTATACAATTCGGCCTTCAGTGAACTACAACGAGTTCCTCTGATATTGGAAATACAAAACTTTGGAATTCTAAGCAAGGAGTACTTTGATTGCCATTTGTAATAATACTGGGCCAGTAAAATCACCTAAAATGAAGGCTTTACATAGGATGTTTCAAATATAGTACATACTGGCACCTCTCCTTCCAGTTCTCTGCTGCCAATGACTGGAACGAACTACAAAAAATCTCTGAAACTGGAAACACTTATCTCCCTCACTAGCTTTAAGCATGAGCTGTCAGAGCAGCTCACAGATTACTGCACCTGTACATAGCCCATCTTTAATTTAGCCCAAACAACTACCTTTTTCCCAACTGTATTTATTTATTTTTGCTTCTTTGCACCCCATTATATCTCTACTTTGCACATTCTTCCACTGCAAATCAACCATTCCAGTGTTTTACTTGCTATATTGTATTTACTTCGCCACCATGGCCTTTTTGTTTACCTCCCTTATCTCACCTCACTTGCTCACATTGTATATAGACTTATTTTTCTACTGTTTTATTGACTGTATGTCTGTTTTACTCCATGTGTAACTCTGTGTCGTTGTATGTGCCGAACTGCTTTGCTTTATCTTGGCCAGGTTGCAATTGTAAATGAGAACTTGTTCTCAACTTGTCTACCTGGTTAAATAAAGGTTAAATAAAATAAAAATATATGAAAAAATAGTGATCTTTATTCCTGCTCCAAAAATAAAGTTTATTGATTCCTGTTCCACTAACACAGTGCTTTAACTGTGAGCAATAGCCATTTCTTTAGCTAACTACATCAAATGAAAACTGTAGTAGAAATAGAATATAGACTTTCACAGGTTTTAAATATAAAATAGTTGTAAAAATAATCATATTTTTAAGTGGTGCGATTGAGATCGAGAATATCTATTTGCAAGCTTAAATCTTTTGACAATGACACTGTCATAACAAAACATGTAAAGTTATATTATTTCAAATGTAATTCTTATTTTAATAAACACTTACGTGACAGGACAACAACTTTTGTTCCAGATCCAAATATGATTTTGAAGTTGTTGTTATTCACACAATGATAGGTCAGGTTATAAAAACCTGACCCCAAAAAGCCCGGCAAAGAATTTATTAGAAATCTAATGTTTTGAAGATCTACTTATTAGATATGCTCTGGAGAAGAACATACTACAATTAAAAGTATATTAATATATCATTACGTCATAATTAGAATTAGCAATTTTAAAAGAGATTTCACATTTCATTATCAGCAACATGATAACATTGATTTGGGTCTGATATGTATTGGTGAATGGTAGGTGGCCAACATTAATAGTTGAATTGCAATAGATTCAGTTATAGAAACAATACAATACAGTACAAACGTATCTAGTATTAGTTACTACTATGTAGATATAGTACTTACGCGAAAAGACAACAAGTTTTGTTCCAGAGAGCAAGTTTTGTTCTATTATCAATTTTGTGACACTGACAAAGGTTATTATGCTATATCCAATATTTAGCCCCATTGCAATACCTTCCTTAACAACATTAATGGGATAACTTTCCCCATGAAAACATGAGTTCTCACATTCTCAAAATGTACGAGGTAGTTCACAAATGTACGAGGTAGTTGTACGAGGTAGTTCTCAAAATTGTTAAGCAATATTTAGCACTTGTGTGGTCCTAACATACAATTGAAGTTTTAAACCAGTCAAGTGTAACTAACAGTTGTTATTTTGTCACAATATTCCATTATATGTTTTACTTCATAATTTCAACATGTATTTTATTAAAATTTGGACATCTCTATATTCACTATCATTTTAACCTAATGTATCAATTAAGAGTCAAACCGCTAACGTGAAAATCCTAACCCACAATCTATTGAACCTAATAAAATGTTTGAACAAAGTATTTTTTTAGAATTTTTAATCAACTTACTGGCTCGTATAATTAGTTGGGTTCCAACTCCAAATGTTATCTTATATCCAGTATTCACACAGACAATGGCCTCATTACAAGAACCCTACCCGTTAACATGATTTGACTGACCATTTGATTATAGGCCTACAATAAGATTTATTTTCCATATCAAGTTTGGCAAGATTGTCAAAACTCTCGCTGCTTAACTTATTTCTGATAAAGGTAATTACATTTGAACCTGGCTGAAAATAAATGGTGTGTCCTGCCGAAAGTAGACTTTGTTCCATCCATCATTCATCCATAATTTGAAAATGTGAAGACCCATTGCATCTTAACAAGTAAACCTTATAAAGGTTTGTTGCTGCTGTCAAATCTATATATATATATATACTCACTTAATTCAATTATCAATTTAGTTCCTACTCCAAATATGACTTTCCGGTTGTTAGCATTCACACATTGCATTAGTACTCAGCAATAACGTACCCCACAACCTATTCCAGGTTAAAATTGTGTGATAGCTTATAGAACATCCATAAATGCATCTACAGAATAATGTCCATGTAAATGTGTACTAAATGTATTTTTTAAATGTGTTTGGACAATAGAGTAAATATATTTGATCACTATCATATTTTGTTTGTCAATTTGTTTAGAAATATTAATTCAAAAAATAATTTCTTAACAGACATCATCCACCGTATTACATTAGAAAACAAGAATTTAAGTTTCCATTGTTTTGCTTTTAAAGACGGCCTGTTTTATAGTGTCTATGAGGACATTTACGGTAACCATATCTAAATAATGTTGAATGTTTTTGTAACAAACAAGCCTTTTTGAATGCATTTTTTAATGTACTTGGAATTTATTTTTAATACTTACTGGAATAAACTGTCATCTTTGTGCCAAGTCCAAATATAACTTTGTTGGTTCCGTAAGTCACACTGTGTTGCATCTCTTAGCAATTACTGCCGCAAGTGTATTTTCTCATTTAAACAAAATGTACTACAAATGAGTTCACATTAGTGATTTACAAATTATAGTACAAAACAATAGTAGTTTGGTTGGATTATTTTCAAATATTATATTCATTTTTGAGTGGAGGAAAATGCTATCAGCATGTGTTATACTAGTGGGATAGAATAATTAATGTTATTTTTGACAAGACAAAGTAAATATAACCATCTCCACCAATTTAGTGTATTCAGTTTAAAATGCAGGACTTTCCACACAATCAAAATCTTTGACTTGGACATTGATTTGGAAACAACGGTTGTATTTGATTCCAATTTTCCGAAATGTGAAATGGTGAGTGAAATTTCATTCCTTACTAGATTGTACTGACAGAGCGGTTCCCCTTCCAAAGATCAGTCTTCGTGTCCCATCATTCACACAGTAACATATGACATAACAGAAACACTGATCAATGTCTAACTTTAAAAAAACGTTTCTCATGTGGGATACTGCTTTTAATCAAACTAATTTGGATCATTGATATTTTCCCTTCCGACACAATGAGTCCACTTAACATTGCCATAAATCATCCCCCTGGAGTATTATGTAATCTGTGATTAACAGAATCAACAAAGGTCAGGAATTACTCACTGGTTTCAATGATCAATTGAATTCCTTTTCCAAAAATGACCTTCCTCAGTCCAGAGTCAGTCCCACATTGCTTGGGCCTTAACCAAAATTTTTTTTTTTTGCAGCATGCATACTGTAATAAAGCTTCAATTGTTTCAGTAAAGTTAGGTATATAAAAATGAAGTCTCTGGGTTAAACCAATTAGATATTGAATCACTTCAGTCTACGTCCAATATTTGTTTCGAAGGTTGACAATTAAAATATTGTTGATTGATTGAGCTGCAGTATAATTATTTTTCAAAACTTGAGACCAACCTATTAAATCAACAAATCTGAACCCCACATTGTTTCTTACTTATCTCTACAGATAGGGATGTTCCACTCCCAAAGATGAGCTTTCCCACTCCAACATTCACACACTAAAAACGGTCTCAGCAAAAACGATCACAGAGAGACCAGAGTTACCATGGAGTGATCACTTTTAATGATGTAATTGATACTGACAACCATTCTTAAAACGCAATACATTTATGATGATCTACACCACTATCTTGTTTATGCACTTACTTGAATTGACCGTCAACTTTGTTCCCTGCCCAAACACAAATCTGTTGACTCCGACAGTCACACAGTGTTTGATATGTAAGAAAATACATGATTAGGATTTTAGACTGTCAGGATTGGTGAATTTAGTATATATTTTAAATGACACTAAACTTCTCAGAATATAAAAACTAGTATCAACTGGTTTCTCAGATATAATTTTAACATTCACCCTTTGCAATTGCCTATTTTATGCCAGGTATGCAATGTTGCTTTAGTTGTCTTCTGAAACCCTACTGTATGGCCTTTCAAACCAAAGCCACATCAACTAATTAAATACATTTCAACATGATTTCTTACTTGTTTCTACAAACAGCGATGTTCCACTGCCAAATAGGAGGCGGAACAAATAGGTGGTTCAAAACTATGACTGTTATTTTTATGTATATTTCAACTTAAAAATATGAATTATCTAGTTTTTCCAACTCAACTTTATTCTCTGAGTTGCCATGACTTAAACACATATAACTTCTGTATAACTTCTATTTTTATTTTGAACCAATTAAGTTTTTACAGTGCAGATTACTAGATACTACATAGGCTGTGGTGTAATGGCTATTTGATGCAGCAATTTTTGCAAATAACATACATTGGCAGCTATCCTAAAGTAATTGCCTAAAGTATGTGCATGTGTAGTTTGTGCATTTTTATGTGTAGTTTGAGCATTTACTTGAGTTGACATTCAACTTTGTTCCATTTCCCCAACATTATCACCTAAGAGTAAGGTTTTACATAGGATGTTTGCAATGTAGTCCTGGCCTCAATAGGAATCTTTACTCCAGTTCCAAAAATATGTTTATTGATTCCTGTTCCAGTCACAAAGTGCATTAACTGTGAGTAATAACCGTTTCTTTATCTAGCTTCATCAAAGAAAACTGTAGTAAAATGTAATAAAGAGATTTTCAAAGATTTAACATATTTTGAAGCGGTGCGATTGCAAAACGACAATATTTATATAAATGTTTAAATCTATTGACAACGACACTATAGTCTGATGAAATGTCATATAAAACTAAACATATTAAGGTTTATTGCTTAAAATGTCATACTTATTTTAATATACACTTACTTGACAGCACAACAAGTTTTGTACCAAATCCAAATATGATTTTGATATTGTTGATATTCACACAATGATATGTCAGTTTGCAAAAACTGAAATACTTAACTGCAACTTAATATTTTAAAGATCTACTAATAAGATATGCCCTACAGAAGAAAATTTGCGAATTACACTAATATTAATGTAATAATTGTATTATAGTATTTGTAAAGTTCAGAGAGATTCAGCATTAGTATTTGTCAAAATAACTCAGACTTCATGTATACTTTTCATATATACTTTCTCTGTGACTTCAAGGTATTACTATCAGAAACATGATAATATTGATTTGGGTCTGATGCGTATTGGTTAATGGTTGGAGGTCTACATGTATAGTTAAATTATTCATTGATATATACATTTGTTGCTTACAATGCTATACAGTGTGTAGTCTACTGATATCTAGTGATATAATATTACATATGAATGGGTTTAGACAGTACAAATATACAGTAGCTAGTATTACTTATTGCTATGTTGATATTGCACTTACTCGACAAGACGACAACTTTTGTTCCAGATCCGAATGTTATTTTGTTTAAGTTGTTATTCACACAGCGATATCTCTGGTTGCAAAAACAACCCAACAATGATAGCTGTTAAACGGAAATTCCAAACTGAAAATTGATGATTTAAAGATCTAGTAGTTTAGAGATGTGAACAAGAAACCTCATTCGATCAATAGTTATGATTAATCTTCGAATAGATTTTTCAACTGGATTTGGTAACACTTCTGTAGTAATGTTGTAATAATGTTGTTAAATTGTAATTTAGTGATTACTTTATAATTGCATAGTAAGAGTAACACAGTTATCCCACAATAAGGAACTGTCTTTATTGAAATATCGCATCTTGAAATATAAAATAACAGTATTTCTAGTCAATTAACTTACTTGAATCTATTATCAATTTTGTGCCGCTCCCAAATGTTATTTTGCCATATCCAGAATTCACACAACACTTTGCCCCATTGCATAAACCTTCCTTAACAACACCAATGGGATAATGTTTCCCATAAAAACACATTTTCAAACATGTAGTAATGCTGTATGAGGTGGTTCACTAACTTAGTAAGCTATGTTTTACACTTAAAAGTAGTATTGAATATTTGTGTTCATACTCAAGGACAAAAAGGCTAATTCCATTATATGTTTTACTTTGTCATTTTAACATGTTGTTTTTCTTATGATTTGGAGATCTCTATTTTCCCTATCCTTTTAACCTTAATGCATTAATTATGTGAAAATCCTAAATCACAATTTATTGAACCTTGTAAAATGTTTGAAACAAGTCATTTTGCATACTTTTCATCAACTTACTTGCTTGTATAATTAGTTGGGTTCCGACTCCAAATATGATCTTATTTCAATCATTCACACAGGCAATGGCCTCGTGACAAAAACCTTACCTGTTGACATGATTTGACTGACCATTTGATCATAAGCAGTAAGATTTATTTTCCATATACAGTAAGATTTATTTTCCATATATATTTTACCAAGATTGTCAATACTCTCACTGCTTCATTTATTTCTGATAAATGTCATTCAATTTTAACCTGGCTGAACAAGTTCCCAGCCAAAAGTAGACTTTGTTCCATATATCATTCATATAATTTGAAAATTTGCTGCTGTCAAATTATACTAATTTGAAAAATACTCACTTGATTCAATTATCAATTTAGTTCCTGCTCCAAATATTATTTTCCAGTTATTAACATTCACACATTGAATTAGTATTCAACAATAACTTACTCCACAGTTTACTCCAGGTTATAATTGTATGATAGTTTATCGAACATCAATAAATGCATCTATAGAATAATTTCCAGATAAATGGCTACTAAAAGTATTATACTAAATTTGCTTGGACAGTGGGTAAAAATATCAGATCACTATCCAATTTTGTTTGTCAGTTACAACCTGGCTGAATAATAACTTTTATGCCTGCACCAAAGTAGATTTTATTCCATCCATTGTTCACATAATTTGAAAGTTTACATGCCAGCTGCATCACAACAAATGAATCAACAAAATGTTTGTTGCTGCTGACAAATTCATATTATTAGAAAAAATACTCACTTGTTTCAATTATCAATTTTGTTCCTGCTCCAAATATGACTTTACGGTTGTTATCATTCACACAATGTATTAGTACTCAACAATAACCTACTCCACAATCTATTCCAGGTTATAATTGTGTGATAGTTCAGATCACTATTCTATTTTGTTTGACTATTTCTTTTAAACATATTTAATGAAAAGTTGTATTTCTTAACAGATATCATTCTTTCTATTGTTTTAGAGAGCAACGAATTGAGTGTTGATTGTTTTGATTCTTACTTTTCCCTGTTCATATATCTCCTTCAAAAGATTTTGAGACGCTTTCTAGAGTGTCTATGAAGACATTTACATCAACCATGTGCAAATACTATTATCCTCCATGTTTACGTAACAAACATGGCTTTTAAGAATCATCAGCCTCTTTGCGAAAGAGGTGAAAGATAGTCTTACTAGATTCTACATTTAGATGTGTTCCACCTCCAAAGATCAGCTTCCACGTTCCATCATTCACACAGTAAGTATGGCCAATCAAAAAAACACTGACCACCTTTGTGCATTTTTACATTCTATTTTCGTATATCTTTTTGATGTTCAGTTGATTCTGTTTGGAATACTTACTGGAATAAACAGTCATCTTTGTGCCAAGTCCAAATATAAATTAGTTGGCTTCATAAGTCACAAGGTTGCATCTCTTAGCAATTACTGGTTCAAGTTATTATGTTATTTAAACAAACTGTATCACAAAGGATTAGTGACTTACTAATTATAGTAGTTTGTTTGGAATATTGTCCAAATAAGAGTACATTGATTCATCTTTGGGTGTCTAGACTTTAAACATGTAAAACATACATGTTAGTAGTGGGATACTATAATTGGTGATATTTTTGACAAGACAAAGCATATCAAATATATTATGTGTATAATCAGCTAGAAGCACTCACTTGTCTCAATGATCAGTTTAGTTCCAGATCCAAATAGGAATTTCTGGATTCCAGACGCAGTCACACAATACATCAAGCCTGACCAATAACCATCTTCCCCAATTTAGTAATCAGTTAAAAACACATGGCTTGTCACAGGATCAACATTTTTGAGTTGGACATGGATTTGGGAGGCATGGTTGTATTAGATTCCTATTTCAAGGAAAATGTCAAATTCCACTAAATATAGATGTACATGGACTTCGAGCCAGTGTTTCTTCTAAATGAACATTTCCATAAATGTGAAATACATGACATTTGTCTCCTTACTAGATTGTATTGACAGTGTTGTTCCAGTTCCAAAGTTCAATCCTCGAGTTCCATCATTCACACAGTAACATATGGCATAACAGGAACACGATTCCACAATGTTTGGGGTTGGTACACTCATCAATGTTTTAATTGTAAGATAATGCAGTCATTTATTTTATGGATTTTTTAAAACAAACTAATTTGATGACTTTGCTCACTCTTGATTAAAGTACATTTGGTGTCTCGGGAATTGTTGGCACCAGATATGCATTATGACAGTCAACAGAATGTTGACTTCCACAATCTACAGTTGCGCCATGGTCAATGCGATCAAGCTAGCAAATCAATTAATGCTAATACCTAAGCCTAGATTTGATGTCTTTACTTGTCTCTACAAATAGTCATGTTCCACTCCCAAAGATGAGCTTTCCCACTCCAACATTCCCACTCTAAAAATAGTTCAACAAAAACAATCACAGACCAGTCACCATGGAGCGACAACTCTTAAAGGAGTTATCGATAATTGATAGCTTATTTTCTTTTGTGCAAATACTGACAGTCATTCATAAAATGCAATACGTTTATGATCATCCACTTCACTATCTTGTTTATGCACTTACTTGGATAGACCGTCAACTTTGTTCCATGCCCAAAAACAACTCTGACCCCAACAGTCACACAGTGTTTGTTATCTAAGCAAATACATGATTTGGATTGTCACGATGTGAGAATTAAGTCTATATTTCAAATGACACTCAACTTGTAATTGCCTATTTAATGCTTCAGTTGTCTTACGCAATCCTACAGTAAATCTTTCAAATCAAAGCCACATCAACTAAATTGCATTTCAACATGGTTCCTTACTTCTTTCTACAAACAGCGATGTTCCACTGCCAAAGATGATCTTTTCTCCTCCAACATACACACACTAAAAACAGGCTGAGCAAAAACTATCACTGTAAATGTTTTAGCTAGTTGAACTTGACTTAATGTTAAGTTGGATGAACTTTTATATTATAATGTCGCTAGTACTTTATGAACTAGTTTTGTCAACTTAACTTGGTTCCCCGAATTGACAACTTAAACATTTAGACAGCCAGGTAACTTCTGTTTTCTACGTTGAAGCAATGCAGTTTTTACAGTGCAGATTACCAGATGCTACATATGAGTAGTTAGTGGGGTTATGGATATATGAGATACAGTATTACTATCTGTTTTTGGCACATATTATAAATTGGCAGCTAAAATATGTGACAGTGTGTAGTTTGTGCATTTGTATGTGAATCGTCAGTCAACTTTGTTCCATTTCTCCAACACTACATTAATATTGAAATAATTGAACTAACTTGAGTCAACAATTAATTTTGTGCCTGATCCAAAGATGATTTTTAGGCCATCAGTAGCCACACAACTAGAACCCACATTACATAAGCCTTGGGACAAAAGACTAGTTAATTGTTCCTTCCAATATTCATACGTTTTCATAATGTTATGTTGCAGAACCCTGATTAATCCAATCTTTTAAATTGCATTTGCACTTACGTGTGTCAACAGTCAGCTTTATTCCTTGACCGAATACAAGTTTGTTCGCACTTGTCACACTGTGCTAGATCCCTTAGCAATTACTCATAGAGTACTACTTCTATAAATATATCAGATTGCATACATTGACTTGGTTTACGTTAGTGCACAACACCATGGGACTCATTCAAAAATGTAATTACCTGGATCATTCAATAGCCATCTATTTATCTTAACTTAACATCTTGTGATCTGTTGAATCTAGTACAATATTTAGAACTTTTTTTTTACTTACTGGATTTAATTATTAATCTTGTGCCTGTCCCAAAGACAATCTTGTAACCACCTCCAGTAGTCACACAGTATGAATTCACATTACATAAACTGTACAGGCTCTATGTTGACAAGTTAGAGTCAATTTGACCAATTCAGGAGATGTATTTAAGTTACAATCCAATCTTTTAGAAGGGACATTAGTTTGCAATTTTAGATTTTTCAACTCTTGATATGGAATTTTATTTTAGTACCTCAATTGCCCGAAATGAAATGGGCCCCACGTCTGTTTCTGGCTACTCATAGTTTAAATAAAAGATGATAGCACAGTATCAATTGGCTCAAACAAATAACAGGTGTAACAGCTGAAGTACCATGCAACAACATGTTACTACACTGTAATTGGCGTCTGCCTGTGTAAATACCATGTAAACAGGCCACCTTTAAAAAAAATATATATATATATATATATATATATATAATTTATTTTTTAAATTTATGAACTTACTTGAGTAAACTATTAATTTTGCGCCTGTCCCAAAGATGATTTTGTTGAATCCATCAGCAGTCACACAACATGAACCCACATACATAAACCTTTTAGCAAAATACTAGTTCATGTTCTAAGGCTAAGAGCATTTCACTGAGAAAAAAAACACTGAAACTCTTTAGACAGTTTAGATCATTTTTTCATGAACTTACTCAATCAGTGGTACATTTAGTGCCTGTTCCAAAAAGGATTTTGTCGAATCACTGCGAAACAGACTGTAAATGGTAACACTGTGTGGATCAGTTTGACATGATTTTATACACATTTGGGTCACTTTTAAATCGATCTTTAAGATATGGATTTGACATCAATTGCATATTCATCCATATTGCCTCATATTTGTCCTAGTTGCCTCCTTTTCGCCTTGAACAATAACTATGAATAACTACCTTTTCTGACACAGATCTTTTCTGTCAGCTTCAACCACATGTCATTTTAAGTTTAAAGCTAGAACTACAAGTAACTGTCATCTCATCTAAGTCATGTTAGCCTATTGATTGAAGGTTTATGTTGATGCGATACCATAGAGTAGGCTATTTTAGGGTACTTCACCTCAGTTCAGACTACCCTCCTAAATGGATTTGAATTGAAAATGAACTTACTTGAGTTAACTATTAATTTTGTGCCTGTCCCAAAGATGATTTTGAATCCATTCGTATTCACACAACACGAACCCACATTACATAAAGCTCTTAGCAAAATAATGTCCTCATCTGCTATTGAATTGATTTCTTCGCTGAAACAATACCTTGTATATAGTCAGTTACAACTATGTGGAACACTCAACAGAAAGTTTGATTTTGGTACCATTTTTAAAGACTGATTTTACACTTTTGGATAAACTTTTCAAATCTGAATCCTTTTGCATTTCAATTAATTACCTAATGATGTAATTTGTCCAAACGATCTTTAACAGATTATTGAAAATTAACTTACTTGAGTTAACTATTACTTTTGTGCCTGTTCCAAAGATGATTTTGTTGGCTCCAAGAGTCACACATCAAGAACCCACATAGCATAAACCTAGAATGTCTTCTAATAAGTGGATGATTCACTGAAGTAATACCTTGAAAATAGACCAAAGTATGATTACTTTGTCTTTATCTAAATTGCAGATCTGTAATCTACTTGCAATGATGTAAGATATCTATTAAACCATATTCTGCAGCATTTCATCATAATGATGACACATTATTTACATATTTATTAATTCCATTATTTCATTTTTGTGAGTGTATTGTTAGATATTAAGTCACTGTTGGAGCTAGGACAAGCATTTCACTACACCCACAATAACATCTGCTAAATATGTGTGTGCGACCAATAACATTTGATTTGATTTGGATTAATGTTCACAGAAAAATAATCAATGCCATTTCCAGAGGTCCTCTTTGGAGAACATTTAGGAAGCTGTAAGACATAGCATTTAGAACTCCTTGGGCTTAATAATACCAGCTTACAACACATATATGTACTGTAAGTAGTCAGACTGAGACAATTTTAAATTGAAGGATTGGTATAAGTATGAGCTACAGTATTAATATCTGTTTTAAATCTTACTTGATTCCACAAAAACTGTTGTTCCACTTCCAAAGATGAGCTTTTGTCCGCCAGTATTCACACACTAACTATAGGCTTAACAAAAACAGGAGACCCCCAACAGCAGAGCTTCTAACTCATCATAATCAACATTCACATACAGTGAATACACTGTTGTATCATTTGTTGTTGTAATCTTCTTATTGTATTCTTAAATGACTCAACTATGATTAATCTTACCATTTAAAATGTGTTTTTACTTACTTGAGTTAATGATCAGCTTTATTCCTTGACTATATTAAACCAATTAGATATTGAATCAATCTTTAGTCTGCATCCAATATTTGTTTAGAAGATTGACAATTAAAATAATGTTGATATTTTGAAATACCAAGTACTGTAAAAGTATTACTAGTAAAATAAACAAACTTACTTGAATCAATTATCAATTTTGTGCCGCTCCCAAAGGGTATTTTGTCATTTACAGAATTCACACAATACTTTTCTCCAGTACATAAACCCTCTTGTACAATGTGAATGAAACAGCTTTTCCCATTAAAGCACTCCTGTGCTCTGCCATTCTCAAAAATGCATATATTTGGATGAGGTTCTTCACTAATTGATTCATTAATCGGTCAAGGGTTGAATATTTCAGTTTACACTCAAAAGCTTAAAGGCTTTGTTCTCGCCTACGATTAAAGTTTCAAAGTTATTAATCGTACATAACAGATATTAATTGTACATAATTGTACATCATATATTGTCATTATACCTGATAATAGTTTCATTTGGTCATTTTAACAAGTTTTGATCTTTATCTTATTTTCTTTTCACAAACAAATTAAAAGTAAAAAATGCTCATGTGAAAACCCTTTTCGACAAATGAAATTAGTGAAGGTACTAGCATCAAATCGTTTTTTTTTTTCAACTTACCTGCTTGTACAATTAGTTGGGTTCCAACTCCAAATATGATCTTATATCCATCATTCACACAGACAATGGCCTCATTACAAAAACCTAATCTGTTAACATGACATGATTGAACATTTGATCATTAAGATGCATTTTCAATATCTGTTTTGTCAAGTTAACATGCTCATTGCTTTACCAAATTATGATAAAAGTAATACAACTGTATATTACAATCAGTCCATCCCAAAGTAGATTTTGACCCATCTATCATTCACACATTGAAAAAGTTGTAATACTTTTTTTTAATAAGTAATAAACAAACAAAAGATTTGTTGCTGCTGTCAAATGAATGTTTAATTTAAAAAATACTCACTTTTTTCGATGATCAATTTAGTTCCTGCTCCAAATATGACTTTCCAGTTGTTACCATTCACACATTGAATTAGTACTCAACAAGAACCTAGTCCAGGTTGTAATTGTGTGATGGTTCAAAGAGCATCCATAAATGCATCTGCAGCATCATTTCCATATAAATGCTTACTAAATGTATTATTATAAGTGTTTAGACAGTGGGTAAATATATCAGATCAGAGGCCTATTTAGTTTGAACATTTCTTGAAACTTTGAATGAAAACACTGAATTGCTTTAGAAAGCAAGGAATTGAGCCCACGAGGACATTTACATCAACCATATCTATATACTGTTGACGGATTGTGTATCAAACAAGCATTTTAAAGTATTGACTTTCTCTTGTTGGAAGAAGTGAAAGATAGTTTTTGCATTCCTTTTTTGTACATATCATCTTTGTGCCAAGTCAAAATATATGTGTTTGTCTCCACAAGTCACAGTGTTGCACCTCTTAGAAATGACTGGTAGAAGTTATTCTACAATGTATTACAAAGGAGATAATATAACTGATCTACAGTTTATAACACAAATAATGGCAGTTTGCTTGGATTACATTGATTATTTGGGTGTCTGCACTGTAAATATACAGTATAAACACATATTATAGTAGTGGGGTATAATGTGTGTTCTTTTTTATGATAGAAAGTATATACAGTGTCTCCCGTGTATAATCAGCTAGAAGCATTCACTTGTCTCAATGAATAGTTTAGTCCCAGATCAAAATAGGAATTTCTGGGTTCCACACTATACAACAAGCCTGACCAATAACAATTTTCACCAATTTAGTAACTATTAATTCAGATTAAAATGAAGAGTTTTTCACAGAATCTAGAAACTATGATTCTATTTGATTCCTATTAGGTTACCTGGGGAAACCTGGGACAGCAGGTAGCCTAGTGGTTAGAGCGTTGGGCAAGTAACCAAAAGGTTACCAAGATCGAATCCCTGAGCTGACAAGGTAAAAATCTATTGTTCTGCTCCTGGCCAAGGCAGTTAACCCACTGTTCCCTAGGCTGCCATTGAAAATAAGAATGTTCTAAACTGACTAGCCTAGTTAAATAAATAAAAATTAAAAATGAAGTATCAGATTCAACAATTTGCTTCTTCTAAGTAAAGATTTCAGAAAATTTAAATAGTGAGTTAAATTAAGTTCCTTACTAGATTGTATTGACAGTGTGGTTCCCCTTCCAAAGATCAGTCTTCCCGTCCCATCATTCACACAGTAACATATGACATAACATAAACACTGTTTCACTAAAGGGGTTAGGACCACTCATCAATATTTAACTTAAAAATGTTTGTGAAGTGGGATACTGTTTCTGGGTTATTGATATTTTCCCTTCCAACACATTGAGTTCAATTATCATTGCCATAAATCATCAGCCTAAAATATTATGTCATCTGTGATTGACAGAATCTACCAAGGTCAGGAATTACTCACTGGTTTCAATGATCAATGCAATTCCTCTCCAAAAATGACCTTCCCCAGTCCTGAGTTAGTCACACAATGATTGGGGCTTAACTAAAAATGTATTGTTTGCAGCCTGTATACTGTTATAATGTTAAGTATATCAAAACGCAATCTCTGAATCAAACAAATTGCATATATAATCACTCTTCAGCCTATGTCCAATGTGTGAAATAGCCTACCCTTTGGTATCGCATCAACATAGCCTATTGATTGTGTTGTAATGACATGTTGTTGAAGCTGACTAAGATCTGGGCTGTTGCTGTGTCAGAAAAGGTCCTTCATAATTATTTATCAAGGCAAAAAGGAGGCAAATAGGACAAAAAAAACAACTGTTGATTGATTTCATTTTTTTAGTCTTACTTGTCTCTACAGATAGTGATGTTCCACTCCCAAAGATGAGCTTTCCCACTCCATCATTCACACACTAAAAACAGGCTCAACAAAAATGATCACAGAGAGACCAGAGTTACCAAGTAGCAACGACTCTTAATTGTGTTATTGCTATTTCATAGTGTATTTTTTGTGTGTGAATACTGAAAGCCATTCTTAAAACGCAATACATTTATGATGATCCACACCACTAACTTATTTATGCACTTGCATGAATTGACCATCAACATTGTACCATGCCCAAACACAACTCTGTTGACTCCAAAGTCACACAATGTTTGATATTTACCAGTAAACAAATACATGATTAGGAATATGGATTGTCAAGATTGGTGAATTAAGAATATATTTCAAATGACACTGAACTTGTCGGAATAGAAAAACTACTATCAGCTAGTATTTTTCTCAGACATCATTTTAACGTCCACTCTTTGTAATTGTGTATTTAATGCTAAGAATAAATTGCTGCTTTAGTTGTCTTCTGCAACCCTACAGTAGGTATTTTCAATCAAAGCCTAAATAAAGACATTTCAACATTGATTCTTACTTGTTTTTACAAACAGTGATGTTCCACTGCCATAGATGAACTCCAGCATACAAACACTAAAAACAGGCTGAGCAAGAACAATCACTGTCATGTTTCGTATATTTAAACTTGAAAGTATAAATTGCTTCGTTTTTTTTCAACTCAAATTGATTATCTGAGTTACCATAACTTAGAAATGTAAGTCAGCAGCGTAGCTTCTGTTTCTATATTAAACCTATGCAGTTTTTCTCATGTAGATTACTAGCTACTACATAGTCTGTGGTGTTATGGATAACTGATGCAGAAATGTTTGCAAATACTATCAATTGGTAGCTATCCTAAAAAGGATTGACAATGTATGTGTATGTGTAGCTTGTGCATTTGTACGTGCAGTTTGTGCATTAACTTGAGTTGACATTTAAACTTTGTTCCATTTCCCCAACATTACGTTTATGTTTTATTAAATTAACTTACTTGAGTTGACTATCAATGTTGTGCCTGATCCAAAGATCATTTTTAGGCCAGCAGCAATCACACGACTAGAACTCACATTACATTAACCTTCTGGCAATAGACTAGTTCATCCTCTAATAATGCAAAACTTTAACGGAAAAACACACTGAAACTTGTACACAGTAATTGATTTCAACAATATTAGAGCAAGATAAAAAATGAACTTACTTGAGTCAACTATTAATTGTGTGCCTCTCCCAAAGATAATTTTAACATTGCCACCAGTAGTCACACAACATGAACCCACAGTACATTAACTATAAAATACTTTGATTTATGGATCCTTCAACTCAACATTTGATTTGGAATCACATTATTTCCCAGTAAGTACATCTTGTTGTGAGCCTTTATGTTCATCAATAAGATGAAAAAATGACTTGGTGTGTTGGACCGAAGGGACAAATTAAAGACAAATTATTGATGTAATACTTACTGGTTTCAATAACTAGTTTGGTCCCTGTTCCAAAGATGACTTTCCAACTTGTTTGAGTCACACAATGCATCTGCCTTGAACAATATCTATGAAGGACCTTTTTTCTTGATTTTAAGTTGAGGAACTGGTTATACGTAAATACTGTTGTTCCAATTCCAGTATGATCAACATTAGTAGTCCTGTTTACGTTTTTATAATGTTATGTTGCACACTTACGTGAGTCAATAGTCACCTTTATTCCTTGACCGAATATACGTTTTTTCGCACTTGTTACACAGTGTTAGATCACTTATCAATTACTCATGAAGAACCAGCTTGTATTTGGTTGACGAATTCTATCAGTTTGCTTAAATTCACTTGTTTTACATTAGTGCAGAACACTATGGACTCATTAAAGAAAAAATTAACCTTGATCATTCAATACCCATGTATTTATCCTAACTTAAATCTGTTCAATCTAGTACATTTAAACAGTGAATATTGGCACAATGCACAGAAAATAATTAACTTACTGGATTTGAGTATTAATCTTGTGCCTGTCCCAAAGGTAATCTTGGAACCACCTCCAACAGTCACACAGTATGAATTCACATTACGTAAACTAAACTGTTTTCCCTGAATTGATTATCATGAAATGTATTCAGCCATAACTCTGATTTTGATTCATCCTTGTTGGAATAAAATCAAATATCTCAGAGTTAATTGGCACAGAAAACAGTTATTACAGTAAAGTACTGTAACACCAAATCTTGTATCACAGTGCCTCATCTTTCTAAAGATCTATTTGAACTGTACTGTGTATAAGAATATGTATGTGTAAATAGTGTTTTTGTTGTCTCTTGGTGTCTTTCCTATATATATAACTCTTATTTTTTATTTTTTTTATTGAATATAATATAATATCTTATCCTGTTCTTGTTTATTACTGTTCTGGTCTTTGTCATGTATATTTGGATGTGGTACATATTGTACACATTTGGGTCACTTTGAAAATTGCTCTTTTAAGATATGAATCTAAAATAAAGGGTATATCCATCCTTATTGCCTAATATTTGCCTCATTTTTGACTTGAACAAAAACTATGAAGGACCTTTCCTGACACAGCAACAGCCCAGATCTTAGTCAGCTTCAACAATATGTCATTTTATATACAAAGCGAAAACTACAAGTAACTTTCTTTCCATCTAAGTAATGTTGAATGTGCATTACATAAATCGCTTAGCAAATACAGTGTTCTCATCTGCTAGAGACTTAATTTCTTCACTGAAATAATACCTTGAATATAATCAATTAAACCTGTGTGGATCATTCAACAGAAAAACTGTCGATTTATAAAGACTAATTTTGCACTTTTTCAAATCATTTTTTAAACATAAATGTCTGTTTAAAACATTTCATTTCAATTCAAACTACCTCATGGTGTGAGTTGTCCTAAATTTCTTTAACCCAATATTGAAAATTAACTTACTTGAGTTAACTATTACTTTTGTGCCTGTTCCAAAGATGATTTTGTTGGCTCCACTATTCACACATCAAGAACCCACATAGCATAAACCTAGAATGTCTTCTAATAAGTGGACGATTCACTGAAGAAAATAGTCCAATGCATGATTATTTTGTCTTTATCTGAATTATGGATCTGTTATCTACTTCTAATGATGTAAGATATCTATTAAACCATATTCTACAGTCTTCTATCAAGATAATGATCAATGGATTAAGTTCCATAGAATAATAACCAATGCCACTTCTAGAGATCCTCTTTGAAGAACATTTGGGAGGCTTGTTCAGCTCCTTCTTACAAGGGAAAATGTAAGATAATGCAATTAGAATAGTTTAGAAGTAACAATACCAGTTTACAACACATATACGCAAGTGGTCAGACTGAGACATCATTTTAAGGTGAAGGATTGTTATAAGTATGAGCTACAGTATTAATATCTGTTTTAAATCTTACTTGATTGCACAAAAACTGTTGTTCCACTTCCAAAGATCAGCTTTTGTCCGCCAGCATTCACACACTAACTAAAGGCTTAACAGAAACAGCAGACCCCCAACAGCAGAGCTTCTAACTCATCCTAATCAATATTCACATACAGTGAATACACTGTTATATAGTTTGTTATTGTATTCTTCTATGTTATTGTATTCTTAACTAAATGATCCAACTATGATTAATATTTTAATGTTTTTTCACTTACTTGAGTCAATGATCAGCTTTGTTCCTTGACCAAGTATGAATTTATTCCCATATGACACACAGTGTTAGATACCCTAGCAATTAATCATGGAGAAAACACATACTTTTGATTGACTATCTGACTCTTATTAAAGCACAACATATTGAAACACATCTTGACATAACATGTGTTTTTATCCTGGGCACAATTTACTATCATAAAAATGTAATTGAATCTTTTTAATGTGTACAAGTTGGGAAGGAATATAGCTTACCTGTTGATACAGTTAACTTTATTCCTTTTCCAAACACTAACTTCTGTCCCACAGTCACACACTGTTATATATCCATACAGAAACAGCCTACCACAGCTAACTATGGTGTTCACGGTGGACTTATTGATCGTTGCAATAGCTACTTCTGTCTTTCAGCATATACAAAAGTGCATTTCTCTCTCTTTTGCATAATATATTAATTGCAATAACCTAATATTTCACTAAAATGTTAAATCCACCGAATATTAAATGCATTTTGACACTGATAATTGAGAGACGGGGGAAAATGTA